>NW_027459169.1:0-298641 GCF_050624435.1 Tenrec ecaudatus | reverse complement strand
GGTGCCCCAGACTAAGCCTAGGGGTGCCCTAATCTATGTCTAGGGGTGCCCTAGCCTAAGCATAGGGGTGCTCTAACCAAAGTCTTGACATTCCCTACCTAAGCCTAGGGGTGCCCTAGCCTAAGCCTAGAGTTGCCCTAGCCTTGGGCTAGGGAAGCCCTAGCCTTAGCCTAAGTCTAGGGGTGCCCTAGCCTAAGCCTACGGGTGCCCTAGCCTAAGCCTAGGGGTGCCCTAGCCTAAGCCTAGGGGTGCACTAAACTAACCTAGGTGTGCCCTACCCTAAGCCTTAAACTAGGGGTGCCCTAGGCTAAGCCTAGGGGTGCCCTAGCCTAAGCCAATGGGTGCCCTAGCCTTAGGGTAGGGGAGCCCTAGCTTTATCCTAAGCCCAAGGGTTCCCTATCCAAAGCCTAGGGGTGCCCTAGCCTAAGCCTAGGGGTGCCTTAGCCTAAGGCTAGGGGATCCCTAGCCTTAAACTAAGCCTACGGGAGCCCTAGCCTAAGCCTAGGGGTGCCCTAGCCTAAGCCTAGGGGTGCCCTAGTCTAAGCCTATGGGTGCCCTAGCCTAAGCCTAGGGGTGCCCTAGGGTTAGGCTAGGGGAGCCCTATCCTTATCCTAAGCCTAGGGGTAACCTAGCCTAAGCCTAGGGGTGCCCTAGCCTAAGTCTAGTGTGCCCTAGCCTTAGGCTAGGGGAGCCCTAGCCTTAGCCTAAGTCTAGAGCGGCCTAGCCTAAGCCTAGGGGTGCCCTAGCTTTAGGCTAGGGGAGCCCTAGTCTTAGCCTAAGCCTAGGGGTGCCCTAGCCCAAGCCTAGGGATGCCCTAGCCTTTGCCTAGGGGTGACCTAGCCTAAGTCTACGGTTGCCCTAGCCTAAGCCTATGGGTGCCCTAGCCTAAACCTAGGGGTGCCTTAGCCTTAGGCTAGGGGAACCCTAGCTTTAGCCTAAGCCTAGGGGTTCCCTAGCCAAAGCCTTGGGGTGCCCTAGCCAAAGCCTAGGGGTGCCCTAGCCTAAGGCTAGGGGTGCCCTAGCCTAAGCCTAGGGGTGCCCTAGCCTAAGCCTAGGGGTGCCCTAGCCTAAGCCTAAACCTAGGATTGCCCTAGCCTAAGCCTAGGGGTGCCCTAGTCTAAACCTAGGGGTGCCCTAGCCTTAGGCTAGGGGAACCCTAGAATAAGCCTAATCCTAGGGGTGCCCTAGCCTTAGGCTAGGGGAGCCCTAGCCTTAGCCTAAGCTTAGGGGTTCCCTAGTCTAAGTCTAGGGATGCCCTAGCCTAAGCCTAGGGGTGCCCTAACCTAAGCCTAGGGGTGCCCTAGCCTTAGGCTAGGGGTGCCCAAGCCTTAGCCTAAGCCTAGGGGTGCCCTAGCCTAAGCCTAGGGGTGCCCTAACTTAAGCTTAGGGGTGCCCTACCCTAAGCCTAGGGGTGCCCTAGCCTAAGCCTCGGGGTACCCTAGCCTAAGGTTAGGGGTGCCCTAGCCTTAGTCTAGTGGAGCCCTAGCCTTAGCCTAAGCCTAGGGGTGCCGTAGCCTAAGCCTAGGGGTGCCCTAGCCTAAGCCTAGGGGTGTCCTATCCCTAGGGGTGCCCTAGCCTAAGCCTAGGGGTGCCCTAGCCTTAGGTTAGGGGAGCCCTAGCCTTAGCCAAAGCCTAGGGGTGCCCTAGCCTTAGGCTATGGGAGCCCTAGCCTTACCCTAAGCCTAGGGGTGCCCTAGCCTAAGACTAGGGGTGCCCTAGCCTAAGCTTAGGAGTGCCCTATCCAAAGCCTAGGGGTGCCCTAGCATAAGCCTAGGGGTGCCCTAGCCTAAGCTTAGGGGTGCCCTAGCCTAAGCTTAGGGGTGCCCTAGCCTAAGCTTAGGGGTGCCCTAGCCTAAGCCTAGGGTGTCCTAGCCTAAGCCTAGGGGTGCCCTAACCTTAGGCTAGGGGAGCCCTAGCCTTAGCCTAAGCCTAGGGGTGCCCTAGCCAAAGCCTAGTGGTGCCCTAGCCTAAGCCAAGGGGTGCCCTAGCCTAAGCCTACGGGTGCCCTAGCCTAAGCCTAGGGGTGCCCAAGCCTAAACCTAGGGGAGCCCTAGCCTAAGCCTAAGCCTAGGGGTGCCCTAGCGAAGCCTAGGGTGCCCTAGCCTTAGGCTAGGGGAGCCCTAGCCTAAAACTAAGCCTAGGGGTGCCCTAGCCTGAGCCTAGGGGTGGCCTAGCCTGAGGCTAGGGGATCCCTAGCCTTAGCCTAAGCCTAGGGGTACCCTAGCCTAAGCCTAGGGGTGCCCTATCCTGAGCCTAGGGGTGCCCTAGCCTGAGCCTACGGGTGTCCTAGCCTGACGATAGGGGAGCTCTAGCGTTAGTCTAGCCTAGGATTGCCCTAGCCTTAGCCAAGGGGTGTCATAGCCTGAGTCTAGGGGTGCACTAGCCTGAGGCTAGGGGAGCGTTAGCCTTAGCCTAAGCCTAGGGGTGCACTAGTCTAAGCCTAGCGGTGCCCTAGCCTGAGCTTAGGGGTGCCGTAGCCATAGGCTTGGGGAGCCCTAGCCTAAGCCTAGGGGTGCCCTAGCCTTAGGCTAGGGGAGACCTAGCCTTTTCCTAAGCCTAGGGGTACCCTAGTCTAAGCCTAGGGGTGCCCTAGCCTGAGCCTAGGGGTGCCGTAGCCATAGGCTAGGGGAGCCCTAGCCTTAGCCTAAGCCTAAGGGTGCCCTAGTCTAAGCCTAGGGGTGCCCTTGTCTGAGGCTAGGGGAGCCCTAGCCTTAGCCTAAGCCTACGATTGCCCTAGCCTAAGCTTAGGGGTGCCCTAGCCTGAGTCTAGGGGTGCCCTAACCTGAGGTTAGTGGAACCCTAGCGTTAGGCTAAGCCTAGGGGTGCACTATCCTAAGCCTATGGGTGCCCTAGGCTAAGCCTAGGGGTGCCCTAGCTTAGGCTAGGGGAGCCCAAGCCTTAGCCTAAGCCTAGGGGTGCCCTAGTCTAAGCCTAGGGGTGCCCTAGCCTAAGCCTAGGGATGCCCTAGCCTTAGGCTAGGGGAGCCCTAGCCTTAGCCTAAGCCTAGGGGTGCCCCAGCCTAAGCCTAGGGGTGCCCAAGGCTAAGCCTAGAGCTGCCCTAGCCTTAAGCTAGGCGAGCCCTAGCCTTAGCCTAAGCCTAGGGCTGCCCTTGCCTAAGCCTTGGGGTGCCCTAGCCTAAGGCTAGAGGAGCCCTAGCCTTAGCCTAAGCCTAGGGGTGCCCTAGCCTAATCCTAGGGGTGCCCTAGCCTTAGGCTAGGCGAGACCTAGCCTTAGCCTAAGCCTAGGGCTGCCCTAGCCTAAGCCCAGGGATGCCCTAGCCTGAGCCTAGGGGTGCCCTGGCCTAAGCCTAGGGGTGCCCTAGCCTTAGGCTAGGAGAGACCTAGCCTTAGCCTAAGCCTAGGGCTGCCCTAGCCTAAGCCCAGGGATGCCCTAGCCTGAGCCTACGGGTGCCCTAGCCTTAGGCTAGGCGAGACCTAGCCTTAGCCTAAGCCTAGGGCTGCCCCAGCCTAAGCCTTGGGGTGCCCTATCTTTAGGCTAGGGGAGCCGTAGCCTTAGTCTAAGCCTAGGGGTGCCCTAGCCTAAGCCTAGGGGTGCCCTAGCCTAAGCCTAGGGGTGCCCTAGCCCAAGCCTAGGGGTGCCTTTGCCTAAGCCTAGGGGTGCCCTAGCCTTAGGCTAGGCGAGACGTAGCCTTAGCCTAAGCCTAGGGCTGCCCGAGCCTAAGCCTAGGGATGCCCTAGCCTAAGCCTAGGGGTGCCCTAGCCTTAGGCTAGGGGAGCCCTAGCCTTAGCCTATGCCTAGGGTTTCCCTAGCCTAAGGCTAGGGGTGCCCTAGCCTTGGCCTAAGCCTAGGGGTGCGCTAGCCTAAGCCTAGGGGTGCCCTATCCTAAGCCTAGGGGTGCCGTAGCCTAAGCCTTGGGGTGCCCTAGCCTTAGGCTAGGGGAGCCCTAGCCTTAGCATAAGCCTAGGGGTGCCCTAGCCTAAGAGTACAGGTGCCCTAGCCTAAGCCTAGGGGTGCCCTACCCTAAGCCTAGGGGTGCCCTAGCTTAAGCCTAGGGGTGCCCTAGCCTAAACCTAGAGGTGCCCTAGCCTTAGGCTAGGGGCCCTAGCCTAAGTCTAGGGTTGCCCTAGACTAAGCCTAGGGGTGCCTTAGCCTAAGCCTAGGGGTGCCCTAGACTTAGGCTAGGGGATCCCTAGCCTTAGCCTAAGCCTAGGGGTGCCCTAGCCTAAGCCTAGGGGTTTCCCATCCTAAGCCTAGGGCTGCCCCAGCCTAAGCTTAGGGGTGCCCAAGCCTAAGCCTAGGGGTGCCCTAGCATAAGCCTAGGGGTGCCCTAGCATAAGCCTAGGAGTGCCCTCGCCTAATCCTAGGTTTGCCATAGCCTAAGCCTAGGGGTGCCCTAGCCTAAGCCTAGGGGTGCCCTAGCCTTAGGCTAGGGGAGCCCTAGCCTTACCCTAAGCCTAGGGTTTCCCTAGCCTAAGCCTAGGGGTCCCCTAGCCTAAGCCTAGGGGTGCCCTAGCCAAAGCCTAGGGGTGCCCTAGCCTTAGGCTAGGGGAGCCCTAGCCTTAGCCTAAGCCTAGGGGTGCCCTAGCCTAAGCCTAGGGGTGCACTAGCTTGAGTCTAGGGGTGCACTAGCCAATGGCTAGGGGAGCCGTAGCCTTAGGTAAGCCCTGGCGTGCCATTGCCTAAGCCTAAGGGTGCCCTAGCCTAAGCCTAGGGGTGCCCTAGCCTGACCTAGGGGTGCCCTAGCCTTAGGCTAGGGGAGCCATAGCCTTAGTCTAAGGCTAGGGGTGCCCTAGCCTAAGCCTAGGGGTGCACTAGCCTAAGCCTAGGGGTGCCCTAGCTATAGGATAGGGGAGCCCTAGCCTTAGACTAAGCCTAGGGTGCCCTAGCCTAAGCCTAGGGGTGCCCTAACTTAAGCTTAGGGGTGCCCTACCCTAAGCCTAGGGGTGCCCTAGCCTAAGCCTCGGGGTGCCCTAGCCTAAGGTTAGGGGTGCCCTAGCCTTAGTCTAGTGGAGCCCTAGACTTAGCCTAAGCCTAGGGGTGCCGTAGCCTAAGCCTAGGGGTGCCCTAGCCTAAGCCTAGGGGTGCCCTAGCCTAAGCCTAGGGATGCCCAAGCCTAAGCCTAGGTGTGCCAAGCCTTAGCCTAGGGGTGCCCTAGCCTAAGCCTTGGGCTGCCCTAGCCTAAGCCTAGGGGTGCCCTAGCCTAAGCCTAGGGGTGCCCTTACCTTAAGCTAGGCGAGCCCAAGCCTTAGCCTAAGCCTAGGGCTGCCCTAGCGTAAGCCTAGGGGTGCCCTAGCCTAAGCCTAGGGTGCCCAAGCCTAAGCCTAGGGGTGCCAAGCCTAAGCCTAGGGGTGCCCTAGACTAAGCCTAGGGGTGCCCTAGCCTAAGACTAGGGGTGCCCTAGCCTAAGCCTTGGGCTGCCCTAGCCTAAGCCTAGGGTTGCCCTAGCCTAAGCCTTGGGCTGCCCTAGCCTAAGCCTAGGGGTGCCCTAGCCTAAGCCTAGGGGTGCCCTAGCCTAAGCCTAGGGGTGCCCTAGCCTAAGCCTTGGGCTGCCCTAGCCTAAGCCTAGGGTTGCCCTTGCCTTAGGCTAGGCGAGCCCTAGCCTTAGCCTAAGCCTAGGGCTGCCCTAGCCTAAGCCTAGGGGTGCCCAAGCCTAAGTCTAGGAGTGCCAAGCCTAAGCCTAGGGCTGCCCTTGCCTAAGACTAGGGGTGCCCAAGCCTAAGGCTAGGGGTGCCAAGCCTAAGCCTAGGGGTGCCCTAGCCTAAGCCTAAGTCTGTACTAGCCTAAGCCTAGGGGTACCCTAGCCTTAGGCTAGGTGAGCCCTAGCCTTAGCTTAAACCTAGGGGTGCCCTATCCTAAGCCTAGGGGTTCCCTAGCCAAAGCTTAGGGGTGCCCTAGCCTAAGCCTAGGGGTGCCCAGGCCTAAGCCTAGGGGTGCCCTAGCCTAAGTCTAGGGCTGCCCTAGCCTAAGCCTATGGGTGCCCAAGCCTAAGCCTACGGGTACCAAGCCTAAGCCTAGGGGTGCCCTAGCCTAAGACTAGGTCTGTCCTAGCCTAAGCCTAGGGGTGCCCTAGCCTTAGGCTAGGCGAGCCCTAGCCTTAGCCTAAGCCTAGGGATGCCGTAGTCTAAGCCTAGGGGTGCCCTAGTGTAAGCCTAGGGGTGTCCTAATCTAAGCCTAGGGGTGCCGTAGCCTTAGGCTAGGTGAGCCCTAGCTTTAGCCTAAGCCTAGGGTTGCCCTAGCCTAAGCCAAGGCTTCCCTAGCCTAAGAACAGGGGTGCCCTAGCCTAAGCCTAGGGGTGCCCTAGCCTTAGGCTAGGGGTTCCCTATCCTAAGCCTAGGGGTGCCCTAGTCTAAGCCTAGGGGTGCCCTAGCCTTAGACTAGGTGAGCCCTAGCCTTAGCCTAATCCTAGGGGTGCCCTATCCTAAGCCTAGGGTGCCCTAGCCGAAGTCTATGGGTGCTCTAGCCTAAGCCTAGGGCTGCCCTAGCCTAAGCATAGGGTTGCCCTAGCCTAAGCCTAGGGGTGCCCTAGCCTTAGGCTAGGCGAGCCCTAGCCTTAGCCTAAGCCTAGGGCTGCCCTAGCCTAAGCCTAGGGGTGCCCAAGCCTAAGCCTAAGGGTGCCAAACCTAAGGCTAGGGGTACCCTAGCCTAAGCCTAGGGGTGCCCTAGCCTAAGCCTAGGGGTGCCCTAGGCTTAGGCTAGGGGATCACTAGCCTTAGAGTAAGCCTAGGGGTGCCCTAGCCTAAGCCTATGGATGCCCTGGCCTAAGCCTAGGGCTACCCTAGCCTAAGCCTAGGGGTGCTCTAGCCTAAGCCTAGGTGTGCGCTCGCCTTAGGCTAAGCGAGCCCTAGCCTTAGCCTAAGCCTTGGGCTGCCCTAACTAAGCCTAGGGGTGCCCAAGCCTAAGTCTAGGGGTGCCCTAGCCTAAGCCTAGGTCTGTCCTAGCCTAAGCCTAGGGGTGCCCTAGCCTTAGGCTAGGTGAGCCCTAGCCTTAGCCTAAGCCTAGGGGTGCCCTAGCCTAAGCCTAGGGGTACCCTAGCTTAAGATTAGGGGTGCCCTAGCCTAAGCCTAAGGTTGCCCTAGCCTAAGCCTAGGGCTGTATTAGCCTTAGGCTAGGCAAGCCCTAGCCTTAGCCTAAGCCTAGGGGTGCCCCAGCCTAAGCCTAGTGGTGCCCAAGCCTAAGCCTAGGGGTGCCCTAGCCTAAGCCTAGGGGTGCCCTAGCCTTAGGCTAGGCGAGCTCTAGCATTAGCCTAAGCCTAGGGGTGCCCTAGCCTAAGCCTAGGGGTGCCCTAGCCTAAGCCTAGGGGTACCCTAGTCAAAGCCTAGGTGTGCCCTAGCCTTAGGCTAGGCGAGCCCTAGCCTTAGCCTAAGCCTAGTGCTGCCGTAGCCTAAGCCTAGGGGTGCCCAAGCCTAAGCCTAGGGGTGCCAAGCCTTAGCCTAGGGGTGCCCTAGCCTAAGCCTAGGTCTGTCCTAGCCTAAAATTAGGGGTGCCTTAGCCTTAGGATAGGCCAGCCCTAGCTTTAGCCTAAGCCTAGGGGTGCACTAGCCTAAGCCTAGGGGTGCCCTAGCCTAAGCCTAGGGGTGCCCTAGCCTTAGGCTAGGGGTTCTCTAGCCTAAGCCTAGGGGTGCCCTAATCTAAGCCTAGGGGTGCCCTAGCCTTTGGCTAGGTGAGCCCTAGCCTTAGCCTAAGCCTAGGGGTGCCCTATCCTAAGCCTAGGGGTGCCCTAGCCTAAGCCTATGGGTGCTCTAGCCTAAGCCTTGGGCTGCCCTAGCCTAAGCCTAGGGGTGCGCTAGCCTAAGCCTAGGGGTTCCCTAGTTTTAGGCTAAGCCTAGGGCTGCCCTAGCCTAAGCCTAGGGGTGCCCAAACCTAAGCCTAGGTGTGCCAAGCCTAAGCCTAGGGGTGCCCTAGCCTAAGCCTAGGGGTGCCCTTGCCTATGCCTAGGGCTGCCCTAGCCTTAGGCTAGGGGATCACTAGCCTTAGCCTAAGCCTAGGGGTGCCCTAGCCTAAGCCTAGGGGTGACCTAGCCTAAGGCTATGTGTGCCCTAGCCTAAGCCTAGGGCTACCCTATCCTAAGCCTAGGGGTGGTCTAGCCTAAGCCTAGGTGTTCCCTAGCCTTAGGCTAGGCGAGCCCTAGCCTTAGCCTAAGCCTAGGGCTTCCCTAGCCTAAGTCTAGGGGTGCCTAGCCTAAGCCTAGGGGTGCCCTAGCCTAAGCCTAGGTCTGTCCTAGCCTAAGCCTAGGGGTGCCCTAGCCTTAGGCTAGGCGAGCCCTAGTCTTAGCCTAAGCCTAGGGGTGCACTAGCCTAAGCCTAGGGGTGCCCTAGCCTAAGCCTAGTGGTGCCCTAGCCTAAGCCTAGGGGTGCCCTAGCCTAAGCCTAGGGGTGCCCTAGCCTTAGGCTAGGCGAGCCCTAGCGTTAGCCTAAGCCTTGGGCTGCCCTAGCCTAAGCCTAGGGGTGCCAAGCCTAAGCCTAGGGGTGACCTAGCCTAAGCCTAGGGGTGCCCTAGCCTAAGCCTAGGGATGCCCAAGCCTAAGCCTAGGGGTGCCAAGCCTTAGCTTAGGGGTGCCCTAGCCCAAGCCTAGGTCTGTCCTAGCCTAAGTCTAGGGGTGCCCTTGCCTTAGGATAGGCGAGCCCTAGCCTTAGCCTAAGCCAAGGGGTGCACTAGCCTAAGCCTAGTGGTGCCCTAGCCTAAGCCTAGGGGTGCCCCAGTCTAAGCCTAGGGGTGCCCTAGCCTTAGGCTAGGTGAGCCCTAGCCTTAGGCTAGGTGAGCCCTAGCCTTAGCGTAAGCCTAGGGGTGCCCTACCCTAAGCCTAGGGGTGCCCTAGCGTAAGCCTAGGGGTGCCCTAGCCTAAGCCTAGGGTGCCCAAGCCTAAGCCTAGGGGTGCCAAGCCTAAGCCTAGGGGTGCCCTAGCCTAAGCCTAGGGATGCCCAAGCCTAAGCCTAGGTGTGCCAAGCCTTAGCCTAGGGGTGCCCTAGCCTAAGCCTTGGGCTGCCCTAGCCTAAGCCTAGGGGTGCCCTAGCCTAAGCCTAGGGGTGCCCTTGCCTTAAGCTAGGCGAGCCCAAGCCTTAGCCTAAGCCTAGGGCTGCCCTAGCGTAAGCCTAGGGGTGCCCTAGCCTAAGCCTAGGGTGCCCAAGCCTAAGCCTAGGGGTGCCAAGCCTAAGCCTAGGGGTGCCCTAGACTAAGCCTAGGGGTGCCCTAGCCTAAGCCTAGGGGTGCCCTAGCCTAAGCCTTGGGCTGCCCTAGCCTAAGCCTAGGGTTGCCCTAGCCTAAGCCTTGGGCTGCCCTAGCCTAAGCCTAGGGGTGCCCTAGCCTAAGCCTAGGGGTGCCCTAGCCTAAGCCTAGGGGTGCCCTAGCCTAAGCCTTGGGCTGCCCTAGCCTAAGCCTAGGGTTGCCCTTGCCTTAGGCTAGGCGAGCCCTAGCCTTAGCCTAAGCCTAGGGCTGCCCTAGCCTAAGCCTAGGGGTGCCCAAGCCTAAGTCTAGGAGTGCCAAGCCTAAGCCTAGGGCTGCCCTTGCCTAAGACTAGGGGTGCCCAAGCCTAAGGCTAGGGGTGCCAAGCCTAAGCCTAGGGGTGCCCTAGCCTAAGCCTAAGTCTGTACTAGCCTAAGCCTAGGGGTACCCTAGCCTTAGGCTAGGTGAGCCCTAGCCTTAGCTTAAACCTAGGGGTGCCCTATCCTAAGCCTAGGGGTTCCCTAGCCAAAGCTTAGGGGTGCCCTAGCCTAAGCCTAGGGGTGCCCAGGCCTAAGCCTAGGGGTGCCCTAGCCTAAGTCTAGGGCTGCCCTAGCCTAAGCCTATGGGTGCCCAAGCCTAAGCCTACGGGTACCAAGCCTAAGCCTAGGGGTGCCCTAGCCTAAGACTAGGTCTGTCCTAGCCTAAGCCTAGGGGTGCCCTAGCCTTAGGCTAGGCGAGCCCTAGCCTTAGCCTAAGCCTAGGGATGCCGTAGTCTAAGCCTAGGGGTGCCCTAGTGTAAGCCTAGGGGTGTCCTAATCTAAGCCTAGGGGTGCCGTAGCCTTAGGCTAGGTGAGCCCTAGCTTTAGCCTAAGCCTAGGGTTGCCCTAGCCTAAGCCAAGGCTTCCCTAGCCTAAGAACAGGGGTGCCCTAGCCTAAGCCTAGGGGTGCCCTAGCCTTAGGCTAGGGGTTCCCTATCCTAAGCCTAGGGGTGCCCTAGTCTAAGCCTAGGGGTGCCCTAGCCTTAGACTAGGTGAGCCCTAGCCTTAGCCTAATCCTAGGGGTGCCCTATCCTAAGCCTAGGGTGCCCTAGCCGAAGTCTATGGGTGCTCTAGCCTAAGCCTAGGGCTGCCCTAGCCTAAGCATAGGGTTGCCCTAGCCTAAGCCTAGGGGTGCCCTAGCCTTAGGCTAGGCGAGCCCTAGCCTTAGCCTAAGCCTAGGGCTGCCCTAGCCTAAGCCTAGGGGTGCCCAAGCCTAAGCCTAAGGGTGCCAAACCTAAGGCTAGGGGTACCCTAGCCTAAGCCTAGGGGTGCCCTAGCCTAAGCCTAGGGGTGCCCTAGGCTTAGGCTAGGGGATCACTAGCCTTAGAGTAAGCCTAGGGGTGCCCTAGCCTAAGCCTATGGATGCCCTGGCCTAAGCCTAGGGCTACCCTAGCCTAAGCCTAGGGGTGCTCTAGCCTAAGCCTAGGTGTGCGCTCGCCTTAGGCTAAGCGAGCCCTAGCCTTAGCCTAAGCCTTGGGCTGCCCTAACTAAGCCTAGGGGTGCCCAAGCCTAAGTCTAGGGGTGCCCTAGCCTAAGCCTAGGTCTGTCCTAGCCTAAGCCTAGGGGTGCCCTAGCCTTAGGCTAGGTGAGCCCTAGCCTTAGCCTAAGCCTAGGGGTGCCCTAGCCTAAGCCTAGGGGTACCCTAGCTTAAGATTAGGGGTGCCCTAGCCTAAGCCTAAGGTTGCCCTAGCCTAAGCCTAGGGCTGTATTAGCCTTAGGCTAGGCAAGCCCTAGCCTTAGCCTAAGCCTAGGGGTGCCCCAGCCTAAGCCTAGTGGTGCCCAAGCCTAAGCCTAGGGGTGCCCTAGCCTAAGCCTAGGGGTGCCCTAGCCTTAGGCTAGGCGAGCTCTAGCATTAGCCTAAGCCTAGGGGTGCCCTAGCCTAAGCCTAGGGGTGCCCTAGCCTAAGCCTAGGGGTACCCTAGTCAAAGCCTAGGTGTGCCCTAGCCTTAGGCTAGGCGAGCCCTAGCCTTAGCCTAAGCCTAGTGCTGCCGTAGCCTAAGCCTAGGGGTGCCCAAGCCTAAGCCTAGGGGTGCCAAGCCTTAGCCTAGGGGTGCCCTAGCCTAAGCCTAGGTCTGTCCTAGCCTAAAATTAGGGGTGCCTTAGCCTTAGGATAGGCCAGCCCTAGCTTTAGCCTAAGCCTAGGGGTGCACTAGCCTAAGCCTAGGGGTGCCCTAGCCTAAGCCTAGGGGTGCCCTAGCCTTAGGCTAGGGGTTCTCTAGCCTAAGCCTAGGGGTGCCCTAATCTAAGCCTAGGGGTGCCCTAGCCTTTGGCTAGGTGAGCCCTAGCCTTAGCCTAAGCCTAGGGGTGCCCTATCCTAAGCCTAGGGGTGCCCTAGCCTAAGCCTATGGGTGCTCTAGCCTAAGCCTTGGGCTGCCCTAGCCTAAGCCTAGGGGTGCGCTAGCCTAAGCCTAGGGGTTCCCTAGTTTTAGGCTAAGCCTAGGGCTGCCCTAGCCTAAGCCTAGGGGTGCCCAAACCTAAGCCTAGGTGTGCCAAGCCTAAGCCTAGGGGTGCCCTAGCCTAAGCCTAGGGGTGCCCTTGCCTATGCCTAGGGCTGCCCTAGCCTTAGGCTAGGGGATCACTAGCCTTAGCCTAAGCCTAGGGGTGCCCTAGCCTAAGCCTAGGGGTGACCTAGCCTAAGGCTATGTGTGCCCTAGCCTAAGCCTAGGGCTACCCTATCCTAAGCCTAGGGGTGGTCTAGCCTAAGCCTAGGTGTTCCCTAGCCTTAGGCTAGGCGAGCCCTAGCCTTAGCCTAAGCCTAGGGCTTCCCTAGCCTAAGTCTAGGGGTGCCTAGCCTAAGCCTAGGGGTGCCCTAGCCTAAGCCTAGGTCTGTCCTAGCCTAAGCCTAGGGGTGCCCTAGCCTTAGGCTAGGCGAGCCCTAGTCTTAGCCTAAGCCTAGGGGTGCACTAGCCTAAGCCTAGGGGTGCCCTAGCCTAAGCCTAGTGGTGCCCTAGCCTAAGCCTAGGGGTGCCCTAGCCTAAGCCTAGGGGTGCCCTAGCCTTAGGCTAGGCGAGCCCTAGCGTTAGCCTAAGCCTTGGGCTGCCCTAGCCTAAGCCTAGGGGTGCCAAGCCTAAGCCTAGGGGTGACCTAGCCTAAGCCTAGGGGTGCCCTAGCCTAAGCCTAGGGATGCCCAAGCCTAAGCCTAGGGGTGCCAAGCCTTAGCTTAGGGGTGCCCTAGCCCAAGCCTAGGTCTGTCCTAGCCTAAGTCTAGGGGTGCCCTTGCCTTAGGATAGGCGAGCCCTAGCCTTAGCCTAAGCCAAGGGGTGCACTAGCCTAAGCCTAGTGGTGCCCTAGCCTAAGCCTAGGGGTGCCCCAGTCTAAGCCTAGGGGTGCCCTAGCCTTAGGCTAGGTGAGCCCTAGCCTTAGGCTAGGTGAGCCCTAGCCTTAGCGTAAGCCTAGGGGTGCCCTACCCTAAGCCTAGGGGTGCCCTAGCGTAAGCCTAGGGGTGCCCTAGCCTAAGCCTAGGGTGCCCAAGCCTAAGCCTAGGGGTGCCAAGCCTAAGCCTAGGGGTGCCTAGACTAAGCCTAGGGGTGCCCTAGCCTAAGCCTATGGGTGCCCTAGCCTAAGCCTTGGGCTGCCCTAGCCTAAGCCTAGGGGTGCCCTAGCCTAAGCCTTGGGCTGCCCTAGCCTAAGCCTAGGGGTGCCCTAGCCTAAGCCTAGGGGTGCCCTAGCCTAAGCCTAGGGGTGCCCTAGCCTAAGCCTTGGGCTGCCCTAGCCTAAGCCTAGGGGTGCCCTAGCCTAAGCCTAGGGTTGCCCTTGCCTTAGGCTAGTCGAGCCCTAGCCTTAGCCTAAGCCTAGGGCTGCCCTAGCCTAAGCCTAGGGGTGCCCAAGCCTAAGTCTAGGAGTGCCAAGCCTAAGCCTAGGGCTGCCCTTGCCTAAGACTAGGGGTGCCCAAGCCTAAGGCTAGGGGTGCCAAGCCTAAGCCTAGGGGTGCCCTAGCCTAAGCCTAAGTCTGTACTAGCCTAAGCCTAGGGGTACCCTAGCCTTAGGCTAGGTGAGCCCTAGCCTTAGCCTAAGCCTAGGGGTGCCCTATCCTAAGCCTAGGGGTTCCCTAGCCTAAGCTTAGGGGTGCCCTAGCCTAAGCCTAGGGGTGCCCAGGCCTAAGCCTAGGGGTGCCCTAGCCTAAGTCTAGGGCTGCCCTAGCCTAAGCCTATGGGTGCCCAAGCCTAAGCCTATGGGTACCAAGTCTAAGCCTAGGGGTGACCTAGCCTAAGACTAGGTCTGTCCTAGCCTAAGCCTAGGGGTGCCCTAGCCTTAGGCTAGGCGAGTCCTAGCCTTAGCCTAAGCCTAGGGATGCCCTAGTCTAAGCCTAGGGGTGCCCTAGTGTAAGCCTAGGGGTGCCCTAATCTAAGCCTAGGGGTGCCGTAGCCTTAGGCTAGGTGAGCCCTAGCTTTAGCCTAAGCCTAGGGTTGCCCTAGCCTAAGCCTAGGGCTTCCCTAGCCTAAGACCAGGGGTGCCCTAGCCTAAGCCTAGGGGTGCCCTAGCCTTAGGCTAGGGGTTCCCTATCCTAAGCCTAGGGGTGCCCTAGTCTAAGCCTAGGGGTGCCCTAACCTTAGACTAGGTGAGCCCAAGCCTTAGCCTAATCCTAGGGGTGCCCTATCCTAAGCCTAGGGGTGCCCTAGCCTAAGTCTATGGGTGCTCTAGCCTAAGCCTAGGACTGCCCTAGCCTAAGCATAGGGTTGCCCTAGCCTAAGCCTAGGGGTGCCCTAGCCTTAGGCTAGGCGAGCCCTAGCCTTAGCCTAAGCCTAGGGCTGCCCTAGCCTAAGCCTAAGGGTGCCAAACATAAGGCTAGGGGTACCCTAGCCTAAGCCTAGGGGTGCCCTAGCCTAAGCCTAGGGGTGCCCTAGCCTAAGCCTATGGATGCCCTGGCCTAAGCCTAGGGCTACCCTATCCTAAGCCTAGGGGTGCTCTAGCCTAAGCCTAGGTGTGCGGTAGCCTTACGCTAAGCGAGCCCTAGCCTTAGCCTAAGCCTTGGGCTGCCCTAACCTAAGCCTAGGGGTGCCCTAGCCTTAGGCTAGGCGAGCCCTAGCCTTAGCCTAAGCCTAGGGGTGCCCTAGCTTAAGCCTAGGGGTGCCCTAGCTTAAGACTAGGGGTGCCCTAGCCTAAGCCTAGGGGTGCCCTAGCCTAAGCCTAGGGCTGCATTAGCCTTAGGCTAGGCAAGCCCTAGCCTTAGCGTAAGCCTTGGGGGTGCCCCAGCCTAAGCCTAGTGGTGCCCAAGCCTAAGCCTAGGGGTGTCAACCCTAAGCCTAGGGGTGCCCTAGCCTAAGCCTAGGGGTGCCCTAGCCTAAGCCTAGGGGTGCCCTAGCCTTAGGCTAGGCGAGCTCTAGCATTAGCCTAAGTCTAGGGGTGCCCTAGCCTAAGCCTAGGGGTGCCCTAGCCTAAGCCTAGGGGTACCGTAGTCTAAGCCTAGGTGTGCCCTAGCCTTAGGCTAGGCGAGCCCTAGCCTTAGCCTAAGCCTAGTGCTGCCGTAGCCTAAGCCTAGGGGTGCCCAAGCCTAAGCCTAGGGGTGCCAAGCCTTAGCCTAGGGGTGCCCTAGCCTAAGCCTAGGTCTGTCCTAGCCTAAGATTAGGGGTGCCTTAGCCTTAGGATAGGCCAGCCCTAGCCTTAGCCTAAGCCTAGGGGTGCACTAGCCTAAGCCTAGGGGTGCCCTAGCCTAAGCCTAGGGGTGCCCTAGCCTTAGGCTAGGGGTTCTCTAGCCTAAGCCTAGGGGTGCCCTAATCTAAGCCTAGGGGTGCCCTAGCCTTAGGCTAGGTGAGCCCTAGCCTTAGCCTAAGCCTAGGGGTGCCCTATCCTAAGCCTAGGGGTGCCCTAGCCTAAGCCTATGGGTGCTCTAGCCTAAGCCTAGGGCTGCCCTAGCCTAAGCCTAGGGGTGCGCTAGCCTAAGCCTAGGGGTTCGCTAGCCTTAGGCTAAGCCTAGGGCTGCCCTAGCCTAAGCCTAGGGGTGCCCAAGCCTAAGCCTAGGTGTGCCAAGCCTAAGCCTAGGGGTGCCCTAGCCTAAGCCTAGGGGTGCCCTTGCCTACGCCTAGGGCTGCCCTAGCCTTAGGCTAGGGGATCACTAGCCTTAGCCTAAGCCTAGGGGTGCCCTAGCCTAAGCCTAGGGGTGAACTAGTCTAAGGCTATGTGTGCCCTAGCCTAAGCCTAGGGCTACCCTATCCTAAGCCTAGGGGTGCTCTAGCCTAAGCCTAGGTGTTCCCTAGCCTTAGGCTAGGCGAGCCCTAGCCTTAGCCTAAGCCTAGGGCTTCCCTAGCCTAAGCCTAGGGGTGCCCAAGCCTAAGTCTAGGGGTGCCAAGCCTAAGCCTAGGGGTGCCCTAGCCTAAGCCTAGGTCTGTCCTAGCCTAAGCCTAGGGGTGCCCAAGCCTTAGGCTAGGCGAGCCCTAGCCTTAGCCTAAGCCTAGGGGTGCACTAGCCTAAGCCTAGGGGTGCCCTAGCCTAAGCCTAGTGGTGCCCTAGCCTAAGCCTAGGGGTGCCCTAGCCTAAGCCTAGAGGTGCCCTAGCCTTAGGCTAGGCGAGCCCTAGCCTTAGCCTAAGTCTAGGGCTGCCCTAGCCGAAGCCTAGGGGTGCCCAAGCCTAAGCCTAGGGGTGCCAAGCCTAAGCCTAGTGGTGCCCTAGCCTAAGCCTAGGGGTGCCCTAGCCTTAGGTTGGCGAGCTCTAGCCTTAGCCTAATCCTAGGGGTGCCCTAGCCTAAGCGTAGGGGTGCCCTAGCTTAAGCCTAGGTGTGCCCTAGCCTAAGCCTAGGGGTGCCCTAGCCTAAGCCTAGGGGTGCCCAAGCCTAAGCCTAGGGGTGCCAAGCCTTAGCATACGGGTGCCCTAGCCCAAGCCTAGGTCTGTCCTAGCCTAAGCCTAGGGGTGCCCTTGTCTTAGGATAGGCGAGCCCTAACCTTAGCCTAAGCCTAAGGGTGCCCAAGCCTAAGCCTAGGGGTGCCAAGCCTTAGCATACGGGTGCCCAAGCCTAAGCCTAGGGGTGCCAAGCCTAAGCCTAGGGGTGCCCTAGCCTAAGCCTAGGGGTGCCCTAGCCTAAGCCTAGGGGTGCCCTAGCCTAAGCCTAGGGGTGCCCTAGCCTTAGGCTAGGGGTTCTCTAGCCTAAGCCTAGGGGTGCCCAGGACTAAGCCTAGGGGTGCCCTATCCTTAGGCTAGGTGAGCCCTAGCCTTAGCCTAAGCCTAGTGGTGCCAGAGTCTAAGCCTAGGGGTGCCCTAGCCTAAGCCTAGGCGTGCCCTCGCCTAAGCCTAGGGGTGCCGTAGCCTAAGCCTAGGGGTTCCCTAGCCTAAGCCTAGGGGTGCCCTAGTCTAAGCCTAGGCGTGCCCTAGCCTTAGGCTAGGTGAGCCCTTGCCTTAGGCTAGGTGAGCCCTAGCCTTAGCCTAAGCCTAGGGGTGCCCTAGCCTTAGCCTAGGGGTGCCCTAGCCTAAGCCTAGGGGTGCCCTAGCCTAAGCCTAGGGGTGCCCTAGCCTAAGCCTAGGGGTGCCCTAGCCTAAGCCTAGGGGTGCCCTAGCCTAAGCCTTGGGCTGCCCTAGCCTAAGCCTAGGGGTGCCCTAGACTTAGCCTAGGCGAGCACTAGCCTTAGCCTAGGTCTGTCCTAGCCTAAGCCTAGGGGTGCCCTAGACTTAGCCTAGGCGAGCACTAGCCTTAGCCTAAGCCTAGGGGTGCCCTAGCCTAAGCCTAAGGGTGCCCTAGTCTAAGCCTAGGGGTGCCCTAGTCTAAGCCTAGGGGTTCCATAGCCTTAGGCTACGTGAGCCCTAGCTTTAGCCTAAGCCTAGGGTTGCCCTAGCCTAAGCCTAGGGGTGCCCTAGTCTAAGCCTAGGGGTGCCCTAGCCTAAGCCTAGGGCTGCCCTTGTCTAAGCCTAGGGGTGCCCAAGCCTAAGCCTAGGGGTGCCAAGCCTAACCCTAGGGGTGCCCTAGCCTAAGCCTAGTTCTGTCCTATCCTAAGCCTAGGGGTATACTAGCCTTAGGCTACGCGAGCCCTAGCCTTAGCCTAAGCCTAGGGGTGCCCTAGCTGAAGCCTAGGGGTGCCCTAGCCTAAGCTTAGGGGTGCCCTAGCCTAAGCCTAGTGGTGCCCAGGCCTAAGCCTAGGGGTGCCCTAGCCTAAGTCTAGGGCTGCCCTAGCCTAAGCCTAGGGGTGCCCAAACCTAAGCCTAGGGGTGCCAAGCCTAAGCCTAGGGGTGCCCTAGCCTAAGCCTAGGTCTGTCCTAGCCTAAGGCTAGGGGTGCCCTAGCCTTATGCTAGGCGACCCTAGCCTTAGCCTAAGCTTAGGGGTGCTCTAGCCTAAGCCTAAGGGTGCCCTTGTCTAAGCCTAGGGGTGCCCTAGTCTAAGCTTAGGGGTGCCGTAGCCTTAGGCTAGGTGAGCCCTAGCTTTAGCCTAAGCCTAGGGTTTCCCTAGCCTAAGCCTAGGGGTGCCCTAGTCTAAGCCTAGGGGTGCCCTAGCCTAAGCCTAGGGCTGCCCTAGCCTAAGCATAGGGCTGCCCTAGCCTAAGCCTAGGGGTGCCAAGCCTAAGCCTAGGGGTGCCCTAGCCTAAGCCTAGGGGTGCCCTAGCTTAAGCCTAGGGGTGCCCTAGCCTAAGCTTAGGGGTGCTCTAGCCTAAGCCTAGGGGTGCCCAGGCCTAAGCCTAGGGGTGCCCTAGCCTAAGTCTAGGGCTGCCCTAGCCTAAGACCAGGGGTGCCCAAGCCTAAGCCTAGGGGTGCCAAGCCTAAGCCTAGGGGTGCCCTAGCCTAAGCCTAGGTCAGTCCTAGCCTAAGCCTAGGGGTGCCCTAGCCTTAGGCTAGGCGAGCCCTAGCCTTAGCCTAAGCCTAGGGCTGCCCTAGCCTAAACCTAGGGGTGCCCAAGTCTAAGCCTAGGGGTGCCAAGCCTAAGCCTAGGGGTGCCCTAGCCTAAGCCTAGGGGTGCCCTAGCCTAAGTCTAGGGCTGCCCTTGCCTAAGACTAGGGGTGCCCAAGCCTAAGCCTAGGGGTGCCAAGCCTAACCCTAGGGGTGCCCTAGCCTAAGCCTAGTTCTGTCCTATCCTAAGCCTAGGGGTACCCTAGCCTTAGGCTACGCGAGCCCTAGCCTTAGCCTAAGCCTAGGGGTGCCCTAGCTTAAGCCTAGGGGTGCCCTAGCCTAAGCTTAGGGGTGCCCTAGCCTAAGCCTAGTGGTGCCCAGGCCTAAGCCTAGGGGTGCCCTAGCCTAAGTCTAGGGCTGCCCTAGCCTAAGCCTAGGGGTGCCCAAGCCTAAGCCTAGGGGTGCCAAGCCTAAGCCTAGGGGTGCCCTAGCCTAAGCCTAGGTCTGTCCTAGCCTAAGCCTAGGGGTGCCCTAGCCTTATGCTAGGCGAGCCCTAGCCTTAGCCTAAGCTTAGGGGTACCCTAGCCTAAGCCTAAGGGTGCCCTTGTCTAAGCCTAGGGGTGCCCTAGTCTAAGCTTAGGGGTGCCGTAGCCTTAGGCTAGGTGAGCCCTAGCTTTAGCCTAAGCCTAGGGTTTCCCTAGCCTAAGCCTAGGGGTGCCCTAGTCTAAGCCTAAGGGTGCCCTAGCCTAAGCCTAGGGCTGCCCTAGCCTAAGCATAGGGCTGCCCTAGCCTAAGCTTTGGGGTGCCAAGCCTAAGCCTAGGGGTGCCCTAGCCTAAGTCTAGGGGTGCCCTAGCTTAAGCCTAGGGGTGCCCTAGCCTAAGCTTAGGGGTGCCCTAGCCTAAGCCTAGGGGTGCCCGGCCTAAGCCTAGGGGTGCCCTAGCCTAAGTCTAGGACCTCCCTAGCCTAAGACCAGGGGTGCCCAAGCCTAAGCCTAGGTGTGCGAAGCCTAAGCCTAGGGGTGCCCTAGCCTAAGCCTAGGTCAGTGCTAGCCTAAGCCTAGGGGTGCCCTAGCCTTAGGCTAGGCGAGCCCTAGCCTTAGCCTAAGCCTAGGGGTGCCCTAGCCTAAGCCTAAAGGTGCCATAGTCTAAGCCTAGGGGTGCCCTAGTCTAAGCCTAGGGGTGCCGTAGCCTTAGGCTAGGTGAGCCCTAGCTTTAGCCAAAGCCTAGGGTTGCCCTAGCCTAAGCCTAGGGGTGCCCTAGTCTAAGCCTAGGGGTGCCCTAGCCTAAGCCTAGGGCTGCCCTAGCCTAAGCCTAGGGGTGCCCTAGCCTAAGCCTAGGGGTGCCTTAGCCTAATCCTAGGGGTGCCCTAGCCTTAGGCTAGGGTACCCCTAGCCTAAACCTAGGGGTGCCCTAGTCTAAGCCTAGGGCTGCCCTTGCCTAAGCCTAGGGGTGCGCAAGCCTAAGCCTAGGGGTGCCAAGCCTAAGCCTAGCGGTGCCAAGCCTAAGCCTAGGGGTGCCCTAGCCTAAGCCTAGGGGTGCCCTAGCCTAAGCCTAGGGCTACCCTTGCCTAAGCCTAGGGGTGCGCAAGCCTAAGCCTAGGGGTGCCAAGCCTAAGCCTAGGGGTGCCCTAGACAAAGCCTAGGTCTGTCCTAGCCTAAGCCTAGGGGTGCCCTAGCCTTAGGCTAGCTGAGCCCTAGCCTTATACTAAGCCTAGGGGTGCCCTAGCCTAAGCCTAGGGGTGCCCTAGCCTTAGCCTAGGGCTGCCCTAGCCTAAGCCTAGGGGTGCCCAAGCCTAAGCCTAGGGGTGCCAAGCCTAAGACTAGGGGTGCCCTAGCCTAAGCCTAGGAGTGCCCTAGCCTAAGCTTAGGGCTGCCCTTGCCTAAGCCTAGGGGTGCGCAAGCCTAAGCCTAGGGGTGCCAAGCCTAAGCCTAGGGGTGCCTAGACTAAGCCTAGGTCTGTCCTAGCCTGATCATAGGGGTGCCCTTGCCTTAGGCTAGGGGAGCCCTAGCCTTAGCCTAAGCCTAGGGCTGCCCTAACCTAAGCCTAGGCGTGCCGTAGCCTAAGCCTAGGGGTGCCTTAATCTAAGCCTAGGGGTGCCCAGACCATAGGCGAGGGGAGCCCTAGCCTTAGCCTAAGCCTATGACTGCCCTAGCCTAAGCCTAGGGGTGCCCTAGCCTAAGCCTAGGGGTGCCCTAGCCTAAGCCTAGGGGTGCCCTAGCTTAAGCCTAGGTGTGCCCTAGCCTAAGCCTAGGGGTGCCCTAGCCTAAGCCTAGGGGTGCCCAAGCCTAAGCCTAGGGGTGCCAAGCCTTAGCATACGGGTGCCCTAGCCCAAGCCTAGGTCTGTCCTAGCCTAAGCCTAGGGGTGCCCTTGTCTTAGGATAGGCGAGCCCTAACCTTAGCCTAAGCCTAAGGGTGCCCAAGCCTAAGCCTAGGGGTGCCAAGCCTTAGCATACGGGTGCCCAAGCCTAAGCCTAGGGGTGCCAAGCCTAAGCCTAGGGGTTCCCTAGCCTAAGCCTAGGGGTTCCCTAGCCTGAGCCTAGGGGTGCCCTAGCCTAAGCCTAGGGGTGCCCTAGCCTAAGCCTAGGGGTGCCCTAGCCTAAGCCTAGGGGTGCCCTAGCCTAAGCCTAGGGCTGCCCTAGCCTAAGCCTAGGGGTGCCCTAGCCTAATCCTAGGGGTGCCCTAGCCTTAGGCTAGAGGTTCCCTAGCCTAAGCCTAGGTGTGCCCTAGTCTAAGCGTAGGGGTGCCGTAGCCTTAGGCTAGGTGAGCCCTAGCCTTATACTAAGCCTAGGGGTGCCCTAGCCTAAGCCTAGGGGTGCCCTAGCCTAAGCCTAGGGGTGCCCAAGCCTAAGCCTAGGGGTGCCAAGCCTAAGCCTAGGGGTGCCCTAGCCTAAGCCTAGGGGTGCCCTAGCCGAAGCCTAGGGCTACCCTTGCCTAAGCCTAGGTCTGCCCTAGCCTAAGCCTAGGGGTGCCAAGCCTAAGCCTAGGGGTGCCCTAGACAAAGCCTAGGTCTGTCCTAGCCTAAGTCTAGGGGTGCCCTAGCCTTAGGCTAGCTGAGCCCTAGCCTTATACTAAGCATAGGGGTGCCCTAGCCTAAGCCTAGGGGTGCCCTAGCCTAAGCCTAGCGGTGCCCAAGCCTAAGCCTAGGGATGCCAAGCCTAAGCCTAGTGGTGCCCTAGCCTAAGCCTAGGGGTGCCCTAGCCTAAGCCTAGGGCTGCCCTTGCCTAAGCCTAGGGGTGCCCAAGCCTAAGCCTAGGGGTGCCAAGGCTAAGCCTAGGGTGCCCTAGACTAAGCCTAGGTCTGTCCTAGCCTAAGCATAGGGGTGCCCTTGCCTTTGGCTAGGTGAGCCCTAGCCTTAGCCTAAGCCTAAGGTTGCCCTAGCCTAAGCCAAGGTTGCCCTAGCCTAAGCCTAGGGGTGCCCTAGCCTACGCCTAGGGGTGCCCTAGCCTAAGCCTAGGGCAGCCCAAGCCTAAGCCTCGGGGTTCCCTAGCCTAAGCCTAGGGGTGCCCTACCCTTAGGCTAGGCGAGCCCTAGCCTTAGCCTAAGCCTAGGGCTGCCCTAGCCTAAGCCTAGGGGTGCCGTAGCCTAAGCCTAGGGGTGCCTTAACCTAAGCCTAGGGGTGTCCAGACCTTAGGCTAGGGGAGCCCTAGCCTTAGCCTAAGCCTATGACTGCCCTAGCCTAAGCCTAGGGGTGCCCTAGCCTAAGCCTAGGGGTGCCCTAGCCTAAGCCTAGGGGTGCCCTAGCCTAAGCCTACGGCTGCCTTATCCTGAGCCTAGGGGTGCCCTAGCCTGAGCCTACGGGTGCCCTAACCTGAGGCTAGGGGAGCCCAAGCCTTACTCTAGCCTAGGATTGTCCTAGCCTAAGCCTAGGCGTGCCCTGGCCTTACTCAAGGGGTTCCGTAGCCTACGCCTAGGGGTGCCCTAGCCTAAGCCTAGGGGTGCCCTAGCCTTAGGCTAGGAGAGCCCTAGCCTTAGCGTAAGCCTAGGCGTGCCCTAGCCTAAGCCTAGGGGTGCCCTAGCCTAAGCCTAGGAGTGCCCTAGCCTAAGCCTAGGGGTGCCCTAGCCTAAAGCTAGGGGTGCCCTGGCCTAAGCATAGGGGTGCCCTTGCCTTAGGCTAGGGGAGCCCTAGCCTTAAACTAAACCTAGGGTTGCCCTAGCCTAAGCCTAGGGGTGCCCTAGCCTTAGGCTAGGGGTTCCCTATCCTAAGTCTAGGGGTGCTCTAGCCTAAGCCTAGGGGTGCCCAAGCCTTAGGCTCGGCGAGCCCCTAGCCTTAGCTTAAGCCTATGGCTGCCCTAGCCTAAGCCTAGGGGTGCCCAAGCCTAAGCCTAGTGGTGCCAAGCCTAAGCCTAGGGGTGCCCTAGCCTAAGCCTAGGTCTGTCCTAGCCTAAGCCTAGGGGTGCCCTAGCCTAAGCCTAGGGGTGCCCTACCCTAAGCCTAGGGGTGCCCAAGCCTTAGGCTAGGGGAGCCCTAGCCTTAGCCTAAGCCTATGGCTGCCCTAGCCTAAGCCTAGGGGTGCCCTAGCCTAAGCCTAGGGGTGCCCTAGCCTAAGCCTATGGGTGCCCTGGCCTAAGCCTAGGGGTGCCCTAGCCTAAGCCTAGGGGTGCCCTAGCCTTAGGCTAGGGGAGCCCTAGCCTAAGCCTAAGCCTAGGGGTTCCCTAGCCTAAGCCTAGGGATGCCCTAGCCTTAGGCTAGGGGACCATAGCCTTAACCTAAGGCAAGGGGTGCCCTGGCCAAAGCCTAGGGGTGCCCTAGCCTAAGCCTAGGGGTGCTCTAGCCTTAGGCTAGGGGAGCCCTAGCCTTAGCCTAAGCCTAGGGGTGCCCTAGCCTACGCCTACTGGTTCCCTAACCTGAGCCTAGGGGTGCCCTAGCCTAAGCCTAGGGGTGCCCAAGCCTAAGCCTAGGGGTGCCCTAGCCTAAGCCTAGGGCTGCCCTAGCCTAAGCCTAGGGGTGCCCTAGCCTAAGCCTAGGGGTGCCAAGCCTAAGCCTAGGGGTGCCCTAGCCTAAGCCTAGGGGTGCCCTAGCCTAAGCCTAGGACTGCCCTTGCCTAAGCCTAGGGGTGCCCAAACCTAAGCCTAGGGGTACCAAGCCTAAGCCTAGGTCTGTCCTAGCCTAAGCCTAGGGGTGCCCTAGCCTTAGGCTAGGCAAGCTCTAGCCTTAGCCTAAGCCTAGGGTTGCCCTAGCCTAAGCCTAGGGGTGCCCTAGCCTAAGCCTAGGGGTGCCTTAGCCTAAGCCTAGGGGTGCCCTACCCTAAGCCTAGGGGTGCCCTAGCTTAAGCCTAGGGGTGCCCTAGCCTAAACCTAGAGGTGCCCTAGCCTTAGGCTAGGGGCCCTAGCCTAAGTCTAGGGCTGCCCTAGACTAAGCCTAGGGGTGCCTTAGCCTAAGCCTAGGGGTGCCCTAGACTTAGGCTAGGGGAGACCTAGCCTTAGCCTAAGCCTAGGGGTTCCCTAGCCTAAGCCTAGGGGTTTCCCATCCTAAGCCTAGGGCTGCCCCAGCCTAAGCTTAGGGGTGCCCAAGCCTAAGCCTAGGGGTGCCCTAGCATAAGCCTAGGGGTGCCCTAGCATAAGCCTAGGAGTGCCCTCGCCTAAGCCTAGGGGTGCCATATCCTAAGCCTAGGGGTGCCCTAGCCTAAGCCTAGGGGTGCCCTAGCCTTAGGCTAGGGGAGCCCTAGCCTTACCCTAAGCCTAGGGTTTCCCTAGCCTAAGCCTAGGGGTCCCCTAGCCTAAGCCTAGGGGTGCCCTAGCCAAAGCCTAGGGGTGCCCTAGCCTTAGGCTGCGGGAGCCCTAGCCTTTGCCTAAGCCTAGGGGTGCCCTAGCCTAAGCCTAGGGGTGCACTAGCTTGAGTCTAGGGGTGTACTAGCCAATGGCTAGGGGAGCCGTAGCCTTAGCCTAAGCCCTGGCGTGCCATTGCCTAAGCCTAAGGGTGCCCTAGCCTAAGCCTAGGGGTGCCCTAGCCTGAGCCTAGGGGTGCCCTAGCCTTAGGCTAGGGGAGCCATAGCCTTAGTCTAAGGCTAGGGGTGCCCTAGCCTAAGCCTAGGGGTGCACTAGCCTAAGCCTAGGGGTGCCCTAGCTATAGGATAGGGGAGCCCTAGCCTTTGCCTAAGCCTAGGGTGCCCTAGCCTAAGCCTAGGGGTGCCGTAGCCTTTGGCTATGGGCCCTAGCCTAAGCCTAGGGGTGCCCTAGCCTGAGCCTAGGGGTGCCCTAGCCTTAGGCTAGGGGAGCCCTAGTCTTAGCCTAAGCCTAGGGTTGCCCTAGCCTAAGATTAGGGGTGCCTTAGCCTAAGCCTAGGGGTGCCCTAGTCTTAGGCTAGGGGAGCCCTAGCCTTAGCCTAAACCTAGGGCTACCCTAGCCTAAGCCTAGGGGTTCCCCAGCCTAAGCCTAGGGGTGCCCCGGCCTAAGATTAGGGGTGCCCAAGCCTAAGCCTAGGGGTGCCCTAGCATAAGCCTAGGGGTGCCCTAGCATAAGCCTAGGGGTGCACTCGCCTAAGCCTAGGGGTGCCATAGCCTAAGCCTAGGGGTTCCCTAGCCTAATCCTTGGGGTGCCCTACCCTAAGCCTAGGGGTGCCCTAGCCTAAGACTAGGGGTGCCCAACCTAAGCCTAGGGGTGCCCTATCCTTAGGATAGGCGAGACCTAGCCTTAGCCTAAGCCTAGGGCTGCCATAGCCTAAGTCTATGGGTGCCCTAGCCTACTCCTAGGGGTGCCCTAGCCTAAGCCTAGGGGTGCCCTAGCCTAAGACGAGGGGTGTCCTAGCCTAAGCCTAGGGGTGCCCTACCCTTGGGCTAGGCGAGACCTAGCTTTAGCCTAAGCCTAGGGCTGCCCTAGCCTAAGCCTAGGGGTGCCCTAGCCTTAGGCTATGGGAGCCCTAGCCTGAGCCTAAGCATAGGGGTTCCCTAGCCTAAGCCTAGGGGTGCCCTAGCCTAAGCCTTGGGGTGCCCTAGCCTTAGGCTAGGGGAGCCCAAGCCTTAGCCTAAGCCTAGGGGTGCCCTAGCCTAAGCCTAGGGGTACCTAGCCTAAGCCTAGGTGTGCACTAGCTTTAGGCTAGGCGAGCCCTAGCCTTAGCCTAAGCCTAGGGCTGCCCAGCCTAAGCCTAGGCGTGCACTAGCCTAAGCATAGGGGTGCCCTAGCCATAGGCTAGGGGAGCCCTAGCCTTAGCCTAAGCCTACGTGTGCCCTAGCCTAAGCCTAGGGGTGCCCTAGCCTAAGAATAGGGGTGTCCTAGCCTAAGCCTAGGGGTGCGCTAGCCTTAGACTAAGCCTAGGGGTGCCATAGCCTAAGCCTAGGGGTGCCCTAGCCTAAGCCTAGGGGTGCACAGCCTAAGCCTAGGGGTGCCCAAGCCTAATCCTAGGGGTGCCCTAGCATAAGCCTAGGGGTGCCCTAGCATAAGCCTAGGGGTGCACTCGCCTAAGCCTAGGGGTGCCATAGCCTAATCCTAGGGGTTCCCTAGCCTAATCCTTGGGGTGCCCTACCCTAAGCCTAGGGGTGCCCTAGCCTAAGACTAGGGGTGCCCAAACTAAGCCTAGGGGTGCCCTATCCTTAGGATAGGCGAGACCTAGCCTTAGCCTAAGCCTAGGGCTTCCATAGCCTAAGTCTAGGGGTGCCCTAGCCTACTCCTAGGGGTGCCCTAGCCTAAGCCTAGGGGTGCCCTAGCCTAAGACTAGGGGTGTCCTAGCCTAAGCCTAGGGGTGCCCTACCCTTGGGCTAGGCGAGACCTAGCTTTAGCCTAAGCTTAGGGTTGCCGTAGCCTAAGCCTAGGGGTGCCCTAGCCTTAGGCTAGGGGAGCCCTAGCCTGAGCCTAAGCATAGGGGTTCCCTAGCCTAAGCCTAGGGGTGCCCTAGCCTAAGCCTTGGGGTGCTCTAGCCTTAGGCTAGGGGAGCCCTAGCCTTAGCCTAAGCCTAGGTGTGCCCTAGCCTAAGCCTAGGGGTGCCCTAGCCTAAGAATAGGGGTGCCCTAGCCTAAGCCTAGGGGTGCCCTACCCTTAGACTAAGCCTAGGGGTGCCATAGCCTAAGCCTAGGGGTGCCCTAGCCTAAGCCTAGGGGTGCACAGCCTAAACCTAGGGGTGCCCAAGCCTAATCTTAGGGGTGCCCTAGCCTAAGCCTAGGGGTGCCCTAGCCTTAGGCTAGGCAAGCCCTAGCCTTAGCCTAAGCTTAGGGCTGCCCTAGCTTTAGACTAGGGGTGCCATAGCCTAGGGCTACGGGAGCCCTAGCCTTAGCCTAAGCCTAGGGCTGCCCAAGCCTGAGCCTAGGGGTGCCCTAGCCTGAGACTAGGGGAGCCCTAGCCTTTGCCTAAGCAAAGGATTGCCCTAGCCGAAGCCTAGGGGTGCCCTAGCCTCAGTCTAGGGGTGCCCTAGCCTGAGGCTAGGGGAGTCATTGCCTGAGAAAAGTCTAGGGGTGCCCTAGCCTAAGCCTAGGGATGCTCTACCCTAAGCCTAGGGGTGCCCTATCCTTAGGCTAGGCGAGACCTAGCCTTAGCCTAAGCCTAGGCCTGCCCTAGCCTAAGCCTAGGGGTGCCCTAGCCTTAGGCTAGGGGAGCCCTAGCCTTAGCCTAAGCATAGGGGTGCCCTAGCCTAAGCCTAGGGGTGCCCTAGCCTAAGCCTAGGGGTGCCCTAGCTTAGGCTAGGGGAGCCCAAGACTTAGCCTAAGCCTAGGGGTGCCCTAGCCCAAGGCTAGGGGTGCCCTAGCCTAAGCCTAGGGGTGCCTAGCCTAAGCCTAGGGGTGCCCTAGCCTTAGACTAAGCATAGGGGTGCCCTAGCCTTTGACTAAGCCTAGGGGTGCCCTAGCCTAAGCCTAGGGCTGCCCTAGCCTAAGCCTAGGGGTGCCCTAGCCTAAGGCTAGGAGTACCCTAGCCTTAGCCTAAGCCTAGGGGTGCCCTAGCCTAAGGCTAGGAGTACCCTAGCCTTAGCCTAAGCCTAGGGGTGCCCTAGCCTAAGCCTAGGCGTACCCTAGTTTAAGCCTAGGGCTGTCCTAGCCTAAGCTTAGGGGTGCCCAAGCCAAAGGCTAGGGGAGCCACAGCCTTAGCCTAAGCCTAGGGGTGCCCTAGCCTAAGCCTAGGGGTGCCCTAGACTAAGCCTAGGGGTGCCCTAGCCTAAGCCTAGGTGTGTCCTAGCCTAAGCCTAGGGGTGCCCTAGCCTTAGTCTAGGCGAGCCCTAGCCTTAGCCTAAGCCTAGGGGTGCCCTAGCCTAAGCCTATGGGTGCCCTAACCTAAACCTTGGGGTGCCCTAGTCTAAGCCTGGGGGTGCCGTAGCCTTAGGCTAGGTGAGCCCTAGCCTTAGCCTAAGCCTATGGTTGCCCTAGCCTAAGCCTAGGGGTGCCCTAGCCTAAGCCTAGGGGTGCCCTAGCCTAAGCCTAGGGCTGCCCTAGCCTAAGCCTAGGGCTGCCCTAGCCTAAGCCTAGGGGTGCCCTAGCCTTAGGCTAGGAATTCCCTAGCCTAAGCCTAGGGGTGCCCTAGTCTAAGCCTAGGGGTGCCCTAGCCTTAGGCTAGGTGAGCCCTAGCCTTAGCCTAAGCCTATGGGTGCCCTAGCCTAAGCCTAGGGGTGCGCTAGCCTAAGCCTAGGGCTGCCCTAGCCTAAGCCTAGGGGTGCCCAAGCCTAAGCCTAGGGGTGCCCAAGCCTAAGCCTAGGGATGCCAAGCCTAAGCCTAGTGGTGCCCTAGCCTAAGCCTAGGTCTGTCCTAGCCTAAGCCTAGGGGTGCCCTAGCCTTAGGCTAGGCGAGCCCTAGCCTTAACCTAAGCCTTGGGGTGCCCTAGCCTAAGCCTAGGGGTACCCTAGCCTAAGCCTAGGGGTGCCCTAGTCTAAGCCTAGGGGTGCCGCAGCCTTAGGCTAGGTGAGCCCTAGCCTTAGCCTAAGCCTAGGGTTGCCCTAGCCTAAGCCAAGGGTTGCCCTAGCCTAAGCCTAGGGGTGCCCTAGCCTAAGCCTAGGGGTGCCCTAGCCTAAGCCTACGGGTGCCCTAGCCTAAGCCTAGGGGTGCCAAGCCTAAGCCTAGGGGTGCCCTAGCCTAAGCCTAGGTCTGTCCTAGCCTAAGCCTAGGGGTGCCCTAGCCTAAGCCTAGGGGTGCCCTAGCCTAAGCCTAGGGGTGCCCTTGTCTAAGCCTAGGGGTGCCGTAGCCTTAGGCTAGGTGAGCCCTAGCCTTAGCCTAAGCCTAGGGGTGCCCTAACCTAAGCCTAGGTCTGTCCTAGCCTAAGCCTAGGGGTGCCCTACGCTAAGCCTAGGGGTGCACTAGCGTAAGGCTAGGGGTGCCCTAGCCTTAGTCTAGTTGAGCCCTAGCCTTAGCTTCAGCCTAGGGGTGCCCCAGCCTAAGCCTAGGGGTGCCCTAGCCTTAGGCTAGGGGAGCCCTAGCTTTAGCCTAAGCCTAGGGGTGCCCCAGACTAAGCCTAGGGGTGCCCTAATCTATGTCTAGGGGTGCCCTAGCCTAAGCATAGGGGTGCTCTAACCAAAGTCTTGACATTCCCTACCTAAGCCTAGGGGTGCCCTAGCCTAAGCCTAGAGTTGCCCTAGCCTTGGGCTAGGGAAGCCCTAGCCTTAGCCTAAGTCTAGGGGTGCCCTAGCCTAAGCCTACGGGTGCCCTAGCCTAAGCCTAGGGGTGCCCTAGCCTAAGCCTAGGGGTGCACTAAACTAACCTAGGTGTGCCCTACCCTAAGCCTTAAACTAGGGGTGCCCTAGGCTAAGCCTAGGGGTGCCCTAGCCTAAGCCAATGGGTGCCCTAGCCTTAGGGTAGGGGAGCCCTAGCTTTATCCTAAGCCCAAGGGTTCCCTATCCAAAGCCTAGGGGTGCCCTAGCCTAAGCCTAGGGGTGCCTTAGCCTAAGGCTAGGGGATCCCTAGCCTTAAACTAAGCCTACGGGAGCCCTAGCCTAAGCCTAGGGGTGCCCTAGCCTAAGCCTAGGGGTGCCCTAGTCTAAGCCTATGGGTGCCCTAGCCTAAGCCTAGGGGTGCCCTAGGGTTAGGCTAGGGGAGCCCTATCCTTATCCTAAGCCTAGGGGTAACCTAGCCTAAGCCTAGGGGTGCCCTAGCCTAAGTCTAGTGTGCCCTAGCCTTAGGCTAGGGGAGCCCTAGCCTTAGCCTAAGTCTAGAGCGGCCTAGCCTAAGCCTAGGGGTGCCCTAGCTTTAGGCTAGGGGAGCCCTAGTCTTAGCCTAAGCCTAGGGGTGCCCTAGCCCAAGCCTAGGGATGCCCTAGCCTTTGCCTAGGGGTGACCTAGCCTAAGTCTACGGTTGCCCTAGCCTAAGCCTATGGGTGCCCTAGCCTAAACCTAGGGGTGCCTTAGCCTTAGGCTAGGGGAACCCTAGCTTTAGCCTAAGCCTAGGGGTTCCCTAGCCAAAGCCTTGGGGTGCCCTAGCCAAAGCCTAGGGGTGCCCTAGCCTAAGGCTAGGGGTGCCCTAGCCTAAGCCTAGGGGTGCCCTAGCCTAAGCCTAGGGGTGCCCTAGCCTAAGCCTAAACCTAGGATTGCCCTAGCCTAAGCCTAGGGGTGCCCTAGTCTAAACCTAGGGGTGCCCTAGCCTTAGGCTAGGGGAACCCTAGAATAAGCCTAATCCTAGGGGTGCCCTAGCCTTAGGCTAGGGGAGCCCTAGCCTTAGCCTAAGCTTAGGGGTTCCCTAGTCTAAGTCTAGGGATGCCCTAGCCTAAGCCTAGGGGTGCCCTAACCTAAGCCTAGGGGTGCCCTAGCCTTAGGCTAGGGGTGCCCAAGCCTTAGCCTAAGCCTAGGGGTGCCCTAGCCTAAGCCTAGGGGTGCCCTAACTTAAGCTTAGGGGTGCCCTACCCTAAGCCTAGGGGTGCCCTAGCCTAAGCCTCGGGGTACCCTAGCCTAAGGTTAGGGGTGCCCTAGCCTTAGTCTAGTGGAGCCCTAGCCTTAGCCTAAGCCTAGGGGTGCCGTAGCCTAAGCCTAGGGGTGCCCTAGCCTAAGCCTAGGGGTGTCCTATCCCTAGGGGTGCCCTAGCCTAAGCCTAGGGGTGCCCTAGCCTTAGGTTAGGGGAGCCCTAGCCTTAGCCAAAGCCTAGGGGTGCCCTAGCCTTAGGCTATGGGAGCCCTAGCCTTACCCTAAGCCTAGGGGTGCCCTAGCCTAAGACTAGGGGTGCCCTAGCCTAAGCTTAGGAGTGCCCTATCCAAAGCCTAGGGGTGCCCTAGCATAAGCCTAGGGGTGCCCTAGCCTAAGCTTAGGGGTGCCCTAGCCTAAGCTTAGGGGTGCCCTAGCCTAAGCTTAGGGGTGCCCTAGCCTAAGCCTAGGGTGTCCTAGCCTAAGCCTAGGGGTGCCCTAACCTTAGGCTAGGGGAGCCCTAGCCTTAGCCTAAGCCTAGGGGTGCCCTAGCCAAAGCCTAGTGGTGCCCTAGCCTAAGCCAAGGGGTGCCCTAGCCTAAGCCTACGGGTGCCCTAGCCTAAGCCTAGGGGTGCCCAAGCCTAAACCTAGGGGAGCCCTAGCCTAAGCCTAAGCCTAGGGGTGCCCTAGCGAAGCCTAGGGTGCCCTAGCCTTAGGCTAGGGGAGCCCTAGCCTAAAACTAAGCCTAGGGGTGCCCTAGCCTGAGCCTAGGGGTGGCCTAGCCTGAGGCTAGGGGATCCCTAGCCTTAGCCTAAGCCTAGGGGTACCCTAGCCTAAGCCTAGGGGTGCCCTATCCTGAGCCTAGGGGTGCCCTAGCCTGAGCCTACGGGTGTCCTAGCCTGACGATAGGGGAGCTCTAGCGTTAGTCTAGCCTAGGATTGCCCTAGCCTTAGCCAAGGGGTGTCATAGCCTGAGTCTAGGGGTGCACTAGCCTGAGGCTAGGGGAGCGTTAGCCTTAGCCTAAGCCTAGGGGTGCACTAGTCTAAGCCTAGCGGTGCCCTAGCCTGAGCTTAGGGGTGCCGTAGCCATAGGCTTGGGGAGCCCTAGCCTAAGCCTAGGGGTGCCCTAGCCTTAGGCTAGGGGAGACCTAGCCTTTTCCTAAGCCTAGGGGTACCCTAGTCTAAGCCTAGGGGTGCCCTAGCCTGAGCCTAGGGGTGCCGTAGCCATAGGCTAGGGGAGCCCTAGCCTTAGCCTAAGCCTAAGGGTGCCCTAGTCTAAGCCTAGGGGTGCCCTTGTCTGAGGCTAGGGGAGCCCTAGCCTTAGCCTAAGCCTACGATTGCCCTAGCCTAAGCTTAGGGGTGCCCTAGCCTGAGTCTAGGGGTGCCCTAACCTGAGGTTAGTGGAACCCTAGCGTTAGGCTAAGCCTAGGGGTGCACTATCCTAAGCCTATGGGTGCCCTAGGCTAAGCCTAGGGGTGCCCTAGCTTAGGCTAGGGGAGCCCAAGCCTTAGCCTAAGCCTAGGGGTGCCCTAGTCTAAGCCTAGGGGTGCCCAAGGCTAAGCCTAGAGCTGCCCTAGCCTTAAGCTAGGCGAGCCCTAGCCTTAGCCTAAGCCTAGGGCTGCCCTTGCCTAAGCCTTGGGGTGCCCTAGCCTAAGGCTAGAGGAGCCCTAGCCTTAGCCTAAGCCTAGGGGTGCCCTAGCCTAAGCCTAGGGGTGCCCTAGCCTTAGGCTAGGCGAGACCTAGCCTTAGCCTAAGCCTAGGGCTGCCCTAGCCTAAGCCCAGGGATGCCCTAGCCTGAGCCTAGGGGTGCCCTGGCCTAAGCCTAGGGGTGCCCTAGCCTTAGGCTAGGAGAGACCTAGCCTTAGCCTAAGCCTAGGGCTGCCCTAGCCTAAGCCCAGGGATGCCCTAGCCTGAGCCTACGGGTGCCCTAGCCTTAGGCTAGGCGAGACCTAGCCTTAGCCTAAGCCTAGGGCTGCCCCAGCCTAAGCCTTGGGGTGCCCTATCTTTAGGCTAGGGGAGCCGTAGCCTTAGTCTAAGCCTAGGGGTGCCCTAGCCTAAGCCTAGGGGTGCCCTAGCCTAAGCCTAGGGGTGCCCTAGCCCAAGCCTAGGGGTGCCTTTGCCTAAGCCTAGGGGTGCCCTAGCCTTAGGCTAGGCGAGACGTAGCCTTAGCCTAAGCCTAGGGCTGCCCGAGCCTAAGCCTAGGGATGCCCTAGCCTAAGCCTAGGGGTGCCCTAGCCTTAGGCTAGGGGAGCCCTAGCCTTAGCCTATGCCTAGGGTTTCCCTAGCCTAAGGCTAGGGGTGCCCTAGCCTTGGCCTAAGCCTAGGGGTGCGCTAGCCTAAGCCTAGGGGTGCCCTATCCTAAGCCTAGGGGTGCCGTAGCCTAAGCCTTGGGGTGCCCTAGCCTTAGGCTAGGGGAGCCCTAGCCTTAGCATAAGCCTAGGGGTGCCCTAGCCTAAGAGTACAGGTGCCCTAGCCTAAGCCTAGTGGTGCCCTACCCTAAGCCTAGGGGTGCCCTAGCTTAAGCCTAGGGGTGCCCTAGCCTAAACCTAGAGGTGCCCTAGCCTTAGGCTAGGGGCCCTAGCCTAAGTCTAGGGTTGCCCTAGACTAAGCCTAGGGGTGCCTTAGCCTAAGCCTAGGGGTGCCCTAGACTTAGGCTAGGGGAGCCCTAGCCTTAGCCTAAGCCTAGGGGTGCCCTAGCCTAAGCCTAGGGGTTTCCCATCCTAAGCCTAGGGCTGCCCCAGCCTAAGCTTAGGGGTGCCCAAGCCTAAGCCTAGGGGTGCCCTAGCATAAGCCTAGGGGTGCCCTAGCATAAGCCTAGGAGTGCCCTCGCCTAATCCTAGGTTTGCCATAGCCTAAGCCTAGGGGTGCCCTAGCCTAAGCCTAGGGGTGCCCTAGCCTTAGGCTAGGGGAGCCCTAGCCTTACCCTAAGCCTAGGGTTTCCCTAGCCTAAGCCTAGGGGTCCCCTAGCCTAAGCCTAGGGGTGCCCTAGCCAAAGCCTAGGGGTGCCCTAGCCTTAGGCTAGGGGAGCCCTAGCCTTAGCCTAAGCCTAGGGGTGCCCTAGCCTAAGCCTAGGGGTGCACTAGCTTGAGTCTAGGGGTGCACTAGCCAATGGCTAGGGGAGCCGTAGCCTTAGGTAAGCCCTGGCGTGCCATTGCCTAAGCCTAAGGGTGCCCTAGCCTAAGCCTAGGGGTGCCCTAGCCTGACCTAGGGGTGCCCTAGCCTTAGGCTAGGGGAGCCATAGCCTTAGTCTAAGGCTAGGGGTGCCCTAGCCTAAGCCTAGGGGTGCACTAGCCTAAGCCTAGGGGTGCCCTAGCTATAGGATAGGGGAGCCCTAGCCTTAGACTAAGCCTAGGGTGCCCTAGCCTAAGCCTAGGGGTGCCCTAACTTAAGCTTAGGGGTGCCCTACCCTAAGCCTAGGGGTGCCCTAGCCTAAGCCTCGGGGTGCCCTAGCCTAAGGTTAGGGGTGCCCTAGCCTTAGTCTAGTGGAGCCCTAGACTTAGCCTAAGCCTAGGGGTGCCGTAGCCTAAGCCTAGGGGTGCCCTAGCCTAAGCCTAGGGGTGTCCTATCCCTAGGGGTGCCCTAGCCTAAGCCTAGGGGTGCCCTAGCCTTAGGTTAGGGGAGCCCTAGCCTTAGCCAAAGCCTAGGGGTGCCCTAGCCTAAGCCTAGGGGTGCCCTAGCCTTAGGCTATGGGAGCCCTAGCCTTACCCTAAGCCTAGGGGTGCCCTAGCCTAAGACTAGGGGTGCCCTAGCCTAAGCTTAGGAGTGCCCTATCCAAAGCCTAGGGGTGCCCTAGCATAAGCCTAGGGGTGCCCTAGCCTAAGCTTAGGGGTGCCCTAGCCTAAGCTTAGGGGTGCCCTAGCCTAAGCTTAGGGGTGCCCTAGCCTAAGCCTAGGGTGTCCTAGCGTAAGCCTAGGGGTGCCCTAACCTTAGGCTAGGGGAGCCCTAGCCTTAGCCTAAGCCTAGGGGTGCCCTAGCCAAAGCCTAGTGGTGCCCTAGCCTAAGCCAAGGGGTGCCCTAGCCTAAGCCTAGGGGTGCCCTAGCCTAAGCCTAGGGGTGCCCAAGCCTAAACCTAGGGGAGCCCTAGCCTAAGCCTAAGCCTAGGGGTGCCCTAGCGAAGCCTAGGGTGCCCTAGCCTTAGGCTAGGGGAGCCCTAGCCTTAAACTAAGCCTAGGGGTGCCCTAGCCTGAGCCTAGGGGTGGCCTAGCCTGAGGCTAGGGGATCCCTAGCCTTAGCCTAAGCCTAGGGGTACACTAGCCTAAGCCTAGGGGTGCCCTATCCTGAGCCTAGGGGTGCCCTAGCCTGAGCCTACGGGTGTCCTAGCCTAACGATAGGGGAGCTCTAGCGTTAGTCTAGCCTAGGATTGCCCTAGCCTAAGCCAAGGGGTGTCATAGCCTGAGTCTAGGGGTGCACTAGCCTGAGGCTAGGGGAGCGTTAGCCTTAGCCTAAGCCTAGGGGTGCACTAGTCTAGGCCTAGCGGTGCCCTAGCCTGAGCCTAGGGGTGCCATAGCCATAGGCTTGGGGAGCCCTAGCCTAAGCCTAGGGGTGCCCTAGCCTTAGGCTAGGGGAGACCTAGCCTTTTCCTAAGCCTAGGGGTACCCTAGTCTAAGCCTAGGGGTGCCCTAGCCTGAGCCTAGGGGTGCCGTAGCCATAGGCTAGGGGAGCCCTAGCCTTAGCCTAAGCCTAAGGGTGCCCTAGTCTAAGCCTAGGGGTGCCCTTGTCTGAGGCTAGGGGAGCCCTAGCCTTAGCCTAAGCCTACGATTGCCCTAGCCTAAGCTTAGGGGTGCCCAAGCCTGAGTCTAGGGGTGCCCTAACCTGAGGTTAGTGGAACCCTAGCGTTAGGCTAAGCCTAGGGGTGCACTATCCTAAGCCTATGGGTGCCCTAGGCTAAGCCTAGGGGTGCCCTAGCTTAGGCTAGGGGAGCCCAAGCCTTAGCCTAAGCCTAGGGGTGCCCTAGCCTAAGCCTATGGGTGCCCTAGCCTTAGACGAAGCCTAGGGGTGCCCTAGCCTTAGACTAAGCCTAGGGGTGCCCTAGCCTAAGCCTAGGGGTGCCCTAGCCTAAGCCTAGGGATGCCCTAGCCTTAGGCTAGGGGAGCCCTAGCCTTAGCCTAAGCCTAGGGGTGCCCCAGCCTAAGCCTAGGGGTGCCCAAGGCTAAGCCTAGAGCTGCCCTAGCCTTAAGCTAGGCGAGCCCTAACCTTAGCCTAAGCCTAGGGCTGCCCTTGCCTAAGCCTTGGGGTGCCCTAGCCTAAGGCTAGAGGAGCCCTAGCCTTAGCCTAAGCCTAGGGGTGCCCTAGCCTAAGCCTAGGGGTGCCCTAGCCTTAGGCTAGGCGAGACCTAGCCTTAGCCTAAGCCTAGGGCTGCCCTAGCCTAAGCCCAGGGATGCCCTAGCCTGAGCCTAGGGGTGCCCTCGCCTAAACCTAGGGGTGCCCTAGCCTTAGGCTAGGAGAGACCTAGCCTTAGCCTAAGCCTAGGGCTGCCCTAGCCTAAGCCCAGGGATGCCCTAGCCTGAGCCTACGGGTGCCCTAGCCTTAGGCTAGGCGAGACCTAGCCTTAGCCTAAGCCTAGGGATGCCCCAGCCTAAGCCTTGGGGTGCCCTATCTTTAGGCTAGGGGAGCCGTAGCCTTAGTCTAAGCCTAGGGGTGCCCTAGCCTAAGCCTAGGGGTGCCCTAGCCTAAGCCTAGGGGTGCCCTAGCCCAAGCCTAGGGGTGCCTTTGCCTAAGCCTAGGGGTGCCCTAGCCTTAGGCTAGGCGAGACGTAGCCTTAGCCTAAGCCTAGGGCTGCCCGAGCCTAAGCCTAGGGATGCCCTAGCCTAAGCCTAGGGGTGCCCTAGCCTTAGGCTAGGGGAGCCCTAGCCTTAGCCTATGCCTAGGGTTTCCCTAGCCTAAGGCTAGGGGTGCCCTAGCCTTGGCCTAAGCCTAGGGGTGCGCTAGCCTAAGCCTAGGGGTGCCCTAGCCTAAGCCTAGGGGTGCCGTAGCCTAAGCCTTGGGGTGCCCTAGCCTTAGGCTAGGGGAGCCCTAGCCTTAGCATAAGCCTAGGGGTGCCCTAGCCTAAGAGTACAGGTGCCCTAGCCTAAGCCTAGGGGTGCCCTACCCTAAGCCTAGGGGTGCCCTAGCTTAAGCCTAGGGGTGCCCTAGCCTAAACCTAGAGGTGCCCTAGCCTTAGGCTAGGGGCCCTAGCCTATGTCTAGGGTTGCCCTAGACTAAGCCTAGGGGTGCCTTAGCCTAAGCCTAGGGGTGCCCTAGACTTAGGCTAGGGGAGCCCTAGCCTTAGCCTAAGCCTAGGGGTGCCCTAGCCTAAGCCTAGGGGTTTCCCATCCTAAGCCTAGGGCTACCCCAGCCTAAGCTTAGGGGTGCCCAAGCCTAAGCCTAGGGGTGCCCTAGCATAAGCCTAGGGGTGCCCTAGCATAAGCCTAGGAGTGCCCTCGCCTAATCCTAGGTTTGCCATAGCCTAAGCCTAGGGGTGCCCTAGCCTAAGCCTAGGGGTGCCCTAGACTAAGCCTAGGGGTGCCCTAGCCTTAGGCTAGGGGAGCCCTAGCCTTACCCTAAGCCTAGGGTTTCCCTAGCCTAAGCCTAGGGGTCCCCTAGCCTAAGCCTAGGGGTGCCCTAGCCAAAGCCTAGGGGTGCCCTAGCCTTAGGCTAGGGGAGCCCTAGCCTTAGCCTAAGCCTAGGGGTGCCCTAGCCTAAGCCTAGGGGTGCACTAGCTTGAGTCTAGGGGTGCACTAGCCAATGGCTAGGGGAGCCGTAGCCTTAGGTAAGACCTGGCGTGCCATTGCCTAAGCCTAAGGGTGCCCTAGCCTAAGTCTAGGGGTGCCCTAGCCTGAGCCTAGGGGTGCCCTAGCCTTAGGCTAGGGGAGCCATAGCCTTAATCTAAGGCTAGGGGTGCCCTAGCCTAAGCCTAGGGGTGCACTAGCCTAAGCCTAGGGGTGCCCTAGCTATAGGATAGGGGAGCCCTAGCCTTAGCCTAAGCCTAGGGTGCCCTAGCCTAAGCCTAGGGGTGCCTTAGCCTTTGGCTATGGGCCCTAGCCTAAGCCTAGGGGTGCCCTAGCCTGAGCCTAGGGGTGCCCTAGCCTTAGGCTAGGGGAGCCCTAGTCTTAGCCTAAGCCTAGGGTTGCCCTAGCCTAAGATTAGGGGTGCCTTAGCCTAAGCCTAGGGGTGCCCTAGTCTTAGGCTAGGGGAGCCGTAGCCTTAGCCTAAACCTAGGGTTACCCTAGCCTAAGCCTAGGGGTTCCCCAGCCTAAGCCTAGGGGTGCCCCGGCCTAAGATTAGGGGTGCCCAAGCCTAAGCCTAGGGGTGCCCTAGCATAAGCCTAGGGGTGCCCTAGCATAAGCCTAGGGGTGCACTCGCCTAAGCCTAGGGGTGCCATAGCCTAAGCCTAGGGGTTCCCTAGCCTAATCCTTGGGGTGCCCTACCCTAAGCCTAGGGGTGCCCTAGCCTAAGACTAGGGGTGCCCAACCTAAGCCTAGGGGTGCCCTATCCTTAGGATAGGCGAGACCTAGCCTTAGCCTAAGCCTAGGGCTGCCATAGCCTAAGTCTAGGGGTGCCCTAGCCTACTCCTAGGGGTGCCCTAGCCTAAGCCTAGGGGTGCCCTAGCCTAAGACTAGGGGTGTCCTAGCCTAAGCCTAGGGGTGCCCTACCCTTGGGCTAGGCGAGCCCTAGCTTTAGCCTAAGCCTAGGGCTGCCCTAGCCTAAGCCTAGGGGTGCCCTAGCCTTAGGCTATGGGAGCCCTAGCCTGAGCCTAAGCATAGGGATTCCCTAGCCTAAGCCTAGGGGTTCCCTAGCCTAAGTTTTGGGGTGCCCTAGCCTTAGGCTAGGGGAGCCCAAGCCTTAGCCTAAGCCTAGGGGTGCCCTAGCCTAAGCCTAGGGGTACCTAGCCTAAGCCTAGGTGTGCACTAGCTTTAGGCTAGGCGAGCCGTAGCCTTAGCCTAAGCCTAGGGCTGCCCAGCCTAAGCCTAGGCGTGCACTAGCCTAAGCATAGGGGTGCCCTAGCCATAGGCTAGGGGAGCCCTAGCCTTAGCCTAAGCCTAGGTGTGCCCTAGCCTAAGCCTAGGGGTGCCCTAGCCTAAGAATAGGGGTGTCCTAGCCTAAGCCTAGGGGTGCCCTAGCCTTAGACTAAGCCTAGGGGTGCCATAGCCTAAGCCTAGGGGTGCCCTAGCCTAAGCCTAGGGGTGCACAGCCTAAGCCTAGGGGTGCCCAAGCCTAATCCTAGGGGTGCCCTAGCATAAGCCTAGGGGTGCCCTAGCCTAAGCCTAGGCGTGCACTAGCCTAAGCATAGGGGTGCCCTAGCCATAGGCTAGGGGAGCCCTAGCCTTAGCCTAAGCCTAGGTGTGCCCTAGCCTAATCCTTGGGGTGCCCTACCCTAAGGCTAGGGGTGCCCTAGCCGAAGACTAGGGGTGCCCAACCTAAGCCTAGGGGTGCCCTATCCTTAGGAGAGGCGAGACCTAGCCTTAGCCTAAGCCTAGGGCTGCCATAGCCTAAGTCTAGGGGTGCCCTAGCCTACTCCTAGGGGTGCCCTAGCCTAAGCCTAGGGGTGCCCTAGCCTAAGACTAGGGGTGTCCTAGCCTAAGCCTAGGGGTGGCCAACCCTTGTGCTAGGCGAGACCTAGCTTTAGCCTAAGCTTAGGGCTGCCGTAGCCTAAGCCTAGGGGTGCCCTAGCCTTAGGCTAGGGGAGCCCTAGCCTGAGCCTAAGCATAGGGGTTCCCTAGCCTAAGCCTAGGGGTGCCCTAGCCTAAGCCTTGGGGTGCCCTAGCCTTAGGCTAGGGGAGCCCTAGCCTTAGCCTAAGCCTAGGTGTGCCCTAGCCTAAGCCTAGGGGTGCCCTAGCCTAAGAATAGGGGTGCCCTAGCCTAAGCCTAGGGGTGCCCTAGCCTTAGACTAAGCCTAGGGGTGCCATAGCCTAAGCCTAGGGGTGCCCTAGCCTAAGTTAGGGGTGCCCTAGCCTTAGGCTAGGCAAGCCCTAGCCTTAGCCTAAGCTTAGGGCTGCCCTAGCTTTAGCCTAGGGGTGCCATAGCCTAGGGCTACGGGAGCCCTAGCCTTAGCCTAAGCCTAGGGGTGCCCAAGCCTGAGCCTAGGGGTGCCCTAGCCTGAGACTAGGAGAGCCCTAGCCTTTGCCTAAGCAAAGGATTGCCCTAGCCGAAGCCTAGGGGTGCCCTAGCCTCAGTCTAGGGGTGCCCTAGCCTGAGGCTAGGGGAGCCATTGCCTTAGAAAAGTCTAGGGGTGCCCTAGCCTAAGCCTAGGGATGCTCTACCCTAAGCCTAGGGGTGCCCTATCCTTAGGCTAGGCGAGACCTAGCCTTAGCCTAAGCCTAGGCCTACCCTAGCCTAAGCCTAGGGGTGCCCTAGCCTTAGGATAGGGGAGCCCTAGCCTTAGCCTAAGCATAGGGGTGCCCTAGCCTAAGCCTAGGGGTGCCCTAGCTTAGGCTAGGGGAGCCCAAGACTTAGCCTAAGCCTAGGGGTGCCCTATCCCAAGGCTAGGGGTGCCCTAGCCTAAGCCTAGGGGTGCCTAGCCTAAGCCTAGGGGTGCCCTAGCCTTAGACTAAGCCTAGGGGTGCCCTAGCCTTTGACTAAGCCTAGGGGTGCCCTAGCCTAAGCCTAGGGCTGCCCTAGCCTAAGCCTAGGGGTGCCCTAGCCTAAGGCTAGGAGAACCCTAGCCTTAGCCTAAGCCTAGGGGTGCCCTAGCCTAAGTCTAGGCGTGCCCTAGTTTAAGCCTAGGGCTGTCCTAGCCTAAGCTTAGGGGTGCCCAAGCCTAAGGCTAGGGGAGCCACAGCCTTAGCCTAAGCCTAGGGGTGCCCTAGCCTAAGCTTAGGGGTGCCCTACCCTAAGCCTAGGGGTGCCCTAGCCTAAGCCTAGGGGTGCCCTAGCCTAAGCCTAGGGGTGCCCTAGCCTAAGCCTAGGGGTGCCCTACCCTTAGGCTAGGGGAGCCCTAGCCTTAGCCTAAGCCTAGGTGTGCCCCAGCCTAAGCCTAGGGGTGCCCAAGCCTAAGCCTAGGGGTGCCGTAGCCTAAGCCTAGGGGTGCCCTAGCCTTAGACTAAGCCTAGGGGTGCCCGAGCCTAAGCCTAGGGGTGCCCTAGACTAAGCCTAGGGGTGCCCTAGCCTAAGCCTAGGGGTGCCCTAGCCTAAGCCTAGGGGTGCCCTAACCTAAGCGTAGGGGTGCCCCAGCCTAAGCCTAGGGGTGCCCTAACCTAAGCCTAGGGGTGCCCCAGCCTAAGCCTAGGGGTGCCCTAGCCTTAGGCTAGGCGAGCCCTAGCCTTAGCATAAGCTTAGGGCTGCCCTAGCTTAAGCCTAGGGGTGCCAGAGCCTTAGGCTAGGGGAGCACTAGCCTTAGCCTAAGCCTAGGGTAGCCCTAGCCTGAGCCTAGGGGTGCCCTAACCTGAGGCTAGTGGAGTCTTAGCCTTAGCCTAAGCCAAGGATTGCCCGAGCCTAAGCCTAGGGGTGCCCTAGCCTCAGTCTAGGGGTGCCCTAGCCAGAGGCTAGGGGAGCCGTTGCCTTAGAAAAGTCTAGGAGTGCCCTAGCCTAAGCCTAGGGGTGTCCTAGCCTAAGACTAGGTGTGCCCTATCCTTAGGCTAGGCGAGACCTAGCCTTAGCCTAAGCCTAGGGCTGCCCTAGCATAAGCATAGGGGTGCCCTAGCCTAAGCCTAGGGGTGCCCTAGCCTAAGCCTGGGGTGCCCTAGCTTAGGCTAGGGGAGCCCAAGCCTTAGCCTAAGCCTAGGGGTGCCCTAGCCTAAGCATAGGGGTGCCCTAGCCTAAGCCTAGGGGTGCCCTAGCCTAAGCCTAGGGGTGTCCCAGCCTAAGCCTGGTGGTGCCCAAGCCTAAGCCTAGGGCTGCCCTAGCCTTAAGCTAGGCGAGCCCTAGCCTAAGCCTAAGCCTAGGGATGCCCTAGCCTAAGCCTAAGGGTGCCCTAGCCTAAGGCTAGGAGAGCCCTAGCCTTAGCCTAAGCCTAGGGCTGCCCTAGCCTAAGCCTAGGGGTGTCCTAGCCTAAGCCTAGGGGTGCCCTAACCTAAGCCTAGGGGTGCCCTAGCCTTAGCCTAAGCCTTGGGGTGCCCCAGCCTAAGCTTAGGGGTGCCCAAACCTAAGCCTAGGGGTGTCCTAGCCTGAGCCTAGGAGTGCCCTAGCCTGAGGCTAGGGGAGCCCTAGCCTTAGCCTAAGCCAAGGATTGCCCTAGCCTAAGCCTAGGGGTGCCCTAGCCTCAGTCTAGGGGTGCCCTAGCCTGAGGCTAGGGAAGCGGTTGCCTTAGCCAAGTCTAGGGGTGCCCAAGCCTAAGCCTAGGGGTGCCCTAGCCTAAGCCTAGGGGTGCCCTAGCCTCAGTCTAGGGGTGCCCTAGCCTGAGTCTAGGGGAGCCGTTGCCTTAGAAAAGTCTATGGGTGCCCTAGCCTAAGCCTAGGGATGCTCTACCCTAAGCCTAGGGGTGCCCTATCCTTAGGATAGGCGAGACCTAGCCTTAGCCTAAGCCTAGGCCTGCCCTAGCCTAAGCCTAGGGGTGCCCTAGCCTTAGACTAAGCCTAGGGGTGCCCGAGCCTAAGCCTAGGGGTGCCCTAGACTAAGCCTAGGGGTGCCCTAGCCTAAGCCTAGGGGTGCCCTAGCCTAAGCCTAGGGGTGCCCTAACCTAAGCGTAGGGGTGCCCCAGCCTAAGCCTAGGGGTGCCCTAACCTAAGCCTAGGGGTGCCCCAGCCTAAGCTTAGGGGTGCCCTAGCCTTAGGCTAGGCGAGCCCTAGCCTTAGCATAAGCTTAGGGCTGCCCTAGCTTAAGCCTAGGGGTGCCAGAGCCTTAGGCTAGGGGAGCACTAGCCTTAGCCTAAGCCTAGGGTAGCCCTAGCCTGAGCCTAGGGGTGCCCTAACCTGAGGCTAGTGGAGTCCTAGCCTTAGCCTAAGCCAAGGATTGCCCTAGCCTAAGCCTAGGGGTGCCCTAGCCTCAGTCTAGGGGTGCCCTAGCCTGAGGCTAGGGGAGCCGTTGCCTTAGAAAAGTCTAGGAGTGCCCTAGCCTAAGCCTAGGGGTGTCCTAGCCTAAGACTAGGTGTGCCCTATCCTTAGGCTAGGCGAGACCTAGCCTTAGCCTAAGCCTAGGGCTGCCCTAGCATAAGCATAGGGGTGCCCTAGCCTAAGCCTAGGGGTGCCCTAGCCTAAGCCTGGGGTCCCCTAGCTTAGGCTAGGGGAGCCCAAGCCTTAGCCTAAGCCTAGGGGTGCCCTAGCCTAAGCATAGGGGTGCCCTAGCCTAAGCCTAGGGGTGCCCTAGCCTAAGCCTAGGGGTGTCCCAGCCTAAGCCTGGTGGTGCCCAAGCCTAAGCCTAGGGCTGCCCTAGCCTTAAGCTAGGCGAGCCCTAGCCTAAGCCTAAGCCTAGGGATGCCCTAGCCTAAGCCTAAGGGTGCCCTAGCCTAAGGCTAGGAGAGCCCTAGCCTTAGCCTAAGCCTAGGGCTGCCCTAGCCTAAGCCTAGGGGTGTCCTAGCCTAAGCCTAGGGGTGCCCTAACCTAAGCCTAGGGGTGCCCTAGCCTTAGCCTAAGCCTAGGGGTGCCCCAGCCTAAGCTTAGGGGTGCCCAAACCTAAGCCTAGGGGTGTCCTAGCCTGAGCCTAGGAGTGCCCTAGCCTGAGGCTAGGGGAGCCCTAGACTTAGCCTAAGCCAAGGATTGCCCTAGCCTAAGCCTAGGGGTGCCCTAGCCTCAGTCTAGGGGTGCCCTAGCCTGAGGCTAGGGAAGCGGTTGCCTTAGCCAAGTCTAGGGGTGCCCAAGCCTAAGCCTAGGGGTGCCCTAGCCTAAGCCTAGGGGTGCCCTAGCCTCAGTCTAGGGGTGCCCTAGCCTGAGTCTAGGGGAGCCGTTGCCTTAGAAAAGTCTATGGGTGCCCTAGCCTAAGCCTAGGGATGCTCTACCCTAAGCCTAGGGGTGCCCTATCCTTAGGATAGGCGAGACCTAGCCTTAGCCTAAGCCTAGGCCTGCCCTAGCCTAAGCCTAGGGGTGCCCTAGCCTTAGGCTAGGGGAGCCCTAGCCTAAGCATATGCATAGGGGTGTCCTAGCCTAAGCCTAGGGGTGCCCTAGCCTAAGCCTAGGGGTGCCATAGCTTAGGCTAGGGGAGCCCAAGACTTAGCCTAAGCCTAGGGGTGCCGTAGCCTAAGGCTAGAGGTGCCCTAGCCTAAGCCTAGGGGTGCCCTAGCCTAAGCCTAGGGGTGCCCTAGCATTAGACTAAGCCTCGGGGGGCCCTAGCCTTAGACTAAGCCTAGGGGTGCCCAACCTAAGCCTAGGGGTGCCCTATCCTTAGGATAGGCGAGACCTAGCCTTAGCCTAAGCCTAGGGCTGCCTAAGCCTAAGTCTAGGGGTGCCCTAGCCTACTCCTAGGGGTGCCCTAGCCTAAGCCTAGGGGTGCCCTAGCCTAAGACTAGGTGTGTCCTAGCCTAAGCCTAGGGGTGCCCTACCCTTGGGCTAGGCGAGACCTAGCTTTGGTCTAAGCCTAGGGCTGCCCTAGCCTAAGCCTAGGGGTGCCCTAGCCTTAGGCTAGGGGAGCCCTTGCCTGAGCCTAAGCATAGGGGTGCCCTAGCCTAAGCCTAGGGGTGCCCTAGCCTAAGCCTTGGGGTGCCCTAGCCTTAGGCTAGGGGAGCCCAAGCATTAGCCTAAGCCTAGGGGTGCCCTAGCCTAAGCCTAGGGGTACCTAGCCTAAGCCTAGGGGTGCACTAGCTTTAGGCTAGGCGAGCCCTAGCCTTAGCCTAAGCCTAGGGCTGCCCAGCCTAAGCCTAGGCGTGCACTAGCCTAAGCATAGGGGTGCCCTAGCCATAGGCTAGGGGAGCCCTAGCCTTAGCCTAAGCCTAGGTGTGCCCTAGCCTAAGCCTAGGGGTGCCCTAGCCTAAGAATAGGGGTGCCCTAGCCTAAGCCTAGGGGTGCCCTAGCCTTAGACTAAGCCTAGGGGTGCCATAGCCTAAGCCTAGGTGTGCCCTAGCCTAAGCCTAGGGGTGCACAGCCTAAGCCTAGGGGTGCCCAAGCCTAATCCTAGGGGTGCCCTAGCTTAAGCCTAGGGGTGCACTCGCCTAAGCCTAGGGGTGCCATAGCCTAAGCCTAGGGGTTCCCTAGCCTAATCCTTGGGGTGCCCTACCCTAAGCCTAGGGGTGCCCTAGCCTAAGACTAGGGGTGCTCAACCTAAGCCTAGGGGTGCCCTGTCCTTAGGATAGGCGAGACCTAGCCTTAGCCTAAGCCTAGGGCTGCCATAGCCTAAGTCTAGGGGTGCCCTAGCCTACTCCTAGGGGTGCCCTAGCCTAAGCCTAGGGGTGCCCTAGCCTAAGACTAGGGGTGTCCTAGCTTAAGCCTAGGGGTGCCCTACCCTTGGGCTAGGCGAGACCTAGCTTTAGCCTAAGCCTAGGGCTGCCCTAGCCTAAGCCTAAGGGTGCCCTAGCCTTAGGCAAGGGGAGCCCTAGCCTGAGCCTAAGCATAGGGGTTCCCTAGCCTAAGCCTAGGGGTGCCCTAGCCTAAGCCTTGGGGTGCCCTAGCCTTAGGCTAGGGGAGCCCAAGCCTTAGCCTAAGCCTAGGGCTGCCCAGCCTAAGCCTAGGCGTGCACTAGCCTAAGCATAGGGGTGCCCTAGCCATAGGCTAGGGGAGCCCTAGCCTTAGCCTAAGCCTAGGTGTGCCCTAGCCTAAGCCTAGGGGTGCCCTAGCCTAAGAATAGGGGTGTCCTAGCCTAAGCCTAGGGGTGCCCTAGCCTTAGACTAAGCCTAGGGGTGCCATAGCCTAAGCCTAGGGATGCCCTAGCCTAAGCCTAGGGGTGCACAGCCTAAGCCTAGGGGTGCCCAAGCCTAATCCTAGGGGTGCCCTAGCCTAAGCCTAGGGGTGCCCTAGCCTTAGGCTAGGCAAGCCCTAGCCTTAGCCTAAGCTTAGGGCTGCCCTAGCTTTAGCCTAGGGGTGCCATAGCCTAGGGCTACGGGAGCCCTAGCCTTAGCCTAAGCCTAGGGGTGCCCAAGCCTGAGCCTAGGGGTGCCCTAGCCTGAGACTAGGGGAGCCCTAGCCTTTGCCTAAGCAAAGGATTGCCCTAGCCGAAGCCTAGGGGTGCAATAGCCTCAGTCTAGGGGTGCCCTTGCCTGAGGCTAGGGGAGCCGTTGCCTTAGAAAAGTCTAGGGGTGCCCTAGCCTAAGCCTAGGGATGCTCTACCCTAAGCCTTGGGTGCCCTATCCTTAGGCTAGGCGAGACCTAGCCTTAGCCTAAGCCTAGGCCTACCCTAGCCTAAGCCTTGGGGTGCCCTAGCCTTAGGTTAGGGGAGCCCTAGCCTTAGCCTAAGCATAGGGGTACCCTAGCCTAAGCCTAGGGGTGCCCTCGCCTGAGCCTAGGGGTGCCCTAGCTTAGGCTAGGGGAGCCCAAGACTTAGCCTAAGCCTAGGGGTGCCCTAGCCCAAGGCTAGGGGTGCCCTAGCCTAAGCCTAGGGGTGCCTAGCCTAAGCCTAGGGGTGCCCTAGCCTTAGACTAAGCCTAGGGGTGCCCTAGCCTTGACTAAGGCTAGGGGTGCCCTAGCCTAAGCCTAGGGCTGCCCTAGCCTAAGCCTACGGGTGCCCTAGCCTAAGGGTAGGAGAACCCTAGCCTTAGCCTAAGCCTAGGGGTGCCCTAGCCTAAGCCTAGGCGTGCCCTAGCCTAAGCCTAGGGCTGCCCTATCCTAAGCTTAGGGGTGCCCTAGCCTAAGGCTAGGGGAGCCACAGCTTTAGCCTAAGCCTAGGGGTGCCCTGGCCTAAGCTTAGGGGTGCCCTAGCCTAAGCCTAGGGGTGCCCAAGCCTAAGCCTAGGGGTGCCATAGCCTAAGCCTAGGGGTGCCCTAGCCTTATACTAAGCATAGGGGTGCCCTAGCCTAAGCCTAGGGGTGCCCTAGACTAAGCCTAGGGGTGCCCTAGCATAAGCCTAGGGGTACCTAGCCTAAGCCTAGGGGTGCACTAGCTTTAGGCTAGGCGAGCCCTAGCCTTAGCCTAAGCCTAGGGCTGCCCAGCCTAAGCCTAGGCGTGCACTAGCCTAAGCATAGGGGTGCCCTAGCCATAGGCTAGGGGAGCCCTAGCCTTAGCCTAAGCCTAGGTGTGCCCTAGCCTAAGCCTAGGGGTGCCCTAGCCTAAGAATAGGGGTGCCCTAGCCTAAGCCTAGGGGTGCCCTAGCCTTAGACTAAGCCTAGGGGTGCCATAGCCTAAGCCTAGGTGTGCCCTAGCCTAAGCCTAGGGGTGCACAGCCTAAGCCTAGGGGTGCCCAAGCCTAATCCTAGGGGTGCCCTAGCTTAAGCCTAGGGGTGCACTCGCCTAAGCCTAGGGGTGCCATAGCCTAAGCCTAGGGGTTCCCTAGCCTAATCCTTGGGGTGCCCTACCCTAAGCCTAGGGGTGCCCTAGCCTAAGACTAGGGGTGCCCAACCTAAGCCTAGGGGTGCCCTATCCTTAGGATAGGCGAGACCTAGCCTTAGCCTAAGCCTAGGGCTGCCATAGCCTAAGTCTAGGGGTGCCCTAGCCTACTCCTAGGGGTGCCCTAGCCTAAGCCTAGGGGTGCCCTAGCCTAAGACTAGGGGTGTCCTAGCTTAAGCCTAGGGGTGCCCTACCCTTGGGCTAGGCGAGACCTAGCTTTAGCCTAAGCCTAGGGCTGCCCTAGCCTAAGCCTAAGGGTGCCCTAGCCTTAGGCAAGGGGAGCCCTAGCCTGAGCCTAAGCATAGGGGTTCCCTAGCCTAAGCCTAGGGGTGCCCTAGCCTAAGCCTTGGGGTGCCCTAGCCTTAGGCTAGGGGAGCCCAAGCCTTAGCCTAAGCCTAGGGCTGCCCAGCCTAAGCCTAGGCGTGCACTAGCCTAAGCATAGGGGTGCCCTAGCCATAGGCTAGGGGAGCCCTAGCCTTAGCCTAAGCCTAGGTGTGCCCTAGCCTAAGCCTAGGGGTGCCCTAGCCTAAGAATAGGGGTGCCCTAGCCTAAGCCTAGGGGTGCCCTAGCCTTAGACTAAGCCTAGGGGTGCCATAGCCTAAGCCTAGGGATGCCCTAGCCTAAGCCTAGGGGTGCACAGCCTAAGCCTAGGGGTGCCCAAGCCTAATCCTAGGGGTGCCCTAGCCTAAGCCTAGGGGTGCCCTAGCCTTAGGCTAGGCAAGCCCTAGCCTTAGCCTAAGCTTAGGGCTGCCCTAGCTTTAGCCTAGGGGTGCCATAGCCTAGGGCTACGGGAGCCCTAGCCTTAGCCTAAGCCTAGGGGTGCCCAAGCCTGAGCCTAGGGGTGCCCTAGCCTGAGACTAGGGGAGCCCTAGCCTTTGCCTAAGCAAAGGATTGCCCTAGCCGAAGCCTAGGGGTGCCCTAGCCTCAGTCTAGGGGTGCCCTTGCCTGAGGCTAGGGGAGCCGTTGCCTTAGAAAAGTCTAGGAGTGCCCTAGCCTAAGCCTAGGGATGCTCTACCCTAAGCCTAGGGTTGCCCTATCCTTAGGCTAGGCGAGACCTAGCCTTAGCCTAAGCCTAGGCCTACCCTAGCCTAAGCCTTGGGGTGCCCTAGCCTTAGGTTAGGGGAGCCCTAGCCTTAGCCTAAGCATAGGGGTGCCCTAGCCTAAGCCTAGGGGTGCCCTCGCCTAAGCCTAGGGGTGCCCTAGCTTAGGCTAGGGGAGCCCAAGACTTAGCCTAAGCCTAGGGGTGCCCTAGCCCAAGGCTAGGGGTGCCCTAGCCTAAGCCTAGGGGTGCCTAGCCTAAGCCTAGGGGTGCCCTAGCCTTAGACTAAGCCTAGGGGTGCCCTAGCCTTGACTAAGCCTAGGGGTGCCCTAGCCTAAGCCTAGGGCTGCCCTAGCCTAAGCCTACGGGTGCCCTAGCCTAAGGGTAGGAGAACCCTAGCCTTAGCCTAAGCCTAGGGGTGCCCTAGCCTAAGCCTAGGCGTGCCCTAGCCTAAGCCTAGGGCTGCCCTAGCCTAAGCTTAGGGGTGCCCTAGCCTAAGGCTAGGGGAGCCACAGCTTTAGCCTAAGCCTAGGGGTGCCCTGGCCTAAGCTTAGGGGTGCCCTAGCCTAAGCCTAGGGGTGCCCTAGCCTAAGCCTAGGGGTGCCCCAGCCTAAGCCTAGGGGTGCCCAAGCCTAAGCCTAGGGGTGCCGTAGCCTAAGCCTAGGGGTGCCCTAGCCTTAGACTAAGCATAGGGGTGCCCTAGCCTAAGCCTAGGGGTGCCCTAGACTAAGCCTAGGGGTGCCCTAGCCTAAGCCTAGGGGTGCCCTAGCCTAAGCCTAGGGGTGCCCTAACCTAAGCCTAGGGGTGCCCCAGCCTGAGCCTAGGGGTGCCCTAACATAAGCCTAGGGGTGCCCCAGCCTAAGCCTAGGGGTGCCCTAGCCTTAGGCTAGGCGAGCCCTAGGCTTAGCATAAGCTTAGGGCTGCCCTAGCTTAAGCCTAGGGGTGCCAGAGCCTTAGGCTAGGGGAGCACTAGCCTTAGCCTAAGCCTAGGGGAGCCCTAGCCTGAGCCTAGGGGTGCCCTAACCTGAGGCTAGTGGAGTCCTAGCCTTAGCCTAAGCCAAGGATTGCCCTAGCCTAAGCCTAGGGGTGCCCTAGCCTCAGTCTAGGGGTGCCCTAGCCTGAGGCTAGGGGAGCCGTTGCCTTAGAAAAGTCTAGGAGTGCCCTAGCCTAAGCCTAGGGGTGTCCTAGCCTAAGACTAGGTGTGCCCTATCCTTAGGCTAGGCGAGACCTAGCCTTAGCCTAAGCCTAGGGCTGCCCTAGCATAAGCCTAGGGGTGCCCTAGCCTTAGGCTAGGGGAGCCCTAGCTTTAGCCTAAGCATAGGGGTGCCCTAGCCTAAGCCTAGGGGTGCCCTAGCCTAAGCCTGGGGTGCCCTAGCTTAGGCTAGGGGAGCCCAAGCCTTAGCCTAAGCCTAGGGGTGCCCTAGCCTAAGCCTAGGGGTGCCCTAGCCTAAGCCTAGGGGTGCCCTAGCCTAAGCCTAGGGGTGCCCTAGCCTAAGCCTAGGGGTGCCCTAGCCTAAGCCTAGGGGTGCCCTAGCCTAAGCCTAGGGGTGCCCTAACCTAAGCCTAGGGGTGCCCTAGCTTAGGTTAGGGGAGCCCTAGCCTTAGCTTAAGCCTAGGGGTGTCCCAGCCTAAGCATGGTGGTGCCCAAGCCTAAGCCTAGGGCTGCCCTAGCCTTAAGCTAGGCGAGCCCTAGCCTAAGCCTAAGCCTAGGGATGCCCTAGCCTAAGCCTAGGGGTGCCCTAGCCTAAGGCTAGGGGAGCCCTAGCCTTAGCCTAAGCCTAGGGCTGCCCTAGCCTAAGCCTAGGGGTGTCCTAGCCTAAGCCTAGGGGTGTCCTAACCTAAGCCTAGGGGTGCCCTAACCTAAGCCTAGGGGTGCCCTAGCCGTAGGCTAGGGGAGCCCTAACCGTAGCCTAAGCCTAGGTGTGCCCTAGCCTAAGCCTAGGCGTGCCCTAGCCTAAGCCTAGGGGTGCCCTAGCCTTAGGCTAGGGGAGCCCTAGCCTTAGCCTAAGCCTAGGGGTGCCCCAGCCTAAGCCTAGGGGTGCCCAAACCTAAGCCTAGGGGTGCCCTAGCCTAAGCCTAGGGGTGCCCTAGCCTTAGGCTAGGCGAGCCCTAGCCTTAGCCTAAGCAAAGGGGTGTCCTAGCCTGAGCCTAGGAGTGCCCTAGCCTGAGGCTAGGGGAGCCCTAGCCTTAGCCTAAGCCAAGGATTTCCCTAGCCTAAGCCTAGGGGTGCCCTAGCCTCAGTCTAGGGGTGCCCTCGCCTGAGGCTAGGGAAGCGGTTGCCTTAGCCAAGTCTAGGGGTGCCAAAGCCTAAGACTAGGGGTGCCCTAGCCTAAGTCTAGTGGTGCACTAGCCTCAGTCTAGGGGTGCCCTAGCCTGAGTCTAGGGGAGCCGTTGCCTTAGAAAAGTCGATAGGTGCCCTAGGCTAAGCCTAGGGATGCTCTACCCTAAGCATAGGGGTGCCCTATCCTTAGGATAGGCGAGACCTAGCCTTAGCCTAAGCCTAGGCCTGCCCTAGCCTAAGCCTAGGGGTGCCCTAGCCTTAGGCTAGGGGAGCCCTAGCCTTAGCATAAGCATAGGGGTGTCCTAGCCTAATCCTAGGGGTGCCCTAGCCTAAGGCTAGGGGTGCCCTAGCCTAAGCCTAGGGGTGCCCTAGCCAAAGCCTAGGGGTGCCTAGCCTAAGCCTAGGGGTGCCCTAGCATTAGACTAAGCCTCGGGGTGCCCTAGCCTTAGACTAAGCCTAGGGGTGCCCTAGCCTAAGCCTAGTGGTGAGCTAGCCTAAGCCAAGGGGTGCCCTAGCCTTAGGCTAGGGGAGCCCTAGCCTTAGCCTAAGCCTAGGGATTGCCCTAGCCTAAGCCTAGGGGTGCCCTAGCCTAAGGCTAGGAGAGCCCTAGCATTAGCCTAAGCCTAGGGCTGCCCTAGCCTAAGCCTAGGGGTGTCCTAGTCTAAGCCTAGGGGTGTCCTAGCCTAAGCCTAGGGGTGCCCTAACCTAAGCCTAGGAGTGCCCTAGCCTGAGGCTAGGGGAGCCCTAGCCTTAGCCTAAGCCAAGGATTGCCCTAGCCTAAGCCTAGGGGTGCCCTAGCCTCAGTCTAGGGGTGCCATTGCCTGAGGCTAGGGAAGCGGTTGCCTTAGCCAAGTCCAGGGGTACCCAAGCCTAAGCCTAGGGGTGCCCTAGCCTCAGCCTAGGGGTGCCCTAGCCTCAGTCTAGGGGTGCCCTAGCCTGAGGCTAGGGGAGCCGTTGCCTTAGAAAAGTCTAGGGGTGCCCTAGCCTAAGCCTAGGGATGCTCTACCCTAAGCATAGGGGTGCCCTATCCTTAGGCTAGGCGAGACCTAGCCTTAGCCTAAGCCTAGGCCTGCCCTAGCCTAAGACTAGGGGTGCCCTAGCCTTAGGCTAGGGGAGCCCTAGCCTTAGCCTAAGCATAGGGGTGTCCTAGCCTAAGCCTAGGTGTGCCCTAGCCTAAGCCTAGGGGTGCCTTAGCTTAGGCTAGGGGAGCCCAAGACTTAGCCTAAGCCTAGGGGTGCCCTAGCCTAAGGCTAGGGGTGCCCTAGCCTAAGCCTAGGGGTTTCCTAGCCTAAGCCTAGGGGTGCCTAGCCTAAGCCTTGGGGTGCCCTAGCCTTAGACTAAGCCTAGGGGGGCCCTAGCCTTAGACTAAGCCTAGGGGTGCCCTAGCCTAAGCCTAGGGGTGCCCTAGCCTAAGCCTAGGGGTGCCCTAGCCTTAGGCTAGGGGAGCCCTAGCCTTAGCCTAAGCTTAGGGCTGCCCTAGCCTAAGCCTAGGGGTGCCCTAGTCTAAAGCTAGGAGAGCCCTAGCCTTAGCCTAAGCCTAGGGGTGCCCTAGCCTAAGTCTAGGGGTGTCCTAGCCTAAGCCTAGGGGTTCCCTAGCCCTAGGCTAGGGGAGCCCTAGCCTTAGCCTAAGCCTAGGGGTTTCCTAGCCTTAGCCTAGGCGTGCCCTAGCCCAAGCCTAGGGCTGCCCTAGCCTAAGCTTAGGGGTGCCCTAGCCTAAGGCTAGGGGAGCCACAGCCTTAGCCTAAGCCTAGGGGTGCCCTAGCCTAAGCCTAGGGGTGCCCAAGACTAAGCCTAGGGGTGCCCTAGCCTAAGCCCAGGGGTGCCCTAGCCTTAGGCTAGGGGAACTCTAGCCTTAGCCTAAGCCTAGGGGTGCCCCAGCCAAAGCCTAGGGGTGCCAAAGCCTAAGCCTAGGGGTGCCCAAGCCTAAGCCTAGGGGTGCCCTAGCCTTAGACTAAGCCTAGGGGTGCCCTAGCTTAAGCCTAGGGGTGCCCTAGCCTAAGCCTAGCGGTGCCCTAACCTAAGCCTATGGGGTGCCCCAGCCTAAGCCTAGGGGTGCCCTAGCCTAAGCTTAGGAGTGCCCGAGCCTAAGCCTAGGGGTGCCCGAGCCTAAGGTTAGTGGAGCCCTACCCTAAGTCTAGGGGAGCCCTAACCTTTGCCTAAGCCTAGGGGAACCCTAGCCTAACCCTGGGGGTGCCCGAACCTAAGGCTAGGGGAGCCCTACCCTAACCCTAGGGGTGCCCTATCCTAAGGCTAGGGGAGCTCTATCCTAAGGCTACGGGAGCCCTAGCCTTAGCCTAGGGGTTCATGAGCTTAAGCCTAGGGTTGCCCTAGCCTAAGGCTAGGGGAGATCTAGACTAAGGATATGGGAATCTTAGCCTAAGGCTAGGGGAGCATTAGCCTTAGCCTAAGCCTCGGGGTGACTTACCCTAAGGCTAGGGGAGCCCTAGCCTAAGGCTAGGGGAGCCCTAGCCTAAGGCTATGGGAGCCCTGGACTAAGCCTAGGGATGCCCTGGCCTAAGGATAGGGGAGCACTAGCCTAAGGCTAGGGGAACCTTAGCCTAAGTCTAGGGGAGCCCTAGCCTAAGTCTAAGGGAGCCTTAGCCTAAAGCTCGGGGAGCCCTAGCCTTAGCCTAAGCCTAGGGGTGACCTACCCTAAGGCTAGGGGAACCCTTGCCTTTGCCTAAGCCTATGGGTGCCTGAACCTAAGGCTAGGGGAGCCCTAGCCTAAGCTTAGGGGTACCCTAACCTAAGGCTAGTGGAGCCCTTGCCTTAGCCTAAGCCAAGGGGTGCCCTAGTGAAAGGCTAGGGGAGCCCTAGCCTAAAGCTAGGGGAGCCCTAGCCTTAGCCTAAGCTTAGGGGTGCCACAACCTAAGGCTAGTGGATCCCTAGCCTAAGCCTAGGGGTGCCATAGCCTAAGGCTAGGGTAGCCCTAACCTTAGCCTAAGCATAGGGGTACCATAGCCTAAGCCTAGGGGTGCCCGAACCTACGGATAGGGGAGCCCTATTCTAAGCCTAGGGGTGCCCTAGCCTAAGGCTAGGGGATCCCTAGCCTTAGGCTACGGTAGCCCTAGTCTTAGCCTAGGGGTGCCCGAGGCTAAGCCTAGGGGTGCCCTAGCCTAAGGCTGGGGGAGCCCTAGCCTAAGGATAGGGGAGCCTTAGCCTAAGGCTAGGGGAGCCCTAGACTTAGCCTAAGCCTCGGGGTGACATACCCTAAGGCTAGGGTAGCCCTAGCCTAAGGCTAGGGGAGCACTAGCCTAAAGCTAATGGAGCCCTCGCCAAAGCTTAGGGGTGCCCGAGCCTAAGCCTAGGGGTGCCCGAGCCTAAGGCTAGGGAAGCCCTAGTCTTAGGCTAGGGGAACCCTAGCCTTACACTAAGCCTAGGGGTGCCCTTGCCTAAGGCTAGGGGAGCCCTAGCCTAAGGCTGGAGAGCCCTAGCCTAAGGCTAGGGGAGCCCTAGTCTTAGCCTAAGCCTAGGGGAGCCCTAGCCTAAGGCTAGGGGAGCCCTAGCCTAAGCCTAGGGGTGCCCGAGCCTAACCCTAGGGGTGCCCTAGCCTAAGGCTAGGGGAGCCCTAGCCTAAGGCTAGGGGAGCGTTAGCCTAAGGCTAGTGGAGTCCTAGCCTTACCTAAGCCTAGGGGTGACCTACCCTAAGGCTAGGGGAGCCCTAGCCTAAGGCTAGGGGAGCCTTAGCCTAAGGCTAGGGGAGCCCTAACCTTAGCCTAAGCCTAGGGGTGACCTACCCTAAGCCTATGAGTGCCCCAACCTAAGGCTAGGGGAGCCCTAGCCTAAGCCTAGGGGTGCCCTAGCCTAAGGCTAAGTGAGCCCTAGCCTAAGGCTATGGAAGCCCTAGCCTAAGGCTAATGGAGCCCTAGCCTTAGCCTAGGTGAGCCCTAGCCTTAGCCTAAGCCTATGGGTGCCCTAACCAAAGGCTAGGGGAGCCGTAGCCTAAGCCTAGGGGTGCCGTAACCTAAGCCTATGGGTGTTCTAGCCTAAGGCTAAGGGTACCTAAGCCTAAGGCTAGGGGTACCTTAGCCTAAGCCTCGGGGTGCCCTAGCCTAAGGCTAGGAGAACCCTGGCCTAAGTCTAGGAGAGCCCTAGCCTTAGCCTAAGCCTAGGGTTGCCCGAACCAAAGGCTAGGGGAACCCTAGCCTAAGCCTAGTGGTGCCCTAGCCTAAGCCTATGGGTGTCCCAGCCTAAGGCTAGGGGTACCTTAGCCTAAGGCTAGGGGTACCTTAGCCTAAGGCTATGGGAGCCCTAGACTTAGCCTAAGCCTAGGGGTGCCCTAGCCTAAGGCTAGGGGAGCCCTAGCCTAAGGCTAGGGGAGCCATAGCCTAAGGCTAGGGGAGCCCTAGTCTTAGCCTAAGCACAAAGGTGCCCTAGCCTAAGGTTAGTGCACCCTAGCCTAAGGCTAGGGGAGACCTAGCCTTAGCCTAAGCCTAGGGGTGCCCGAACCTAAGGCTAGAGGAGCCCTAGCCTTAGCCTAAGGCTAGGGGTGCCCTAGCCTAAGGCTAGGGGAGCCCTAGCCTTAGCCTAAGCCTAGGGGTGCCCTAGTGTAAGGCTAGGGGAGCCCTAGCCAAAAGCAAGGGGAGCCCTAGGCTTAGGCTAGGGGAGCCCAAGCCTAAGCCTAGGGCTGCCATACCTAAGGCTAGGGGAGCCCTAGCCTAAGCCTATGGGTGCCCTAGCCTAAGGCTATGGGAGCCGTAGCCTAAGGCTATGGGAGCCCTAGCCTAAGGCTAGGGGAGCCCTAGCCTTATCCTAAGCCTAGGGGTGCCATTGCCTAAGGCTCGGGGAGACCTAGCCTAAGGCTAGGGGAGCCCAAGCCTAAGGCTGGGAAGCCCTAGCCTTAGCCTAAGCCCAGGGGTGCCCTAGCCTATGGCTAGGGGAGCCCTAGCCTAAGCCTAGGGGTGCCCTAGCCAAAGGCTAGGGGTGCCCTGGCCTAAAGCTAAGGAAGCCCTAGCCTAAGCCTAGGGGAGCCCTAGCCTAAAGCTAGGGGAGCCCTAGCCTTAAGCTAGGGGAGCCCTATCCTAAGCCTAGGGGAGCGCTTGCCTAAGCCTAGGAGTGCCCTAACCTAAGGCTAGGGGAGTCCTAGCCTAAGCCTAGGGTTGCCCTAGCCTAAGGCTAGGGGAGCCCTGGCCTAAGCCTAGTGGTGTCCGAACCTAAGGCTAGGGGAGCCCTATCCTAAGCCTAGGTGTGCCCTAGCCTAAACCTAGGGGAGCCCTAGCCTAAGGCTAGGGGAGCACTAGCCTAAGCCTAGTGGTGCCCGAGCCTAAGCCTAGGGGTGCCCTGGCCTAAGGCTAGGGGAGCCCTAGCCTAAGGATAGGGGAGCCTGAGCCTAAGGCTAGGGGAGCACTAGCCTTAGCCTAAGCATAGGGGTGCCCTAGCCTAAGCCTAGGGTGCCCGAGCCTAAGCCTTGGGGTGCCCGAGCTTAAGGCTAGGAATCCCTAGACTAAGGCTTGGGGAGCCCTAGCCTAAGTCTAGGGGAACTCTAGTCTTAGCCTAGGCTTAGGAGAGCCCTATCCTAAGCCTAGGGGTGCCCTAGCCTAAGGCTCGGGGAGCCCTAGCCTTAGCCTAGGGGTACCCGAGCCTACGCCTAGGGGTGCCCTAGCCTAAGGCTAGGGGAGCCCTAGCCTAAGGAGAGGGGAGCCTTAGCCTAAGGTTCTGGGAGCCCTAGCTTTACCCTAAGCATAGGGGTGCCCTAGCCTAAGTCTCGGAGAGCCCTAGCCTAAGGCTAGGGGAGCCCTAGTCTAAGGCTAATGGAGCCCTAGCCTAAGCCTAGGGATGCCCGAGCCTAAGCCTAGGGGTGCCCGAGCCTAAGGCTAGGGGAACCCTAGCCTTAGCCTAAGCCTAGGGGTGCCCTTGCCTAAGGTTAAGGGAAGCCTAGCCTAAGGCTTGGGGAGCCCTAGCCTAAGGCTAGGGGAGCCCTAGCCTAAGGAGAGGGGAGCCTTAGCGTAAGGCTAGGGGAGACCTAGCCTTAGCGTAAGCCTCGGGGTGACGTACCTTAAGGCTAGGGGAGCCCTAGCCTAAGGCTAGGGTAGCCCTAGCCTAAGGCTAGGGGAGCACTAGCCTAAGGATAATGGAGCCCTAGCCTAAGCCTAGGGGTGCCCGAGCCTAAGCCTAGGGGTGCCCTAGCCTAAGGCTAGGGGAGCCCTAGCCTAAGGCTAGAGGAGCCCTAGCCTAAGGTTAGGGGAGCCTTAGCCTACGGCTAGGGGAGCCCTAGCCTTAGCCTAAGCCTCGGGGTGACTTACCCTAAGGCTAGGGGAGCCCTAGCCTAAGGCCAGGGGTTCCCGAGCCTAAGCCTAGGGGAGCCATAGCCTAAGGCTAGGGGAGCCCTACCCTAAGGCTATGGGAGCCCTGGACTAAGCCTAGGGGTGCCCTGGCCTAAGGATAGGGGAGCACTAGCCTAAGGCAAGGGGAGCCCTAGCCTAAGGCTAGGAGAGCCATAGCCTAAGCCTCGGGGTGCCCTAGCCTAAGGCTACGAGAACGCTAGATAAGTCTAACAGAGCCCTTGTCTTAGCCTAAGCCTAGGGGTGCTCTAGCCTAAGTTTAGGGGAACCCTAGCCTAAGGATAGGGGAGCCCTAGCCTAAGCATAGGGGAGCCCTAGCCTAAGGATAGGGGAGCCTTAGCCTAAGGCTAGGGGAGCCCTAGCCTTAGCCTACGCCTCGGGGTGACATACCCTAAGGCTAGGGGAGCCCTAGCTTAAGGCTAGCGTAGCCCTAGCCTAAGGCTAGGGGAGCACTAGCCTTAGGCTAATGGAGCCCTAGCCAAAGCTTAGCGTTGCCTCAGCCTAAGCCTAGGGGTGCCCGAGGCTAAGGCTAGGGGAGCCCTAGTCTTAGGCTAGGGGAGCCCTAGCCTTACCCTAAGCCTAGGGGTGCCCTTGCCTAAGGCTAGGGGAGCCCTAGCCTAAGGCTGGGGGTGCCCGAGCCTAAGCCTAGGGGTGCCCTAGCCTAAGGCTAGGAGAGCCTTAGCCTAAGGCTAGGGGAGCCCTAGCCTTAGCCTAAGACTAGGGGTGACTTACCCTAAGGCTAGGGAGCCCTATCCGAAGGCTAGGGGAGCCCTAGCCTAAGGCTATGGGAGCCCTAGCCTAAGGCTGGGGGTGCCCGAGCCTAAGCCTAGGGGTGCCCTAGCCTAAGGCTAGGAGAGCCTTAGCCTAAGGCTAGGGGAGCCCTAGCCTTAGCCTAAGACTAGGGGTGACCTACCCTAAGGCTAGGGAGCCCTATCCGAAGGCTAGGGGAGCCCTAGCCTAAGGCTATGGGAGCCTTAGCCTAAGGCTAGGGGAGCCCTAGCCTTAGCCTAAGCCTAGGGGTGATCTACCCTAAGGCTAGGGGAGCCCAAGTCGAAGGCTAAGGGAGCGCTAGCCTAAGGATAGGGGAGCCCTAGCCTAAGGCTAGGGGAGCCTTAGCCTTAGGCTATGGGAGCCCTAGCCTTAGCCTAAGCCTAGGGGTGACCTACGCTAAGCCTAGGGGTGCCCCAACCTAAGGCTAGGGTAGCCCAAGTCGAAGGCTAGGTGAGCCCTAGCCTAAGGCTAGGGGATCCCTAGCCTAAGGGTAATGGAGCCCTAGCCTTAGCCTAGGGGAGCCCTAGCCTTAGCCTAAGCCTAGGGGTGCCCGAACAAAAGGCTAGGGGAGCCCTACCCTAAGCCTAGGGTTGCCCTAACCTAAGCCTATGGGTGTGGTAGCCTAAGGCTAAGGGTACCTAAGCCTAAGGCTAGGGGTACCTTAGCCTAAGGCTAGGGGAGCCCTAGCCTTAGCCTAAGGCTAAGGGTGCCCTAGCCTAAGGCTAGGGGAGCCCTAGCCTTAGCCTAAGCCTAGGGGTGCCCAAGCCTAAGGCTAGGGGAGCTCTAGCATTAGCCTAGGCCTAGGAGTTCCCTATCCAAGGCTAGGGGAGCCCTAGCCAAAGGCTAGGGGAGCCCTAGCCTTAGCCTAAGCCTAGGGGTGCCCTAGCCTAATGCTAGGGGAGCCCTTGCCTAAGGCGAGGGGAGCCCTAGCCTTAGCCTAAACCTAGGGGTGCTCTAGCCTAAGGCTAGGGGAGCCCTAGCCTAAGGGTAATGGAGCCCTAGCGTTAGCCTAGGGGAGCCCTAGCCTTTGCCTAAGACTAGGGGTGCCCGAAGAAAAGGCTAGGGGAGCCCTAGCCTAAGCCTAGGGTTGCCCTTACCTAAGCCTATGGGTGTGGTAGCGTAAGGCTAAGGGTACTTAAGCCTAAGGCTAGGGGTACCTTAGCCTAAGGCTAGGGGAGCCCTAGCCTTAGCCTAATGCTAAGGATGCCCTAGCCTAAGGCTAGGGGAGCCCTAGCGTTAGCCTAGGCCTAGGAGTTCCCTATCCAAGGCTAGGGGAGCCCTAGCCAAAGGCTAGGGGAGCCCTAGCCTTAGCCTAAGCCTAGGGGTGCCCTAGCCTAATGCTAGGGGAGCCTTAGCCTAAGGCGAGGGGAGCCCTAGCCTTAGCCTAAACCTAGGGGTGCCCTAGCCTAAGGCTAGGGGAGCCCTAGCCTAAGACTAGGGGAGCCCTAGCCTTACCCTAAGCCTAGGGGTGCCCTAGCCTAAGGCTAGGGGAGCCCTAGCCTAAGGCTAGTGGAGCCCTAGTCTTTGCCTAAGCCTAGGGGAGCCCTAGCCTGAGGCTAGGGGAGCCCTAGCCTAAGCCTAGGGGTGCCCTAGCCAAAGAAGAGGGGAGCCCTAGCCTAAGGCTAGGGGAGCCTTAGCCTAAGGCTCGGGGAGCCCTAGCCTTAGCATAAGCCTAGGGGTGACCTACCCTAAGGCTAGGGGAACCCTTGCCTTAGCCTTAGCCTATGGGTGCCCGAACCTAAGGATATGGGAGCCCTAGCCTAAGTTAGGGGTGCCCTAGACTAAGGCTAGTGGAGCCCTAGCCTTAGCCTAAGCCTAGGGGTGCCCTAGCCTAAGCCTATGGGTGCCCTAGCCTAAGGCTATGGGAGTCCTAGCCTAAGCATAGGGGATCCCTCGCCTAAGGCTAGGGGAGCCCAAGCCTAAGCAAAGGGGTGCCCGAGCCTAAGCCTATGGGTGCCCTAGTCTAAGGCTAGGGGAGCCCTAGCCTAAGGATAGGGGAGCCTTAGCCTAAGGCTAGGGGAGCCCTAGCCTTAGCCTAAGCCTCGGGGTGACTTACCCTAAGGCTAGGGGAGCCCTAGCCGAAGAGTAGGGGAGCCCTAGCATTAGCCTAAGCTTAGGGGTGCACCAACCTAAGGCTAGGGAAGCCCTAGCCTAAGCATAGGGGTGCCATAGCCTAAGGGTAGGGGAGCCCTAACCTTAGCCTAAGCATAGGGGTGTCATAACCTAAGGCTAGGGGAGCCTTAGCCAAAGGCTAGGGGAGCCCTAGCCTAAGGCTAATGGAGCCCTAGCCTAAGCCTATTGGTGCCTGAGCCTAAGCCTAGTGGTGCCCTTGCCTAAGGGTAGGGGAGCCCTAGCCTAAGCATAGGGGTGCCCTAGCCAAAGGCTTGGGGATCTCTAGCCTAAGGCTAGGGGAACCCTGGGCTTAGCCTAAGCCAAAGGGAGCCCTACCCTAAGCCTAGGGGTGCCCGAACCTAAGGCTAGGGGAGCCCTATCCTAAGCCTAGGGGTGCCCTAGCCTAAGGCTAGGGGATCCCTAGCCTAAGGCTAGGGGAGCCCTAGCCTTAGCCTAGGGGTGCCCGAGCCTAAGCCTAGGGGTTCCCTAGCCTAAGGCTAGGGGAGCCCTAGCCTAAGGCTAGGGGAGACTTAGCCTAAGGCTAGGGGAGCCCTAGCCTTAGCCTAAGCCTCGGGTGACATACACTAAGGCTAGGGGAGCCCTAGCCTAAGGCTAGGGGAGCACTAGCCTAAGGTTAATGGAGCCCTAGCCAAAGCTTAGCGTTGCCCGAGCCTAAGCCTACGGGTGCCCAAGCCTAAGGCTAGGGGAGTCTCCTAGTCTTAGGCTAGGGGATCCCTAGCCTTTCCCTAAGCCTAGAGGTGCCCTTGCTTTAGGATATGGGAGCCCTAGCCTAAGGCGGGGAGCCCTAGCCTAATGCTAGGGGAGCCCTAGCCTAAGGCGAGGGGAGCCCTAGCCTTAGCCTAAACCTAGGGGTGCCCTAGCCTAAGGCTAGGGGAGCCTTAGCCTAAGGCTAGGGGTGACCTACCCTAAGGCTAGGGAGCCCTATCCGAAGGCTAGGGGAGCCCTAGACTAAGGCTATGGGAGCCTTAGCCTAAGGCTAGGGGAGCCCTAGCCTTAGCCTAATCCTAGGGGTGACCTACCCTAAGGCTAGGGGAGCCCAAGTCGAAGGCTAGGGGAGCCCTAGCCTAAGGATAGGGTAGCCCTAGCCTAAGGCTAGGGGAGCCTTAGCCTAAGGCTTTGGAGCCCTAGCCTTAGCCTAATCCTAGGGGTGACCTACCCTAAACTTAGGGGTGCCCCAACCTAAGGCTAGGGGAGCCCTAGCCTAAGCCTAGGGGTGCCCTAGCCTAAGCCTAAGGGTGCCCTAGCCTAAGGCTAGGGGAGCCCTAGCGATAGCCTAAGCCTAGGGGTGCCATAGCCTAAGGCTAGGTGAGTCCCAGCCTAAGGCTTGGGGATCCCTAGCCTAAGGGTAATGGAGCCCTAGCCTAAGACTAGGGGAGCCCTAACCGAAGCCTATGGGTGTCGTTGCCTAAGGATAAGGGTACCTAAGCCTAAGGTTAGGGGTGCCCTAGCCTAAGGCTAGTGGAGCCGTAGCGTTAGCCTAGGCCTAGGGGTGCCCTATCCAAGGCTAAGGGAGCCCTAGCCAAAGGCGAGGGGAGCCCTAGCCTTAGCCTAAACCTAGGGGTGCCCTAGCCTAAGGCTAGGGGAGCCCTAGCCTTACCCTAAGCCTAGGGGTGCCCTAGCCTAAGGCTAGGGGAGCCCTAGCCTAAGGCTAGGGGAGCCCTAGCCTAAGCCTAGGGGTGCCCTAGCCAAAGAAGGGGGGAGCCCTAGCCTAAGGTTAGGGGAGCCCTAGCCTAAGGCTAGGGGAGCGCTAGCCTAAGGCTAGGGGAGCCTTAGCCTAAGGCTCCGGGAGCCCTAGCCTTAGCATAAGCCTAGGGGTGACCTACCCTAAGGCTAGGGGAACCCTTGCCTTAGCCTAAGCCTAGGGGTGCCCGAACCTAAGGCTAGGGAAGCCCTAGCCTAAGCCTAGGGGTGCCCTAGCCAAAGGTTAGGGGAGTCCTAGCCTAAGCTTAGGTGTGCCCAAGCCTAAGGCTAGGGGAGCCCTAGCCTAAGCCTAGGGGTGCCCGAGCCTAAGCTTAAGTGTGCCCTAGCCTAATGCTAGGGGAGCCCTAGCTTAAGGATAGCAGAGCCTTAGCCTACAGTTAGGGGAGCCCTAGCTTTAGCCTAAGTTTAGGGGTGCCCCAACCTAAGGCTAGGTGAGCCCTGGCCTAAGGTTAGGGGAGCCCTAGCCTAAGGCTAATGGAGAACTAGCCTAAGCCTAGGGGTGCCCGAGCCTAAGCCTAGGGGTGCCCTTGCCTAAGGCTAGGGGACCCCTAGCCTATGGCTTGGGGAGCCCTAGCCTAAGGCTAGGGGAGCCGTAGTCTTAGCCTAAGCCTAGGGGAGCCCTACAGTAAGCCTAGGGGTCCCCGAACCTAAGGCTAGGGGAGCCCTATCCTAAGCCTAGGGGTGCCCTAGTCTAAGGCTAGGGGATCCCTAGCCTAAGGCTAGGGGAGCCCTAGCCTTAGCCTAGGGGTGCCCGAGCCTAAGCCTAGGGGTGCGCTAGCCTAAGGCTAGGGGAGCCCTAGCCTAAGGATAGGGGAGCCTTAGCCTAAGGCTAGAGGAGCCTTAGCCTTAGCCTAAGCATCGGGGTGACATACCCTAAGGCTAGGGTAGCCCTAGCCTAAGGCTAGGATAGCCCTAGCCTAAGGCTAGGGGAGCACTAGCCTAAGGCTAATGGAGCCCTAGCCAAAGCTTAGGGATGCCCGAGCCTAAGCCTAGGGGTGCCCGAGCCTAAGGCTAGGGGAACTCTAGCCTCAGGCTAGGGGAGCCCTAGCCTTAGCCTAAGACTAGGGGTGCCCTTGCCTAAGGCTAGGGGACCCCTAGCCTAAGGCTGGGGAGCACTAGCCTAAGACTAGGGGAGCCCTAGTCTTAGCCTAAGCCTAGGGGAGCCCTAGCCTAAGCCTATGGGCCCGAACCTAAGGCTAGGGGTGCCCTATCCTAAGCCTAGGGGAGCCCTAGCCTAAGGCTAGGGGAGCCCTACCCTTAGCCTAGGGTTGCCCGAGCCTAAGCCTAGGGGTGCCCCAGCCTAAGGGTACGGGAGCCCTAGCCTAAGGCTAGGGGAGCCTTAGCCTAAGGCTAGGGGAGCCCTAGCCTTAGCCTAAGCCTAGGGATGACCTACCCTAAGGCTAGGGGAGCCCTAGCATTAGACTAAGTCTAGGGGTGACTTACCCTAAGGCTAGGGGAGCCCTAGTCGAATGCTAGGGGAGCCCTAGCCTTAGGCTAGGGTAGCCCTAGCCTAAGGCTAGGGGAGCCCTAGCCTTAGCCTCAGCCTAGGGGTGCCCTAGCATAAGGTTAGGGGAGCCCTAGCCTAAGGCTACGGGAGCCCTAGCCTTAGCCTAAGTTTAGGGGTGCCCTAGACTAAGGCTAGGGGAGCCCTAGGCTTAGGCTAGGGGAGTCCAAGCCTAAGCCTAGGGGTGCCCTAACCTAAGGCTAGGGGAGTCCTAGCCTAAACCTAGGGGTGCCCTAGCCTAAGGCTAGGGGAGCCCTAGCCTAAGCCTAGGCGTGCCCGAACCTAAGGCTAGGGGAGCCCTATCCTAAGCCAAGGTGTTCCCTAGCCTAAGCCTAGGGGAGCCCTAGCCTAAGGCTAGGGGAGCCCTAGCCTAAGCCTATGGGTGCCCGAGTCTAAGCCTATGGGTGCCCTGGCCTAAGGCTAGGGGAGCCCTAGTCTTAGGCTATGGGAGCCCTAGCCTTATCCTAAGCCTAGGGGTACACTTGCTAAGGCTAGGGGAGCCCTAGCTTAAGGCTGGGGATCCCTAGCCTAAGGCTAGGGGAGCCCTAGCCTAAGCCTAGGGGTCACCGAGGCTAAGCCTACGGGTGCCCTAGCCTAAGGCTAGGGGAGCCTAAGCCTAAGGCTAGGGGAGCCCGAGCCTTCGCCTAAGCCTAGGGGTGACCTACCCCAAGGCTAGGGGAGCCCTAGTCGAAGGCTAGGGGAGCCCTAGCCTAAGGCTAGGGGAGCCCTAGACTTAGCCTAAGCCTAGGGCTACCCTAGCATAAGGTTAGGGGAGCCCTAGAATAAGGCTACGGGAGCCCTAGCCTTAGCCTAAACTTAGGGGAGCCCTAGCCTAAGGCTAGGGGAGCCCAAGCCTAATGGTAAGGGAGCCCTGGCCTAAGCCTAGGGGTGCCCTATCCTAAGGCTAGGGGATCCCTATCCTAAGGTTAGGGGAGCCCTAGCCTAAGCCTAGGGGTGCCCTAGCCTAAGGCTAGGGGAGCCCTAGCCTTAGCCTAAGACTCGGGGAGACGTACCCTAAGGCTAGGGGAGCCCTAGCCTAAGGCTAGGGGAGCCCTAGCCTAAGGATAGGGGAGCCCGAGCCTAAGCCTAGGGGTGCCCGAGCCTAAGGCTAGGGGAGCGCTAGCCTTAGCCTAAGCCTCGGGGTGACTTACCCTAAGGCTAGGGGAGCCCATTCCGAAGGATAGGGGAGCCTTAGCCTTAGCCTAAGCCTAGGGGTGCCCTAGCAAAAAGTAGGCGAGCCCTAGCCTAAGGCTAGGGGAGCCCTAGCCTTAGCCTAAGCCTCGGGGTGACGTACCCTAAGTCTAGGGGAGCCCTAGTCTAAGGCTAGTGTAGCCCTAGCCTAAGGCTAGGGGAGCCCTTGCCTAAGCCTAGGGGTGCCCGAGCTTAAGCCTAGGGGTGCCCTAGCCTAAGGCTAGGGGAGCCCTAGCCTAAGGATAGGGGAGCCTTAGCCTAAGGCTGGTGGAGCCCTAGCCTTAGCCTAAGCCTCGGGGTGACTTACCCTAAGGCTAGGGGAGCCGTAGCCGAAGGCTAGGGGAGCCTTAGCCTTAGCCTAAGCCTAGAGGTGCCCTAGCAAAAGGCTAGGGGAGCCCTAGCCTAAGGCTAGGGGAGCCCAAGCCTAATGCTAAGGGAGCCCTGGCCTAAGCCTAGGGGTGCCCTATCCTAAGGCTAGGGGAGCCCTAGCCTAATCCTAGGGGTGCCTTAGCCTAAGGCTAGGGGAGCCCTAGCCTAAGGCTAGGGGAGCGTTAGCCTTAGCCTAAGCCTCGGGGTGACGTACCCTAAGGCTAGGGGAGCCCTAGCCTAAGGCTAGGGGAGCCCTAGCCTAAGGATAGGGGAGCCGTAGCCTAAGCCTAGGGGTGCCCGAGCCTAAGCCTAGGGGTGCCCTAGCCTAAGGCTAGGGGAGCCCTTGCCGAAGGATAGGGGAGCCTTAGCCTTAGCCTAAGCCTAGGGGTGCCATAGCAAAAAGTAGGGGAGCCCTAGCCTAAGGGTAGGGGAGCCCTAGCCTTAGCCTAAGCTTAGGGGTGCCCCAACCTAAGACTAGGGGAGCCCTAGCCTAAGCCTAGGGGAGCCATACCCTAAGGCTAGGGGAGCCCTAGCCTTAGCCTAAGCATAGGGGTGCCATAGCCTAAGGCTAGGTGAGCACTAGCCTAAGGCTAGTGGAGCCCTAGCCTAAGGCTAATGGAGCCCTAGCCTAAGCCTAGGGGTGTCTGAGCCTAAGCCTAGGGGTGCCCGAGCCTAAGGCTAGGGGAGCCCTAGCCTTAGGCTAGGGGAGCCCTCGCCTTAGCCTAAGCCTAGGGGTGCCTTAGCCAAAGCCTAGGGGTGCCCTAGCCTAAGCCTAGGGGAGCCCTAGCCTAAGGCTAGGGGAGCCCTAGCTTAAGCCTAGGCGTGCCCGAGCCTAAGCTTAGGGGTGTCCTAACCTAAGGCTAGGGGAGTCCTAGCCTAAGGATAGGGGAGCCTTAGCCTAAGGCTAGAGGAGCCCTAGCCTTAGCCTAAGCTTCGGGGTGACGTACCCTAAGTCTAGGGGAGCCCTAGTCTAAGGTAAGGGGAGCCCTAGCCTTACCATAAGCCTAGGGGTGCCCTAGCCTAAGGCTATGGGAGTCCCAGCCTAAGCCTAGGGGTGCCCTAGCCTAAGGCTAGGAGAGCCCTAGCCTAAGGCTAGGGGAGCCCTAGACTTAGCCTAAGCCTAGAGGTGCCCTAGCCTAAGGATAGGGGCGCCCTAGCCTAAGCCTAGGGGTGACCTAGCCTAAGGCTAGTGGAGCCATAGCCTAACGCTAGGGGAACCCTAGCCTTAGCCTAAGCCAAAAGGTGCCCTAACCTAAGGTTACGGGAGCCCGAGCCTTAGCCTAAGCCTAGAGGTGCCCTAGCCTAAGGCTAGGGGAGCCCTAGCCTAAGGCTACGGGAGCCCTAGCCTAAGTCTAGGTGAGCCCTAGCCTTAGCCAAAGCCTAAAGGTGCCCTAGCCTAAGCCTAGGGGTGTCCTAGCCAAAGGCTAGGGGTGCCCTAGCCTAAAGCTAAGGGAGCCCTAGCTTAAGCCTAAGGGTGCCCTAACCTAAGGCTAGGGGATTCCTAGCCTAAACCTAGGGGTGCCCTAGCCTAAGGCTAGGGGAGCCTTAGCCTAAGCCTAGGGGTGCCAGAACCTAAGGCTAGGGGAGCTCTATCCTAAGCCTAGGTGTGCCCTGGCCTAAGGCTAGGGGAGCCCTAGCCTTAGCCAAAGCCTAAAGGTGCCCTAGCCTAAGGCTAGGGGAGCCCTAGCCTTAGCTTAGGGGTGACTGAACCTAAGGCTAGGGGAGCCCTAGCCTAAGCATATGGGTGTCCTAGCCTAAGGCTAGGGGTACCTTAGCCTAAGGCTAGGGGTACCCTACCTTAAGGCTAGGGGAGCCCTAGCCTTAGCCTAAGCCTAGGGGTGCCATAGACTAAGGCTAGGGGAGCCCTAGCCTTAGAATAAGCCGAGGTGTGCCCTAGCCTAAGGCTAGGGGAGCCCTAGCATTAGCCTAGGCCTAGGGGTGCCCTATCCAAAGCGAGGGGAGCCCTAGCAAAAGGCTAGGGGAGCCCTAGCCTTAGCCTAAGCCTAGTGGTGCCCTGGCCTAAGGCTAGGGGAGCCCTAGCCTTACCCTAAGCCTAGGGGAGCCCTAGCCTAAGGCTAATGGAGCCCTAGTCTTAGCCTCAACTTAGGGGAGCACTAGCCTAAGGCTAGGGGAGCCTTAGCCTAAGGCTAGGGGAGCCCTAGCCTTAGCCTAAGCCTAGGGGTGACCTACCCTAAGGCTAGGGGAGCCCTTGCCTTAGCCTAAGCCTACGGGTGCATGAACCTATGGCTAGGGGAGCCCTAGCCAAACCTTAGGGGTGCACTAGCCTAAGGCTAGGAGAGCCCTAGCCTTAGCCTAAGCCAGGGGTGCCCTAGCCTAAGGCTACGGTTCCCTAGCCTTAGCCTAAGCCTAGGGGTGCCCTAGTGTAAGGCTAGGGGAGCCCTAGCCTAAAGATAGTGGAGCCCTAGGCTTAGGCTAGGGGAGCCCTAGCCTTAGCCTAAGCCTATGGGTGACCGAGCCTAAGGTTAGGGGAACCCTAGCCTAAGGCTAAGGAAGCCCTAGCATTAGCCTAAGCCTAGGGGTGCCCTTGCCTAAGGCTAGGGGATCCCTAGCATAAGGCTTGGGGAGACCCAGCCTAAGGCTAGGGGAGCCCTAGTCTTAGCCTAAACCAAGTGGAGCCCTACCCTCAGCCTAGTGGTGCCCGAACCTAAGGCTAGGGGAGCCTTATCCTAAGCCTAGGGGTGCCATAGCCTAAGGGTAGGGGAGCCCTAGCCTTAGCCTAAACCTCGGGGTGACGTACCCTAAGGCTAGGGGAGCCCAAGCCTAAGGCTATGGGAGCCCTGGACTAAGCCTAGGGGTGCCCTGGCCTAAGCCTCGGGGTGCCCTAGCCTAAGGCTAGGGGTGCCCGAGCCTAAGGCTAGGGGAGCACGAGCCTAAGGCTAGGGGAGCCCGAGCCTAAGGCTAGGGGAGCCATAGCCTAAGCCTCGGGGTGCCCTAGCCTAAGGCTAGGAGAACCCTAGCCTAAGTCTAGGAGAGCCCTAGCTTTAGCCTAAGCCTAGGGGTGCCCTAGCCTAAGGCTAGGGGAGCCCTAGCCTAAGGATAGGGGAGCCCTAGCCAAAGCCTAGGCGTTTCCTAGCCTAAGGCTAGGGGAGCCCTAGCCTAAGGCTAGGGGAGCCCTAGCCTAAGGCTAGGGGAGCCCTAGCCTAAGGCTAGGATAGCCCTAGCCTTACCCTTAGCCTAGGGGTGCTCTAGCCTAAGGCTATGGGAGTCCTAGGCTAAGCCTATGGGTTCCCTAGCCTAAGGCAAGGGGAGCCCTAGCCTAAGGCTAGGGGAGCCCTAGACTTTGCCTAAGCCTTGGGGTGCCCTACCCTAAGGCTAGGGGCGCCCTGGCCTAAGCCTAGGAGTGGCCTAGCCTAAGGCTAGTGGAGCCCTAGCCTAAGGCTAGTGGAGCCCTAGACTAAGGCTAGGGGAACCCTAGCCTTAGCCTAAGCCTAAAGGTGCCCTAGCCTAAGGATACGGGAGCCCTAGCCGTAGCCTAAGCCTAGGGGTGCCCTAGCCTAAGGCTAGGGGAGCCCTAGCCTAAGACTAGGGGAGCCCTAGCCTAAGGCTAGGGGAGCCCTATCCTTAGCCTAAGCCTAGGGGTGCCCTAGCTTAAGGCTAGGGGAGGCTGGCCTAAGGCTAGGGGGGCCCTAGCCTAAGGCTAAGGGAGCCCAGCCTTAGCCTAAGCCTATGGGTGCCCTAGCCTAAGGCTAGGGGAGGCTTAGACCTAGCCTAAGCCTAGGGGTGCCCTTGCCTAAGTCTAGGGGAGACCTAGCCTAAGGCTAGGGGAGCCCAAGCCTAAGGCTAGGGAAGCCCTAGCCTTAGCCTAAGCCTAGGGGTGCCCTAGCCTATGGCTAGGGCATCCCTAGCCTAAGCTTAGGGGTGTCCTAGCCAAAGTCTAGGGGTGCCCTAGAGTAAAGCTAAGCGAGCCCTAGCCTAAGCCTAGGGGTGCCCTAGCATAAGGCTAGGGGAGCCCTAGCCTTAGGCTAGGGGTGTCCTATCCTAAGGCTAGGGGAGCCCTATCCTAAGCCTAGGTGTGCCCTAGCCTAAGTCTAGGGGAGCCTTAGCCTAAGGCTAGGGGAAGCCTAGCCTAAGCCTATGGGTGCCCGAGCCTAAGCCTATGGGTGCCCTGGCCTAAGGCTAGGGGAGCCCTAGCCTAAGCCTAGGGTTGCCCGAGGCTAAGCCTAGGGGTACCCTAGCCTAAGGCTAGGGGAGCCCTATCCTAAGGCTAGGGGAGCCTTAGCCTAAGGCTAGGGGAGCCCTAGCCTTAGCCTAAGCCTAGCGGTGACCTACCTTAAGGCTACGGCAGCCCTAGCCTAACGCTAGGGGAGCCCTAGCGTAAGGCTAGGGGAGCCCTAGCCTTAGCCTAAGCCTAGGGGTGCCCTAGCATAAGGTTAGGGGAGCCCTAGCCTAAGGCTCCGGGAGCCCTAGCCTTAGCCTAAGTTTAGGGGTGCCCTAGACTAAGGCTAGGGGAGCCCTAGCCTCAGCCTAAGCCTAGGGGTGCCCCAACCTAAGACTAGGGGAGCCCTAGCCTAAGGCTAGGGGTGCCCTAGCCTAAGGCTAAGGGAGCCCTCGCGTTAGCCTAAGCCTAGGGGTGCCATAGCCTAAGGTTAGTTGAACCCTAGCCTAAGCCTAGGGGTGCCCGAACCAAAAGCTAGGGGAGCCCTAGCCTAAGCCTATGGGTGCCCTAGCTAAGCCTATGAGTGTCCTAGCCTAAGGCTAGGGGTACCTTAGCCTAAGGCTAGGGGTTCCTTAGCCTAAGGCTAGGGGAGCCCTAGCCTTAGCCTAAGCCTAGGGGTGCCCTAGCCTAAGAATAGGGGAGCCCTAGCATTAGCCTAGGCCTAGGGGTGCCCTATCCAAAGCTAGGGGAGCCGTATCAAAAGGCTAGGGGAGCCCTAGCCTTAGCCTAAGCCTCGGGGTGCCCTAGCCTAATGCTAGTGGAGCCCTAGCCTAAGGCGAGAGGAGCCCTAGCCTTAGCCTAAGCCTAGGGGTGCCCTAGCCTAAGGCTAGTTGGAGCCCTAGCCTTACCGTAAGCCTAGGGGTGCCCTAGCCTAAGGTTATGGGACCCCTAGACTAAGCCTAGGGGTGCCCTAGCCTAAGGCTAGGGGAGCCCTAGACGTAGCCTAAGCCTAAAGGTGCCCTAGCCTAAGGCTAGGGGATCCCTAGCCTAAGGCTAGTGGAGCCCTAGTCTTAGCTTCAGCCTAGGGGAGCACTAGCCTAAGGCTAGGGGAGCCCTCACATAAGCCTAGGGGTGCCCTCGCCTAAGCCTCGGGTGCCCTAGCCTAAGGCTAGTGGAGCCCTAGCCTTAGCCTAAACCTAAAGGTGCCCTAGCCTAAGGCTAGGGGAGCCTTAGCCTAAGGTTAGGGGAGACCTACTCTTAGCCTAAGCCTAGTGGAGCCCTAGCCTAAGCCTAGTGTTGTCCGAAACTAAGGCTAAGGGAGCCCTATCCTAAGCCTAGGGGTGACATAGCCTAAGGCTATGGGAGCCCTGGACTAAGCCTAGGGATGCCCTGGCCTAAGGATAGGGGAGCACTAGCCTAAGGCTAGGGGAGCCCTAGCCTAAGTCTAGGGGATCCCTAGCCTAAGGCTAGGGGTGCCCGAGCCTAAGGCTAGGGGAGGACGAGCCTAAGGCTAGGGGAGCCCCAGCCTAAGGCTAGGGGAGCCATAGCCTAAGCCTCGGGGTGCCCTAGCCTAAGGCTAGGAGAACACTAGCATAAGTCAAGGAGAGCCCTAGCCTTAGCCTAAGCCTAGGGCTGCCCTAGCCTAAGGCTAGGGGAGCCCTAGCCTAAGGATAAGGGAGCCCTAGCCTTAGCCTAAGCTTAGGGGTGCCCTTGCCTAAGACTAGGGGAGCCCAAGCCTAAGCCTAGGGCTGCCATACCTAAGGCTAGGGGAGCCCTAGCCTTAGCCTAAGCATATGGGTGCCCTAGCCTAAGCCTATGGGTGTCCTAGCCTAAGGCTAGGGGAGCCCTAGTCTTAGGCTAGGGGAACCCTAGCCTTAGCCTAAGTCTAGGGGTGCCCTTGCCCAAGGTTAGGGGAGCCCTAGTCTTAGGCTAGGGGAGCCCTAGCCTTAGCCTAAGCCTAAGGGTGCCCTTGCCCAAGGCTAGGGGAGCCCTAGCCTAAGGCTGGGGAGCCTTAACCTAAGGCTTGGGGAGCCTTAATCTTAGCATAAGCCTAGGGGAGCCCTAGCCTAAGGCTAGGGGAACCCTAGCTTAAGCCTAGGGGTGCCCAAGCGTAAGCCTAGCAGTGGCCAAGCCTAAGGTTACGGGAGCTCTAGGATAAGGCTAATGGAGCCCTAGCCTACGCCTAGGGGTGTCTGAGCCTAAGCCTAAGGGTGCCCGAGCCTAAGGCTAGGGGAGCCCTAGCCTAAGGCTAGGGGAGCCCTAGCCTTAGCCTAAGCCTAGGGGTGACCTACCCTAATGCTAGGGGAGCCCTAGCCGAAGGCTAGGGGAGCCCTAGCCGAAGGCTAGGGGAACCCTAGCCGAAGGCTAGGGAAGCCCTACCCTAATGCTAGGGGAGCCTTATCTAAGGCTAGGGGAGCCATAGCCTTAGCCTAAGCCTAGGGGTGTCCCAACCTAAGGCTAGGGGAGCCCTAGCCTAAGCCTCGGGGTGCCATAGCCTAAGGCTAGGGGAGCCCAAGCCATAGCCTAAGCCTAGGGGTGCCCTAGCCTAAGGCTATGGGAGCCCTGGAATAAGCCTAGGGGTGCCCGAGCCTAAGGCTAGGGGAGCACGAGCCTAAGGCTAGGGGTGACCTACCCTAATGCTAGGGGAGCACTAGCCGAAGGCTAGGGGAGCCCTAGCCTAAGGCTAGGGGTGCCTTATCTAAGGCTAGGGGAGCCATAGCCTTAGCCTAATCCAAGGGGTGCCCCAACCTAAGGCTAGGGGAGCCCTAGCCTAAGCCTAGGGGTGCCATAGCCTAAGGCTAGGGGAGCCCAAGCCTAAGGCTAGGGGAGCCCTAGCCTAAGGTTAATGGAGCCCTAGCCTTAAGCTGGGGGAGCCCTAGCCTTTGCCTAAGCCTAGGGGTGCCCAAACCAAAGGCTAGGGGAGCCCTAGCCTAAGCCTAGGGGTGCCCTAGCCTAAGGCTAGGGGAGGCCTAGTCTTAGCCTAAGTCTAGGGGTGCCCTAGCCTAAGGCTAGGTGAGCCCTAGCCTAAGGCTAATGAAGCCCTAGCCTTAGCCTAGGGGAGCCATTGCCTTAGCCTAAGCCTAGGGGTGCCCGAACTAAAGGTTATGGGAGGCCTAGCCTAAGCCTAGTGGTGCCCTAGCCTAAGGCTAGGGGAGCCCTAGCCTTAGGCTAAGCCTACGGGTGCCCTAGCCTAATGCTAGGGGAGCCCTAGCCTAAGGTTAGGGGAGCCCTAGCCTAAGGCTAGGAGAGCCCTAGACTTACCCTAAGCCTAGGGGTGCCCTAGCCTAAGGCTATGGGAGCCCTAGCCTAAGGCTAGGGGAGCCCTAGCCTTACCCTAAGCCTAGGGGTGCCCTAGACTAAGGCTATGGGAGTACTAGCCTAAGACTAGAGGTGCCCTAGCCTAAAGCTAGGGGAGACCTAGCCTAAGGCTAGGGGAGCCCTCGACTTAGCCTAAGCCTAGGGGTGCCCTAGCTTAAGGCTAGTGGAGCCCTAGACTAAAGCTAGGGGAACCCTAGCCTTAGCCTAAGCCTAGGGGTGCCCTAGCCTAAGGCTAGGGGAGCCCTAACCTAAGGCTAGGGGAGCCCTAGCCTTACCCTAAGACTAGGGGTGCCTGAACCTCAGGCTAGAGGAACCCTAGCCTAAGCCTAGGGGTGCCCTAGCCTAAGGCTAGGGGAGCCCTAACCTTAGCCTAAGCCTATGGGTGCCCTAGCCTAAGGCTCAGGGAGCCTTAGCCTTAGCCTAAGACTAGGGGTGCCCTAGCCTAAGGCTCGGGGGTCACTAGCCTAAGGCTATGGGAGCCCTAGCGTTAGCCTAAGCCTAGGGGTGCCCAAGCCAAAGTTAGGGGAGCCCTACCCTAAGTCCAAGGGAGCCCTAGCCTTAGCCTAAGCCTTGGGGTGCGCTAGCCTAAGGCTAGGGGACCCCAAACTTAAGCCTAGGGCTGTCATACGTAAGGCTAGGGGAGCCCTTGCCTAAGGCTAAGGGAGCCCTAGCCTTAGCCTAAGCCTAGTGGTGCCCTAGCCTAAGGTAGGGGAGCCCTAGCCTAAAGCTAGGGGAGCCCAAGCCTAAGGCTAGGGGATCCCTGGACTAAGTCAAGGGGAGCCCTAACCTAAGGCTAGGGGTGCTCGACCTAAGGCTAGGGGAGTACGAGCCTAACGCTAGGGGAGTCCAAGCCTAAGGCAAGGGGAGCCCTAGCCTAAGCCTAGTGGTGCCTTAGCCTAAGGCTAGGAGAGCCCTAGCCTAAGGCTAGGAGAGCCCTACCTTAGTCTAAGCCTAGGGGTGACCTAGCCTAAGGCTATGGGAGCCCTAGCATAAGGATTGGGGAGCCCAAGCCTAAGACTAGGGGAGCCCTAGACTTAGCCTAAGCTTAGGGGTGCCCTAGTCTAAGGCTAGGGGGCCCTTGCCTAAGGTTAGGGGAGCCCCAGCCTTAGCCTAAGCCTATGGTTGCCCTTGCCTAAGGGTACGGGAGCCCTTGCCTAAGGTTGGTGGAGCCCTAGTCTTAGCCTAAGCCTAGGGGAGCCCTAGCCTAAGGCTAGGGGAGCCCTAGCCTAAGCCTAGTGGTGCCCGAGCCTAAGCCTAGGGGTGCCCTAGCCTAAGGCTAGGTGAGCCCTAGCCTAAGGGTAGGGAAGCCTTAGCCTAAGACTAGGGGAGCCCTAGACTTAGCCTAAGCCTAGGGGTGACCTACGCTAAGGCTAGGGGAGCCCTTGCCTTAGCCTAAGCCTAGGGGTGCCCTAGCCTAAGGCTAGGGGAGCCCTAGCCTTAGCCTAATTTTAGGGGTGCCCTGGTGTAAGGCTAGGGGAGCCCTAGCCTAAAGCTAGGGGAGCCCTAGGCTTAGGCTAGGGGAGCCCAAGCCTAAGCCAAGGGCTGCCATACCTAAGGCTAGGGGAGCCCTAGCCTTAGCCTAAGCCTATGGGTGCCCTAGCCTAAGCCTATGGGTGCCCTAGCCTAAAGCTATGGGAACCATAGCCTAAGGCTACGGGAGCCCTAGCCTTAGCCTAAGCCTAGGGGTGCCCTTGCCTAAGGCTAGGGGAGACCTAGCCTAAGGCTAGGGGAGCCTAAGCCTAAGGCTAGGGAAGCCCTAGCCTTAGCCTAAGCCTAGGGGTGCCCTAGCCAAAGGCTAGGGGAGCCCTATCCTAAGGCTAGGGCAGCTCTAGCCTAAGACTAGGGGTGCCCTAGCCTAAGGCTAGGGGAGCCCTAGCCTAATCCTAGGGGTGCCCGAACCTAAGGATAGGGGAGCACTATCCTAAGTCTAGGTCTGCCCTAACCTAAGCCTAAGGGAGCCCTAGCCTAAGGCTAGGGGAGCCCTAGTCTAAGCCTAGGTGTGCCCTAACCTAAGGCTAGGGGAGTCCTAGCCTAAGCCTAGGGGTGCCCTAGCCAAAGGCTAGGGGAGACCTATCCTAAGCCTAGGGGAGCCCTAGCCTATGCCTAGGGGTGCCCGAAACTAAGGCTAGGGGAGCCCTAGCCTAAGCCTAGGTGTGCCCTAGCCTTAGGCTAGGGGAGCCCTAGCCTAAGGCTAGGGGAGCCCTGGACTAAGCCTAGGAGTGAACTGTCCTAAGGATAGGGGAGCCCTAGCCTAAGGGTAGGGGTGCCCGAGCCTAAGGCTAGGGGAGCCCTAGCCTAAGCCTAGGCGTTCCCTAGCCTAAGGCTAGGGGAACCCAAGCCTAAGGCTAGGGGAGCCCTAGCCTTACCCTAAGCCTAGGGGTGCCCTAGCCTAAGGCTAAGGGAGCCCTAGCCTAAGGCTAGGGGAACCCTAGCCTTAGCCTAAGCCTAAAGGTGCCCTAGCCTAAGGCTACGGGAGCCCTAGCCTTAGCCTACGCCTAGGGGTGCCCTAGCCTAAGGCTAGGGGAGCCCTAGCCTTAGCCTAAGCCTAGGGGTGCCCTAAAGTAAGGCTAGGGGAGCCCTAGCCTAAGCCTATGGGAGCCCTAGCCTAAGGCTAGGGGAGCCCTAGCCTAAGGCTAGGGGAGACCTAGCCTAAGGCTAGGGGAGCCCAAGCCTAAGGCTAGGGAAGCCCTAGCCTTAGCCTAAGCCTAGGGGTGCCATAGCCTATGGCTAGGGGAGCCCTAGCCTAAGCCTATGGGTGCCCTAGCCAAAGGCTAGGGGAGCCCTATACTAAGGCTAGGGGAGCTCTGGCCTAAGCCTAGGGGTGCCCTAACCTAAGGCTAGGAAAGTCCTAGCCTAAGCCTAGGGGTCCCATAACCTAAGGATAGGGGAGCCCAAGACTAAGCCTAGGGGTGCCCGAACCTAAGGCTAGGGGAGCCCTATCCAAAGCCTAGGTGTGCCCTAGCCTAAGCCTAGGGGAGCCCTAGCCTAAGGCTAGGGAAGCCCTAGCCTAAGGATAGGGGAGCCTTAGCCTAAGGCTAGGGGAGCCCTAGCCTTAGCCTAAGCCTTGGGGTGACATACCCTAATGCTACGGGAACCCTAGCCGAAGGCTATGGGAGCCTTAGCCTTAGCCTAAGCCTCGGGGTGCCCTAGCAAAAGGTTTGGGGAGCCCTAGCCTAAGGCTAGGGGAGCCCTAGCCTTAGCCTACGCTTAGGGGTGCCCCAACCTAAGGCTAGGGAGCCCTAGCCTAAGGCTTGGGGAGCCCTAGTCTTAGCCTAAGCGTAGGGGAGCCCTAGCCTAAGCCTAGGGGTGCCCGAACCTAAGGCTAGGGGAGCCCTAGCCTTAGCCTAGGGGTGCCCGAGCCTAAAACTTGGGGTGCCCTAGCCTAAGGCCAGGGGAGCCCTAGCCTAAGGATAGGGGAGCCTTAGCCTAAGGCTAGGGGAGGCCTAGCCTTAACCTAAGCCTCGGAGTGACTTACCCTAAGGCTAGGTGTGCCCGAGCCTAAGCCTAGGGGAGCACGAGACTAAGGCTAGGGGAGCCATAGCCTAAGCCTCGGGGTGCCCTAGCCTAAGGTTAGGAGAACCCTAGCCTAAGTCTAGGACAGCCCTAGCCTTAGCCTAAGCCTAGGGGTGCCCTAGCCTAAGGCTAGGGGAGCCCTAGTCTTAGGCTAGGGGAGCCCTAGCCTAAGGCTGGGGAGCCTTAACTTAATGCTAGGGGAGCCCTAGTCTTAGCCTAAGCCTAGGGGAGCCCTAGCCTAAGTCTAGGGGAGCCCTAGCCTAAGCCTAGGGGTGCCCTAGCCAAAGGCTAGGGGAGACCTATCCTAATCCGACGGTTGCCCGAGCGTAAGCCTAGGAGTGCCATAGCCTAAGGCTAGGGGAGCCTTAGCCTAAGGCTAGTGGAGCTCTAGACTTAGCCTAAGCCTAGGGGTGACCTACCCAAAGGCTAGGGGAGCCCAAGCCTAAGCCTAGGGCTGCCATACCTAAGGCTAGGGGATCCCTAGCCTAAGGATAGGGGAGCCCTAGCCTAAGGATAGGGGAGCCCTAGCCTAAGGCTATGGGAGCCCTGGACTAAGCCTAGGGGTGCCCTGGCCTAAGGATACGGGAGCACTAGCCTAAGGCTAGGGGAGCCCTAGCCTAAGTCTAGGGGAGCCCTAGCCTAAGGCTAGGGGTGCCCGAACCTAAGGAAGGGGAGCCCTAGCCTAAGCCTAGGGGTGCCCTACCTAAGGCTAAGAGAGCCCTAGCCTTAGCCTAAGCCTAGGGGAGCCCTAGCCTAAGGATAGGGGAGCCCTAGCCTAAGGCTAGGCGAGCCCTAGCCTTAGCCTAAGCTTAGGGGTGCCCTAGCCTAAGACTAGGGGAGCCCTAGCCTTAGCCTAAGCCTAGGGGTGCCCTAGCCTAAGGCTAGGGGAGCCCAAGCCTAAGCCTAGGGCTGCCATACCTAAGGCTAGGGGAGCCCTATTATTAGCCGAAGCCTATGGGTGCCCTAGCCTAAGCCTATGGGTGCCCTAGCCTAAGGCTAGGGGAGCCCTAGCCTTATCCTAAACCTAGGGGTGCCCGAAACTAAGGCTAGGGGAGCCCTAGCCTAAGCCTAGGGGTGCCCTAGCCTAAGGCTAGGAGAGCCCTAGCCTAAGGTTATGGGAGACATAGCCTTAGCCAAAGCCTAGGGGTGCCCTAGCATAAGGTGAGGGGAGCCCTAGCCTAAGGCTAGTGGAGCCCTAGCCTAAGCCTAGGGGTGCCCGAGCCTAAGCTTAGGGGTGCCATAGCCTAAGGCTAGGCGAGCCCTACCCTTAGCCTATGCCTAGGGATGCCCAAACCTAAGGCTAGGGGAGCCCTAGCCTAAGCCTACGGGTGCCATAGCCTAAGGCTAGGGGAGCCCTAGCCTAAGGCTAGGGGAGCCTTAGCCTTAGCCTAAGCCTAGGGGTGCCCTAACTTAAGGCTAGGGTATCAGTAGCGTTAGCCTAGGCCTAGGGGTGCCCTATCCAATGCTAGGGGAGCCCTAGCCAAAGCCTAGGGGTGCCCTAGCCTAAGGCTAGGGGAGCCCTAGCCTAAGGCTAGGGGAGCCCTAGCCTAAGCCTAAAGGGGCCCTAGCCTAAGGCTAGGGGAGCCCTAGGCAAAGGCTAGTGGAGCCCTAGTCTTAGCCTAAGCCTAGGGGTGCCCTAGCCCAAGGCTATGGGAGCCCTAGCCTAAGCCTAGGGGTGCCCGAGCCTAAGCCTAGGGGAGCCCTAGCCTAAGTCTAGGGGAGCTCTAGCCTAAGGCTAAGGGAGCCCTGGACTAAGCCTAGGGGTGCCCTGGCCTAAGGATAGGGGAGCACTAGACTAAGGCTAGCGGAGCCCTAGCCTAAGTCTAGGGGAACCCTAGCCTAAGCCTATGGGTGCCCGAGCCTAAGCCTAGGGATGACCTAGCCTAAGGATAGGGGAGCCCTAGCCTAAGGCTAGGGGAGCCTTAGCCTAAGGCTAGGTGAGCCCTAGCCTTAGCATAAGCCTAGGGGTGACCTACCCTAAGGCTAGTGGAGCCCTACCCTAAGGCTATGGGACCCCTATCCGAAGGCTAGCGAAGCCCTAGCCTTAGCCTAAGCCTAGGGGTGCAATAGCATAAGGTTAGGGGAGCCCTAGCCTAAGGCTAGGGGAGCCCTAGCCTAAGCCAAGGGGTTCCCGAGCCTAAGCCTAGGGGAGTCCTAGCCTAAGGCTAGGGGAGCTCTAGCCTAAGGCTAGGGGAGCCCTGGACTAAGCCTAGGGGTGCCCTGGCCTAAGGATAGGGGAGCACTAGACTAAGGCTAGGGGAGCCCTAGCCTAAGTCTAGGGGAACCCTAGCCTAAGCCTAGGGGTGCCCGAGCCTAAGCCTAGGGGTGACCTAGCCTAAGGATAGGGGAGCCCTAGCCTAAGGCTAGGGGAGCCTTAGCCTAAGGCTAAGTGAGCCCTAGCCTTAGCATAAGCCTAGGGGTGACCTACCCTAAGGCTAGTGGAGCCCTACCCTAAGGCTATGGGACCCCTATCCGAAGGCTAGCGAAGCCCTAGCCTTAGCCTAAGCCTAGGGGTGCAATAGCATAAGGTTAGGGGAGCCCTAGCCTAAGGCTAGGGGAGCACTAGCCTAAGCCAAGGGGTGCCCGAGCCTAAGCCTAGGGGAGTCCTAGCCTAAGGCTAGGGGAGCTCTAGCCTAAGGCTAGGGGAGCCCTGGACTAAGCCTAGGGGTGCCCTGGCCTAAGGATAGGGGAGCACTAGACTAAGGCTAGGGGAGCCCTAGCCTAAGTCTAGGGGAACCCTAGCCTAAGCCTAGGGGTGCCCGAGCCTAAGTCTAGGGGTGACCTAGCCTAAGGATAGGGGAGCCCTAGCCTAAGGCTAGGGGAGCCTTAGCCTAAGGCTAGGTGAGCCCTAGCCTTAGCCTAAGCCTAGGGGTGACCCACCCTAAGGCTAGGGGTGCCCTACCCTAAGGCTATGGGAGCCTTATCCGAAGGCTAGGGGAGCCCTAGCCTTAGCCTAAGCCTAGGGGTGCCCTAGCCTAAGGTTAGGGGAGCCCTAGCCTAAGGCTAGGCGAGCCCTAGCCTTAGCCTAAGCTTAGGGGTGCCCTAGCCTAAGACTAGGGGAGCCCTAGCCTTAGCCTAAGCCTAGGGGTGCCCTAGCCTAAGGCTAGGGGAGCCCAAGCCTAAGCCTAGGGCTGCCATACCTAAGGCTAGGGGAGCCCTATTATTAGCCGAAGCCTATGGGTGCCCTAGCCTAAGCCTATGGGTGCCCTAGCCTAAGGCTAGGGGAGCCCTAGCCTTATCCTAAACCTAGGGGTGCCCGAACCTAAGGCTAGGGGAGCCCTAGCCTAAGCCTAGGGGTGCCCTAGCCTAAGGCTAGGAGAGCCCTAGCCTAAGGTTAGGGGAGACATAGCCTTAGCCAAAGCCTAGGGGTGCCCTAGCATAAGGTGAGGGGAGCCCTAGCCTAAGGCTAGTGGAGCCCTAGCCTAAGCCTAGGGGTGCCCGAGCCTAAGCTTAGGGGTGCCATAGCCTAAGGCTAGGCGAGCCCTACCCTTAGCCTATGCCTAGGGATGCCCAAACCTAAGGCTAGGGGAGCCCTAGCCTAAGCCTACGGGTGCCATAGCCTAAGGCTAGGGGAGCCCTAGCCTAAGGCTAGGGGAGCCTTAGCCTTAGCCTAAGCCTAGGGGTGCCCTAGCTTAAGGCTAGGGTATCAGTAGCGTTAGCCTAGGCCTAGGGGTGCCCTATCCAATGCTAGGGGAGCCCTAGCCAAAGCCTAGGGGTGCCCTAGCCTAAGGCTAGGGGAGCCCTAGCCTAAGGCTAGGGGAGCCCTAGCCTAAGGCTAGGGGAGCCCTAGCCTAAGGCTAGGAGAGCCCTAGCCTAAGGTTATGGGAGACATAGCCTTAGCCAAAGCCTAGGGGTGCCCTAGCATAAGGTGAGGGGAGCCCTAGCCTAAGGCTAGTGGAGCCCTAGCCTAAGCCTAGGGGTGCCCGAGCCTAAGCTTAGGGGTGCCATAGCCTAAGGCTAGGCGAGCCCTACCCTTAGCCTATGCCTAGGGATGCCCAAACCTAAGGCTAGGGGAGCCCTAGCCTAAGCCTACGGGTGCCATAGCCTAAGGCTAGGGGAGCCCTAGCCTAAGGCTAGGGGAGCCTTAGCCTTAGCCTAAGCCTAGGGGTGCCCTAACTTAAGGCTAGGGTATCAGTAGCGTTAGCCTAGGCCTAGGGGTGCCCTATCCAATGCTAGGGGAGCCCTAGCCAAAGCCTAGGGGTGCCCTAGCCTAAGGCTAGGGGAGCCCTAGCCTAAGGCTAGGGGAGCCCTAGCCTAAGCCTAAAGGGGCCCTAGCCTAAGGCTAGGGGAGCCCTAGGCAAAGGCTAGTGGAGCCCTAGTCTTAGCCTAAGCCTAGGGGTGCCCTAGCCCAAGGCTATGGGAGCCCTAGCCTAAGCCTAGGGGTGCCCGAGCCTAAGCCTAGGGGAGCCCTAGCCTAAGTCTAGGGGAGCTCTAGCCTAAGGCTAAGGGAGCCCTGGACTAAGCCTAGGGGTGCCCTGGCCTAAGGATAGGGGAGCACTAGACTAAGGCTAGCGGAGCCCTAGCCTAAGTCTAGGGGAACCCTAGCCTAAGCCTATGGGTGCCCGAGCCTAAGCCTAGGGATGACCTAGCCTAAGGATAGGGGAGCCCTAGCCTAAGGCTAGGGGAGCCTTAGCCTAAGGCTAGGTGAGCCCTAGCCTTAGCATAAGCCTAGGGGTGACCTACCCTAAGGCTAGTGGAGCCCTACCCTAAGGCTATGGGACCCCTATCCGAAGGCTAGCGAAGCCCTAGCCTTAGCCTAAGCCTAGGGGTGCAATAGCATAAGGTTAGGGGAGCCCTAGCCTAAGGCTAGGGGAGCCCTAGCCTAAGCCAAGGGGTTCCCGAGCCTAAGCCTAGGGGAGTCCTAGCCTAAGGCTAGGGGAGCTCTAGCCTAAGGCTAGGGGAGCCCTGGACTAAGCCTAGGGGTGCCCTGGCCTAAGGATAGGGGAGCACTAGACTAAGGCTAGGGGAGCCCTAGCCTAAGTCTAGGGGAACCCTAGCCTAAGCCTAGGGGTGCCCGAGCCTAAGCCTAGGGGTGACCTAGCCTAAGGATAGGGGAGCCCTAGCCTAAGGCTAGGGGAGCCTTAGCCTAAGGCTAAGTGAGCCCTAGCCTTAGCATAAGCCTAGGGGTGACCTACCCTAAGGCTAGTGGAGCCCTACCCTAAGGCTATGGGACCCCTATCCGAAGGCTAGCGAAGCCCTAGCCTTAGCCTAAGCCTAGGGGTGCAATAGCATAAGGTTAGGGGAGCCCTAGCCTAAGGCTAGGGGAGCACTAGCCTAAGCCAAGGGGTGCCCGAGCCTAAGCCTAGGGGAGTCCTAGCCTAAGGCTAGGGGAGCTCTAGCCTAAGGCTAGGGGAGCCCTGGACTAAGCCTAGGGGTGCCCTGGCCTAAGGATAGGGGAGCACTAGACTAAGGCTAGGGGAGCCCTAGCCTAAGTCTAGGGGAACCCTAGCCTAAGCCTAGGGGTGCCCGAGCCTAAGTCTAGGGGTGACCTAGCCTAAGGATAGGGGAGCCCTAGCCTAAGGCTAGGGGAGCCTTAGCCTAAGGCTAGGTGAGCCCTAGCCTTAGCCTAAGCCTAGGGGTGACCCACCCTAAGGCTAGGGGTGCCCTACCCTAAGGCTATGGGAGCCTTATCCGAAGGCTAGGGGAGCCCTAGCCTTAGCCTAAGCCTAGGGGTGCCCTAGCCTAAGGTTAGGGGAGCCCTAGCCTAAGGCTAGGCGAGCCCTAGCCTTAGCCTAAGCTTAGGGGTGCCCTAGCCTAAGACTAGGGGAGCCCTAGCCTTAGCCTAAGCCTAGGGGTGCCCTAGCCTAAGGCTAGGGGAGCCCAAGCCTAAGCCTAGGGCTGCCATACCTAAGGCTAGGGGAGCCCTATTATTAGCCGAAGCCTATGGGTGCCCTAGCCTAAGCCTATGGGTGCCCTAGCCTAAGGCTAGGGGAGCCCTAGCCTTATCCTAAACCTAGGGGTGCCCGAACCTAAGGCTAGGGGAGCCCTAGCCTAAGCCTAGGGGTGCCCTAGCCTAAGGCTAGGAGAGCCCTAGCCTAAGGTTAGGGGAGACATAGCCTTAGCCAAAGCCTAGGGGTGCCCTAGCATAAGGTGAGGGGAGCCCTAGCCTAAGGCTAGTGGAGCCCTAGCCTAAGCCTAGGGGTGCCCGAGCCTAAGCTTAGGGGTGCCATAGCCTAAGGCTAGGCGAGCCCTACCCTTAGCCTATGCCTAGGGATGCCCAAACCTAAGGCTAGGGGAGCCCTAGCCTAAGCCTACGGGTGCCATAGCCTAAGGCTAGGGGAGCCCTAGCCTAAGGCTAGGGGAGCCTTAGCCTTAGCCTAAGCCTAGGGGTGCCCTAGCTTAAGGCTAGGGTATCAGTAGCGTTAGCCTAGGCCTAGGGGTGCCCTATCCAATGCTAGGGGAGCCCTAGCCAAAGCCTAGGGGTGCCCTAGCCTAAGGCTAGGGGAGCCCTAGCCTAAGGCTAGGGGAGCCCTAGCCTAAGGCTAGGGGAGCCCTAGCCTAAGCCTAAAGGGGCCCTAGCCTAAGGCTAGGGGAGCCCTAGGCAAAGGCTAGTGGAGCCCTAGTCTTAGCCTAAGCCTAGGGGTGCCCTAGCCCAAGGCTATGGGAGCCCTAGCCTAAGCCTAGGGGTGCCCGAGCCTAAGCCTAGGGGAGCCCTAGCCTAAGTCTAGGGGAGCTCTAGCCTAAGGCTAAGGGAGCCCTGGACTAAGCCTAGGGGTGCCCTGGCCTAAGGATAGGGGAGCACTAGACTAAGGCTAGCGGAGCCCTAGCCTAAGTCTAGGGGAACCCTAGCCTAAGCCTAGGGGTGCCCGAGCCTAAGCCTAGGGATGACCTAGCCTAAGGATAGGGGAGCCCTAGCCTAAGGCTAGGGGAGCCTTAGCCTAAGGCTAGGTGAGCCCTAGCCTTAGCATAAGCCTAGGGGTGACCTACCCTAAGGCTAGTGGAGCCCTACCCTAAGGCTATGGGACCCCTATCCGAAGGCTAGCGAAGCCCTAGCCTTAGCCTAAGCCTAGGGGTGCAATAGCATAAGGTTAGGGGAGCCCTAGCCTAAGGCTAGGGGAGCCCTAGCCTAAGCCAAGGGGTTCCCGAGCCTAAGCCTAGGGGAGTCCTAGCCTAAGGCTAGGGGAGCTCTAGCCTATGGCTAGGGGAGCCCTGGACTAAGCCTAGGGGTGCCCTGGCCTAAGGATAGGGGAGCACTAGACTAAGGCTAGGGGAGCCCTAGCCTAAGTCTAGGGGAACCCTAGCCTAAGCCTAGGGGTGCCCGAGCCTAAGCCTAGGGGTGACCTAGCCTAAGGATAGGGGAGCCCTAGCCTAAGGCTAGGGGAGCCTTAGCCTAAGGCTAAGTGAGCCCTAGCCTTAGCATGAGCCTAGGGGTGACCTACCCTAAGGCTAGTGGAGCCCTACCCTAAGGCTATGGGACCCGTATCCGAAGGCTAGCGAAGCCCTAGCCTTAGCCTAAGCCTAGGGGTGCAATAGCATAAGGTTAGGGGAGCCCTAGCCTAAGGCTAGGGGAGCCCTAGCCTAAGCCAAGGGGTGCCCGAGCCTAAGCCTAGGGGAGTCCTAGCCTAAGGCTAGGGGAGCTCTAGCCTAAGGCTAGGGGAGCCCTGGACTAAGCCTAGGGGTGCCCTGGCCTAAGGATAGGGGAGCACTAGACTAAGGCTAGGGGAGCCCTAGCCTAAGTCTAGGGGAACCCTAGCCTAAGCCTAGGGGTGCCCGAGCCTAAGTCTAGGGGTGACCTAGCCTAAGGATAGGGGAGCCCTAGCCTAAGGCTAGGGGAGCCTTAGCCTAAGGCTAGGTGAGCCCTAGCCTTAGCCTAAGCCTAGGGGTGACCCACCCTAAGGCTAGGGGTGCCCTACCCTAAGGCTATGGGAGCCTTATCCGAAGGCTAGGGGAGCCCTAGCCTTAGCCTAAGCCTAGGGGTGCCCTAGCCTAAGGTTAGGGGAGCCCTAGCCTAAGGCTACGGGAGCCCTGGACTTAGACCAAGGGTCCCCTGGCTTAAGGATAGGGGAACACTAGCCTAAAGCTAAGGAAGCCCTAGCCTAAATCTAGGGGAACCCTTGACTAAGGCTAGGGGTGCCCGAGCTTAAGGCTAGGGGAGCACGAGCCTAAGGCTAGGGAAGCCCGAGCCTAAGGCTAGGGGAGCCCTAGCCTAAGACTAGGGGTGCACTAGCCTAATGCTAGGAGAGCTCTACCCTTAGCCTAAGCCTAGGGGTGCCCTAGCCTAAGGCTAGGGGAGCCCTATCCGAAGGATAGGGGAGACCTAGCCTAAGGATAGGGGAGTCCTAGCCTTAGACTAAGCCTATGGGTGCCCTAGCCTAAGCCTAGGGGAGCCCTAGCCTAAGCCTAGGGGAGCCCTAGTCTAAGACTAGGGGAGCCCTAGCCTAAGCCTAGGGGTGCCCTAGCCTAAGCCTAGGGGAGCCCTAGTCTAAGGCTAGGGGAGCCCTAGCCTAAGCCTAGGGGTGCCCTAGCCTATGGCTAGGGAAGCCCTAGCCTAAGGCTACGGGAGCCCTAGCCTAAGGCTACGGGAGCCCTAGCCTTAGCCTAAGCCTAGGGGTGCCCTAACGTAAGGCTAAGAGATCAAGAGCCTAAGACTAGGGGAGCCCTAGCCTAAGGCTAAGGGAACCCTAGCCAAAGCCTAGGGGTGCCCTAACCTAAGGCCAGGGGAGTCCTAGCCTAAGCCTAGGGGTGCCCTAGCCTAAGGCTAGGATAGCAGTAGCGTTAGCCTAGGCCTAGGGGTTCCCTATCCAATGCTAGGGGAGCCCTAGCCTAAGCCTTGGGGTGCCCTAGCCTAAGGCTAGGGGAGCACTAGCCTAAGGCTAGGGGAGCCCTAGCCCAAGCCTAAAGGTGCCCTAGCCTAAGGCTAGGGGAGCCCTAGCCAAAGGCTAGTGGAGCCCTAGTCTTAGCCTAAGCTTAGGGGTGCCCTAGCCCAAGGCTACGGGAGCCCTAGCCTTAGCCTAAGCCTAGGGGTGCACTAACGTAAGGCTAAGGGAGCAAGAGCCTAAGACTAGGGAAGCCCTAGCCTTAGCCTATGTCTAGGGGTGCCCTAGCCTAAGGCTAGGGGAGCCCTAGCCTAAGGCTAAGGGAACCCTAGCCAAAGCCTAGGGGTGCCCTAACCTAAGGCCAGGGGAGTCCTAGCCTAAGCCTAGGGGTGCCCTAGGAAAGGCTAGGGGAGACCTATCCTAAGCCTAGGGGAGCCCTAGCCTAAGCCTAGGGGTGCCTAAACCTAAGGGTTGGGGAGCCCTAGCCTAAGCCTAGGTGTGCCCTAGCCTAAGGGTAGGGGAGCCCTAGCCTTAGGCTAGGGGAGCCCTAGCCTAAGGCTAAGGGAACCCTAGCCTAAGCCTAGGGGTGCCCTAACCTAAGGCTAGGGGAGTCCTAGCCTAATCCTAGGGGTGCCCTGGCCAAAGGCTAGGGGAGACCTATCCTAATCCGAGGGTTGCCCGAGCGTAAGCCTAGGGTTGACCTACCCTAAGGCTCGGGGAGCCCTACCCTAAGGCTATGGAGCCCAATCCGAAGGCTAGGGGAGCCCTAGCCTTAGCCTAAGCCTAGGGGTGCCCTACCCCAATGTTAGGGGAACCCTAGCCTAAGGCTACGGGAGCCCTGGACTTAGACCAGGGGTCCCCTGGCCTAAGGATAGGGGAACACTAGCCTAAGGCTAAGGAAGCCCTAGCCTTAGTCTAGGGCAACCCTAGACTAAGGCTAGGCGTTCCCGAGCTTAAGGCTAGGGGAGCACGAGCCTAAGGCTAGGGGAGCCCTAGCCTAAGACTAGGGGTGCACTAGCCTAAAGCTAGGAGAGCTCTAGCCTTAGCCTAAGCCTAGGGGTGCCCTAGCCTAAGGCTAGGCGAGCCCTATCCGAAGGATAGGGGAGCCCTAGCCTAAGGCTAGGGGATCCCTAGCCTTAGCCTAAGCCTATGGGTGCCCTAGCCTAAGCCTATGGTTGCCCTAGCCTAAGGCTAGTTGAGCCCTAAGGGTTGGGGATCCCTAGCCTTAGCCTAAGCCTAGGGGTGCCAGAACCTAAGGCTAGGGGAGCCCGAGCCTAAGCCTTGGGGTGCCCTAGCCTAAGGCTAGGGGAGCCCTAACCTTAGCCTAAGCCTAGGGGTGCCCTAGCCTAAGCCTAGGGGAGCCCTTGCCTAAGAATAGGGGAGCCCTAGCCTAAGTCTAGGGGAGCCCTAGCCTTAGCCTAAGCCTATGGGTGCCCTAGCCTAAGGCTTGGGGAGCCTTAGCGTTAGCCTAGCCCTAGGGGAGCCCTATCCAAGGCTAGGGGAGCCCTAGCCTTAGCCTAAGCCTAGGGCTGCCCTAGCCTAAGGCTAGTTGAGCCCGAACCGGAGGCTAGGGGAGCCCTAGCCTTAGCCTAAGCCTTGGGGTGTCCTAGCCTAAGACTAGGGGAGACCTAGCCTTAGCCAAAGCCTAGGGGTGCCCTAGCATAAGGTGAGGGGAGCCCTAGCCTAAGCCTAGGGTTGCCCTAGCCTAAGGCTACGGGAGCCCTAGCCTAAGGCTAGGGGAGCCCTAGCCTAAGGCTACGGGAGCCCTAGCCTTAGCCTAAGCCTAGGGGTGCCCTAACGTAAGGCTAAGGGAGCAAGAGCCAAAGAATAGGGGAGCCCTAGCCTTAGCCTATGTTTAGGGGTGCCCTAGCCTAAGGCTAGGGGAGCCCTAGCCTAAGGCTAAGGGAAGCCTAGCTAAGCCTAGGGGTGCCCTAACCAAAGGCCAGGGGAGTCCTAGCCTAAGCCTAGGGGTGCCCTAGCCAAAGGCTAGGGGAGACCTATCCTAAGCCTAGGGAAGCCCTAGCCTAAGCCTCGGGGTGCCTAAACCTAAGGGTTGGGGAGCCCTAGCCTAAGCCTAGGTGTGCCCTAGCCTAAGGGTAGGGGAGCCCTAGCCTTAGGTTAGGGGAGCACTAGACTAAGGCTAAGGGAACCCTAGCCTAAGCCTAGGGGTGCCCTAACCTAAGGCTAGGGGAGTCCTAGCCTAAGCCTAGGGGTGCCCTGGCCAAAGGCTAGGGGAGCCTTAGCCTAAGGCTAGTGGAGCCCTAGACATAGCCTAAGCCTAGGGGTGACCTACCCTAAGGCTAGGGGAGCCCTAGCCGGAGGCTACGGGAGCCCTAGCCCTAGCCTAAGCCTAGGGTTGCCCGAGCCTAAGGCTAGGGGATCACTAGCCTAAGGATAGGGGAGCCCAAGCCGAAGGCTATGGGAGCCCTGGATTAAGCCTAGGGGTGCCCTGGCCTAAGGATACCGGAGCACTAGCCTAAGGCTAGGGGAGCCCTAGCCTAAGTCTAGGTGAGCCCTAGCCTAAGGCTAGGGTTGCCCGAACCTAAGGCAGGGGAGCCCTAGCCTAAGCCTAGGGGTGCCCTACCTAAGGCTAGGAGAGCCCTAGCCTTAGCCTAAGCCTAGGGGAGCCCTAGCCTAAGGATAGGGGAGCCCTAGCCTAAGGCTAGGCGAGCCCTAGCCTTAGCCTAAGCTTAGGGGTGCCCTAGCCTAAGACTAGGGGATCCCTAGCCTTAGCCTAAGCCTAGGGGTGCCCTAGCCTAAGGCTAGGGGAGCCCTAGCATTAGCCTAAGCCTATGGGTGCCCTAGCCTAAGCCTATGGGTGCCTTAGCCTAAGGCTAGGGGAGCCCTAGCCTTATCCTAAGCTTAGGGGTGCCCGAACCTAAGGCTAGGGGAGCCCTAGCCTAAGCCTAGGGGTGCCCAAGCCTAAGGCTAGGAGAGCCCTAGCCTAAGGTTAGGGGAGACCTAGCCTTAGCCAAAGCCTAGGGGTGCCCTAGCATAAGGTGAGGGGAGCCCTAGCCTAAGGCTAGGGGAGCCCTAGCCTTAGCCTAAGCCTAGGGATGCCCGAACCTAAGGCTAGGGGAGCCCTAGCCTAAGCCTACGGGTGCCCTAGCCTAAGGCTAGGGGAGCCTTAGCCTTAGCCTAAGCCTAGGGGTGCCCTAGCCTAAGGCTAGGGGAGCCCTAGCCTAAGGCTAGGGGAGCCTTAGCCTTAGCCTAAGCCTAGGGTTGCCCTAGCCTAAGGCTAGGGTAACAGTAGCGTTAGCCTACGCCTAGGGGTGCCCTATCCAAGGCTAGGGGAGCCCTAGCCTAAGCCTAGGGGTGCCCTAGCCTAAGGCTAGGGGAGCCCTAGCCTAAGCCTAAAGGTTCCCTAGCCTAAGGCTAGGGGAGCCCTAGCCAAAGGCTAGTGGAGCGCTAGTCTTAGCCTAAGCCTAGAGGTGCCCTAGCCCAAGGCTAGGGGAGCCCTAGCCTAAGGCTACGGGAGCCCTGGACTTAGACCAGGGGTCCCCTGGCCTAAGGATAGGGGAACACTAGCCTAAGGCTAAGAAAGCCCTAGCCTAAGTCTAGGGGAAGCCTAGACTAAGGCTAGGGGTGCCCGAGCTTAAGGCTAGGGGAGCACGAGCCTAAGGCTAGGGGAGCCCGAGCCTAAGGCTAGGGGAGCCCTAGCCTAAGACTAGGGGTGCACTAGCCTAATGCTAGGAGAGCTCTAGCATTAGCCTAAGCCTAGGGGTGCCCTAGCCCAAGGCTAGGGGAGCCCTATCCAAAGGATAGGGGAGCCCTAGCCTAAGGCTAGGGGAGCCCTAGCCTTAGCCTAAGCGTATGGGTGCCCTAGCCTAAGCCTATGGGTGCCGTAGCCTAAGGCTAGGGGAGCCCTAGCCTTAGCCTAAGCCTAGGGGTGCCCTAACCTAAGGCCAGGGGAGTCCTAGCCTAAGCCTAGGGGTGCCCTAGCCTAAGGCTAGGGTAGCAGTAGCGTTAGCCTAGGCCTAGGGGTTCCCTATCCAATGCTAGGGGAGCCCTAGCCTAAGCCTTGGGGTGCCCTAGCCTAAGGCTAGGGGAGCACTAGCCTAAGGCTAGGGGAGCCCTAGCCCAAGCCTAAAGGTGCCCTAGCCTAAGACTAGGGGTGCACTAGCCTAAAGCTAGGAGAGCTCTAGCCTTAGCCTAAGCCTAGGGTTGCCCTAGCCTAAGGCTAGGGTAGCAGTAGCGTTAGCCTACGCCTAGGGGTGCCCTATCCAAGGCTAGGGGAGCCCTAGCCTAAGCCTAGGGGTGCCCTAGCCTAAGGCTAGGGGAGCCCTAGCCTAAGCCTAAAGGTTCCCTAGCCTAAGGCTAGGGGAGCCCTAGCCAAAGGCTAGTGGAGCGCTAGTCTTAGCCTAAGCCTAGAGGTGCCCTAGCCCAAGGCTAGGGGAGCCCTAGCCTAAGGCTACGGGAGCCCTGGACTTAGACCAGGGGTCCCCTGGCCTAAGGATAGGGGAACACTAGCCTAAGGCTAAGAAAGCCCTAGCCTAAGTCTAGGGGAAGCCTAGACTAAGGCTAGGGGTGCCCAAGCTTAAGGCTAGGGGAGCACGAGCCTAAGGCTAGGGGAGCCCGAGCCTAAGGCTAGGGGAGCCCTAGCCTAAGACTAGGGGTGCACTAGCCTAATGCTAGGAGAGCTCTAGCATTAGCCTAAGCCTAGGGGTGCCCTAGCCCAAGGCTAGGGGAGCCCTATCCAAAGGATAGGGGAGCCCTAGCCTAAGGCTAGGGGAGCCCTAGCCTTAGCCTAAGCGTATGGGTGCCCTAGCCTAAGCCTATGGGTGCCGTAGCCTAAGGCTAGGGGAGCCCTAGCCTTAGCCTAAGCCTAGGGGTGCCCTAACCTAAGGCCAGGGGAGTCCTAGCCTAAGCCTAGGGGTGCCCTAGCCTAAGGCTAGGTTAGCAGTAGCGTTAGCCTAGGCCTAGGGGTTCCCTATCCAATGCTAGGGGAGCCCTAGCCTAAGCCTTGGGGTGCCCTAGCCTAAGGCTAGGGGAGCCCTAACCTTAGCCTAAGCCTAGGGGTGCCCTAGCCTAAGCCTAGGGGAGCCCTTGCCTAAGAATAGGGGAGCCCTAGCCTAAGTCTAGGGGAGCCCTAGCCTAAGTCTAGGGGAGCCCTAGCCTTAGCCTAAGCCTATGGGTGCCCTAGCCTAAGGCTTGGGGAGCCTTAGCGTTAGCCTAGCCCTAGGGGTGCCCTATCCAAGGCTAGGGGAGCCCTAGCCTTAGCCTAAGCCTAGGGCTGCCCTAGCCTAAGGCTAGTTGAGCCCGAACCGGAGGCTAGGGGAGCCCTAGCCTTAGCCTAAGCCTTGGGGTGTCCTAGCCTAAGACTAGGGGAGACCTAGCCTTAGCCAAAGCCTAGGGGTGCCCTAGCATAAGGTGAGGGGAGCCCTAGCCTAAGCCTAGGGTTGCCCTAGCCTAAGGCTACGGGAGCCCTAGCCTAAGGCTAGGGGAGCCCTAGCCTAAGGCTACGGGAGCCCTAGCCTTAGCCTAAGCCTAGGGGTGCCCTAACGTAAGGCTAAGGGAGCAAGAGCCAAAGAATAGGGGAGCCCTAGCCTTAGCCTATGTTTAGGGGTGCCCTAGCCTAAGGCTAGGGGAGCCCTAGCCTAAGGCTAAGGGAAGCCTAGCCAAAGCCTAGGGGTGCCCTAACCAAAGGCCAGGGGAGTCCTAGCCTAAGCCTAGGGGTGCCCTAGCCAAAGGCTAGGGGAGACCTATCCTAAGCCTAGGGAAGCCCTAGCCTAAGCCTCGGGGTGCCTAAACCTAAGGGTTGGGGAGCCCTAGCCTAAGCCTAGGTGTGCCCTAGCCTAAGGGTAGGGGAGCCCTAGCCTTAGGTTAGGGGAGCACTAGACTAAGGCTAAGGGAACCCTAGCCTAAGCCTAGGGGTGCCCTAACCTAAGGCTAGGGGAGTCCTAGCCTAAGCCTAGGGGTGCCCTGGCCAAAGGATAGGGGAGCCTTAGCCTAAGGCTAGTGGAGCCCTAGACTTAGCCTAAGCCTAGGGGTGACCTACCCTAAGGCTAGGGGAGCCCTAGCCGGAGGCTACGGGAGCCCTAGCCCTAGCCTAAGCCTAGGGTTGCCCGAGCCTAAGGCTAGGGGATCACTAGCCTAAGGATAGGGGAGCCCAAGCCGAAGGCTATGGGAGCCCTGGATTAAGCCTAGGGGTGCCCTGGCCTAAGGATACCGGAGCACTAGCCTAAGGCTAGGGGAGCCCTAGCCTAAGTCTAGGTGAGCCCTAGCCTAAGGCTAGGGTTGCCCGAACCTAAGGCAGGGGAGCCCTAGCCTAAGCCTAGGGGTGCCCTACCTAAGGCTAGGAGAGCCCCAGCCTTAGCCTAAGCCTAGGGGAGCCCTAGCCTAAGGATAGGGGAGCCCTAGCCTAAGGCTAGGCGAGCCCTAGCCTTAGCCTAAGCTTAGGGGTGCCCTAGCCTAAGACTAGGGGATCCCTAGCCTTAGCCTAAGCCTAGGGGTGCCCTAGCCTAAGGCTAGGGGAGCCCTAGCATTAGCCTAAGCCTATGGGTGCCCTAGCCTAAGCCTATGGGTGCCTTAGCCTAAGGCTAGGGGAGCCCTAGCCTTATCCTAAGCTTAGGGGTGCCCGAACCTAAGGCTAGGGGAGCCCTAGCCTAAGCCTAGGGGTGCCCAAGCCTAAGGCTAGGAGAGCCCTAGCCTAAGGTTAGGGGAGACCTAGCCTTAGCCAAAGCCTAGGGGTGCCCTAGCATAAGGTGAGGGGAGCCCTAGCCTAAGGCTAGGGGAGCCCTAGCCTTAGCCTAAGCCTAGGGATGCCCGAACCTAAGGCTAGGGGAGCCCTAGCCTAAGCCTACGGGTGCCCTAGCCTAAGGCTAGGGGAGCCTTAGCCTTAGCCTAAGCCTAGGGGTGCCCTAGCCTAAGGCTAGGGGAGCCCTAGCCTAAGGCTAGGGGAGCCCTAGCCTAAGGCTAGGGGAGCCTTAGCCTTAGCCTAAGCCTAGGGTTGCCCTAGCCTAAGGCTAGGGTAGCAGTAGCGTTAGCCTACGCCTAGGGGTGCCCTATCCAAGGCTAGGGGAGCCCTAGCCTAAGCCTAGGGGTGCCCTAGCCTAAGGCTAGGGGAGCCCTAGCCTAAGCCTAAAGGTTCCCTAGCCTAAGGCTAGGGGAGCCCTAGCCAAAGGCTAGTGGAGCGCTAGTCTTAGCCTAAGCCTAGAGGTGCCCTAGCCCAAGGCTAGGGGAGCCCTAGCCTAAGGCTACGGGAGCCCTGGACTTAGACCAGGGGTCCCCTGGCCTAAGGATAGGGGAACACTAGCCTAAGGCTAAGAAAGCCCTAGCCTAAGTCTAGGGGAAGCCTAGACTAAGGCTAGGGGTGCCCGAGCTTAAGGCTAGGGGAGCACGAGCCTAAGGCTAGGGGAGCCCGAGCCTAAGGCTAGGGGAGCCCTAGCCTAAGACTAGGGGTGCACTAGCCTAATGCTAGGAGAGCTCTAGCATTAGCCTAAGCCTAGGGGTGCCCTAGCCCAAGGCTAGGGGAGCCCTATCCAAAGGATAGGGGAGCCCTAGCCTAAGGCTAGGGGAGCCCTAGCCTTAGCCTAAGCGTATGGGTGCCCTAGCCTAAGCCTATGGGTGCCGTAGCCTAAGGCTAGGGGAGCCCTAGCCTTAGCCTAAGCCTAGGGGTGCCCTAACCTAAGGCCAGGGGAGTCCTAGCCTAAGCCTAGGGGTGCCCTAGCCTAAGGCTAGGGTAGCAGTAGCGTTAGCCTAGGCCTAGGGGTTCCCTATCCAATGCTAGGGGAGCCCTAGCCTAAGCCTTGGGGTGCCCTAGCCTAAGGCTAGGGGAGCACTAGCCTAAGGCTAGGGGAGCCCTAGCCCAAGCCTAAAGGTGCCCTAGCCTAAGGCTAGGGGAGCCCTAGCCTAAGGCTAGGGGAGCCCTAGCCAAAGGCTAGTGGAGCCCTAGTCTTAGCCTAAGCTTAGGGGTGCCCTAGCCCAAGGCTACGGGAGCCCTAGCCTTAGCCTAAGCCTAGGGGTGCACTAACGTAAGGCTAAGGGAGCAAGAGCCTAAGACTAGGGAAGCCCTAGCCTTAGCCTATGTCTAGGGGTGCCCTAGCCTAAGGCTAGGGGAGCCCTAGCCTAAGGCTAAGGGAACCCTAGCCAAAGCCTAGGGGTGCCCTAACCTAAGGCCAGGGGAGTCCTAGCCTAAGCCTAGGGGTGCCCTAGGAAAGGCTAGGGGAGACCTATCCTAAGCCTAGGGGAGCCCTAGCCTAAGCCTAGGGGTGCCTAAACCTAAGGGTTGGGGAGCCCTAGCCTAAGCCTAGGTGTGCCCTAGCCTAAGGGTAGGGGAGCCCTAGCCTTAGGCTAGGGGAGCCCTAGCCTAAGGCTAAGGGAACCCTAGCCTAAGCCTAGGGGTGCCCTAACCTAAGGCTAGGGGAGTCCTAGCCTAATCCTAGGGGTGCCCTGGCCAAAGGCTAGGGGAGACCTATCCTAATCCGAGGGTTGCCCGAGCGTAAGCCTAGGGGTGACCTACCCTAAGGCTCGGGGAGCCCTACCCTAAGGCTATGGAGCCCAATCCGAAGGCTAGGGGAGCCCTAGCCTTAGCCTAAGCCTAGGGGTGCCCTAGCCCAATGTTAGGGGAACCCTAGCCTAAGGCTACGGGAGCCCTGGACTTAGACCAGGGGTCCCCTGGCCTAAGGATAGGGGAACACTAGCCTAAGGCTAAGGAAGCCCTAGCCTTAGTCTAGGGCAACCCTAGACTAAGGCTAGGCGTTCCCGAGCTTAAGGCTAGGGGAGCACGAGCCTAAGGCTAGGGGAGCCCGAGCCTAAGGCTAGGGGAGCCCTAGCCTAAGACTAGGGGTGCACTAGCCTAAAGCTAGGAGAGCTCTAGCCTTAGCCTAAGCCTAGGGGTGCCCTAGCCTAAGGCTAGGCGAGCCCTATCCGAAGGATAGGGGAGCCCTAGCCTAAGGCTAGGGGATCCCTAGCCTTAGCCTAAGCCTATGGGTGCCCTAGCCTAAGCCTATGGTTGCCCTAGCCTAAGGCTAGGGGATCCCTAGCCTTAGCCTAAGCCTAGGGGTGCCAGAACCTAAGGCTAGGGGAGCCCGAGCCTAAGCCTTGGGGTGCCCTAGCCTAAGGCTAGGGGAGCCCTAACCTTAGCCTAAGCCTAGGGGTGCCCTAGCCTAAGCCTAGGGGAGCCCTTGCCTAAGAATAGGGGAGCCCTAGCCTAAGTCTAGGGGAGCCCTAGCCTAAGTCTAGGGGAGCCCTAGCCTTAGCCTAAGCCTATGGGTGCCCTAGCCTAAGGCTTGGGGAGCCTTAGCGTTAGCCTAGCCCTAGGGGTGCCCTATCCAAGGCTAGGGGAGCCCTAGCCTTAGCCTAAGCCTAGGGCTGCCCTAGCCTAAGGCTAGTTGAGCCCGAACCGGAGGCTAGGGGAGCCCTAGCCTTAGCCTAAGCCTTGGGGTGTCCTAGCCTAAGACTAGGGGAGACCTAGCCTTAGCCAAAGCCTAGGGGTGCCCTAGCATAAGGTGAGGGGAGCCCTAGCCTAAGCCTAGGGTTGCCCTAGCCTAAGGCTACGGGAGCCCTAGCCTAAGGCTAGGGGAGCCCTAGCCTAAGGCTACGGGAGCCCTAGCCTTAGCCTAAGCCTAGGGGTGCCCTAACGTAAGGCTAAGGGAGCAAGAGCCAAAGAATAGGGGAGCCCTAGCCTTAGCCTATGTTTAGGGGTGCCCTAGCCTAAGGCTAGGGGAGCCCTAGCCTAAGGCTAAGGGAAGCCTAGCCAAAGCCTAGGGGTGCCCTAACCAAAGGCCAGGGGAGTCCTAGCCTAAGCCTAGGGGTGCCCTAGCCAAAGGCTAGGGGAGACCTATCCTAAGCCTAGGGAAGCCCTAGCCTAAGCCTCGGGGTGCCTAAACCTAAGGGTTGGGGAGCCCTAGCCTAAGCCTAGGTGTGCCCTAGCCTAAGGGTAGGGGAGCCCTAGCCTTAGGTTAGGGGAGCACTAGACTAAGGCTAAGGGAACCCTAGCCTAAGCCTAGGGGTGCCCTAACCTAAGGCTAGGGGAGTCCTAGCCTAAGCCTAGGGGTGCCCTGGCCAAAGGATAGGGGAGCCTTAGCCTAAGGCTAGTGGAGCCCTAGACTTAGCCTAAGCCTAGGGGTGACCTACCCTAAGGCTAGGGGAGCCCTAGCCGGAGGCTACGGGAGCCCTAGCCCTAGCCTAAGCCTAGGGTTGCCCGAGCCTAAGGCTAGGGGATCACTAGCCTAAGGATAGGGGAGCCCAAGCCGAAGGCTATGGGAGCCCTGGATTAAGCCTAGGGGTGCCCTGGCCTAAGGATACCGGAGCACTAGCCTAAGGCTAGGGGAGCCCTAGCCTAAGTCTAGGTGAGCCCTAGCCTAAGGCTAGGGTTGCCCGAACCTAAGGCAGGGGAGCCCTAGCCTAAGCCTAGGGGTGCCCTACCTAAGGCTAGGAGAGCCCTAGCCTTAGCCTAAGCCTAGGGGAGCCCTAGCCTAAGGATAGGGGAGCCCTAGCCTAAGGCTAGGCGAGCCCTAGCCTTAGCCTAAGCTTAGGGGTGCCCTAGCCTAAGACTAGGGGATCCCTAGCCTTAGCCTAAGCCTAGGGGTGCCCTAGCCTAAGGCTAGGGGAGCCCTAGCATTAGCCTAAGCCTATGGGTGCCCTAGCCTAAGCCTATGGGTGCCTTAGCCTAAGGCTAGGGGAGCCCTAGCCTTATCCTAAGCTTAGGGGTGCCCGAACCTAAGGCTAGGGGAGCCCTAGCCTAAGCCTAGGGGTGCCCAAGCCTAAGGCTAGGAGAGCCCTAGCCTAAGGTTAGGGGAGACCTAGCCTTAGCCAAAGCCTAGGGGTGCCCTAGCATAAGGTGAGGGGAGCCCTAGCCTAAGGCTAGGGGAGCCCTAGCCTTAGCCTAAGCCTAGGGATGCCCGAACCTAAGGCTAGGGGAGCCCTAGCCTAAGCCTACGGGTGCCCTAGCCTAAGGCTAGGGGAGCCTTAGCCTAAGCCTAGGGGTGCCCTAGCCTAAGGCTAGGGGAGCCCTAGCCTAAGGCTAGGGGAGCCTTAGCCTTAGCCTAAGCCTAGGGTTGCCCTAGCCTAAGGCTAGGGTAGCAGTAGCGTTAGCCTACGCCTAGGGGTGCCCTATCCAAGGCTAGGGGAGCCCTAGCCTAAGCCTAGGGGTGCCCTAGCCTAAGGCTAGGGGAGCCCTAGCCTAAGCCTAAAGGTTCCCTAGCCTAAGGCTAGGGGAGCCCTAGCCAAAGGCTAGTGGAGCGCTAGTCTTAGCCTAAGCCTAGAGGTGCCCTAGCCCAAGGCTAGGGGAGCCCTAGCCTAAGGCTACGGGAGCCCTGGACTTAGACCAGGGGTCCCCTGGCCTAAGGATAGGGGAACACTAGCCTAAGGCTAAGAAAGCCCTAGCCTAAGTCTAGGGGAAGCCTAGACTAAGGCTAGGGGTGCCCGAGCTTAAGGCTAGGGGAGCACGAGCCTAAGGCTAGGGGAGCCCGAGCCTAAGGCTAGGGGAGCCCTAGCCTAAGACTAGGGGTGCACTAGCCTAATGCTAGGAGAGCTCTAGCATTAGCCTAAGCCTAGGCGTGCCCTAGCCTAAGGCTAGGGGAGCCCTATCCAAAGGATAGGGGAGCCCTAGCCTAAGGCTAGGGGAGCCCTAGCCTTAGCCTAAGCGTATGGGTGCCCTAGCCTAAGCCTATGGGTGCCCTAGCCTAAGGCTAGGGGAGCCCTAGCCTTAGCCTAAGCCTAGGGGTGCCAGAACCTAAGGCTAGGGGAGCCCAAGCCTAAGCCTAGGGGTGCCCTAGCCTAAGGCTAGGGGAGCCCTAGCCTTAGCCTAAGCCTAGGGGTGCCCTAGCCTAAGCCTAGTGGAGCCCTAGCCTAAGGCTAGGGGAGCCCTAGCCTAAGTCTAGGGGAGCCCTAGCCTAAGTCTAGGGGAGCCCTAGCCTTAGCCTAAGCCTATGGGTGCCCTAGCCTAAGGCCTGGGGAGCCTTAGCGTTAGCCTAGCCCTAGGGGTGCCCTATCCAAGGCTAGGGGAGCCCTAGCCTTAGCCTAAGCCTAGGGCTGCCCTAGCCTAAGGCTAGTTGAGCCCGAGCCGGAGTTTGGGGGAGCCCTAGCCTTAGCCTAAGCCTTGGGGTGTCCTAGCCTAAGACTAGGGGAGACCTAGCCTTAGCCAAAGCCTAGGGGTGCCCTAGCATAAGGTGAGGGGAGCCCTAGCCTAAGGCAAGTGGATCCCTAGCCTAACCCTAGGGGTGCCCGAGCCTAAGCTTAGTGGTGCCCTGGCCTAAGGCTAGGGGAGACCTAGCCTTAGCCTAAGCCTAGGGGTGCCCTAGGGTAAGGCTAGGGGAGCCTTAGCCTAAGGCTAGGGGAGCCTTAGCGTTAGCCTAAGCCTAGGGGTGACCTAACCTAAGGCTAGGCGAGCCCTAGCCTAAGGCTAGGGGAGCCCTAGACTAAGCCTAAAGGTGCCCTAGCCTAAGGCTAGGGGAGCCCTAGCCAAAGGCTAGTGGAGCCCTAGTCTTAGCCTAAGCCTAGGGGTGCCCGAGCCCAAGGCTAGGGGAGCCCAAGTCTAAGGCTAGGGGAGGCCTAGCCTAAGCCTAGGGTTGCCCGAGCCTAAGCCTAGGGGAGCCCTAGCCTAAGGCTAGGGGATCTCTAGCCTAAGGCTAAGGGAGCCCTGGACTAAGCCTAGGGGTGCCCTGGCCTAAGGATAGGGGAGCACTAGACTAAGGCTAGGGGAGCCCGAGCCTAAGCCTAGGGGTGACCTAGCCTAAGGATAGGGGAGCCCTAGCCGAAGGCTAGGGTAGCCTTAGCCTAAGGTTAGGTGAGCCTTAGCCTTAGCATAAGCCTAGGGGTGACCTACCCTAAGGCTAGGGGAGCCCTACCCTAAGTCAATGGGAGCCCTATCCGAAGGCTAAGGGAGCCCTAGCCTTAGCCTAAGCCTAGGGGTGCCCTAGCATAAGGTTAGGGTAGCCCTAGACTAAGGCTATGGGAGCCCTAGCCTAAGCCTAGGGGTGCCCGAGCCTAAGCCTAGGGGAGCCCTAGCCTAAGGCTAGGGGAGCTCTAGCCTAAGGCTAGGGGAGCCCTGGACTAAGCCTAGGGGTGCCCTGGCCTAAGGATAGGGGAGCACTAGACTAAGGCTAGGGGAGCCCTAGCCTAAGTCTAGGGGAACCCTAGCCTAAGCCTAGGGGTGCCCGAGCCTAAGCCTAGGGGTGACCTAGCCTAAGGATAGGGGAGCCCTAACCTAAGGCTAGGGGAGCCTTAGCCTAAGGCTAAGTGAGCCCTAGCCTTAGCCTAAGCCTAGGGGTGACCTACCCTAAGGCTAGGGAAGCCCTACCCTAAGGCTATGGGAGCCCTATCCGAAGGCTAGGGGAGCCCTAGCCTTAGCCTAAGCCTAGGGGTGCCCTAGCCTAATGCTAGGGGAGCCCTAGCCTAACGCTAGGGGATCCTTAGCCTTAGTCTAAGCCTAAAGGTGCCCTAGCCTAAGGCTAGGGGAGCCCTAGCCTAAGCCTAGGGGTGCCCTAGCCTAAGGTTAGGGGAGCCCTAGCCTAAGGCTAGGGGAGCCCTAGCCTTAGCCTAAGCCTACTGGTACTCTAGCCTAAGGCTAGGGGAGCCCTAACCTAAGGCTAAGGGAGCCCTAGCCTAAGGATTGGGGAGACCTAGCCTAAGCCTAAAGGTGCCCTAGCCTAAGGCTAGGGGAGCCGTAGCCTTAGCCTAAGCTTAGGGGTGCCCTAGCCTAAGGCTAGTGGAGCCCTAGTCTTAGCCTAAGCCTAGGGGTGCCCTAGCCTAAGGATAGGGGAGCCCTAGTCTAAGGCTAGGGGAGCCCTAGCCTAAGCCTAGGGGTGCTCGAGCCTAAGCCTAGGGGAGACCTAGCCTAAGGCTAGGGGAGCCCGGGACTAAGCCTAGGGGTGCCCTGCCCTAAGGATAGGGGAGCACAAGCCAAAGGCTAGGGGAGCCCTAGCCTAAGTCTAGGGGAACCCTAGCCTAAGCCTAGGGGTGCCCGAGCCTAAGCCTAGGAGAACCCTAGCCTAAGCCTAAGCCTAGGGGTGCCCTAGCCTAAGGCTAGGGGAGATCTAGCCTAAGGCGAGGGGAGCCCTAGCCTAAGGCTAGGGGACCCTAGCCTAAGCTTAGGGGTGCCCTAGCCTAAGGCTAGGTGAGCACTAGCCTTAGCCTAAGCCTATGGGTGCCCTAGCCTAAGGCTAGGGGAGCCATTGCCTAAGGCTAGGGGAGCCATTGCCTAAGGCTAGGGGAGCCCGAGCCTAAGGGTAGGGTAGCCCGAGCCTAAGGGTAGGGTAGCCCTAGCCTAAGGCTAAGGGAGCCCTAGCCTAAGGCTAGGGGAGCCCTAGCCTTAGCCTAAGCCTAGGGGTGCCCTAGCCTAAGGCTAGGGGAGCATTAGCCTAAGGTTAGGTGAGCCCTAGCCTTAGCTAAGCCTAGGGGTGTCCTAGCCTAAGGCTAGGGGGGCCCTAGCCTTAGGATAGGGGAGCCTTACCCTAAGGCAAGGGGAGCCCTAGCCTGAGCCTAGGAGAACCCTAGCCTAAGCCTAAGCCTAGGGGTGTGCTAGCGTAAGGCTAGGGGAGCCCGAGCCTAAGGCTATGGGAGCCCTAGCCTTAGGCTAGGGGAGCGCTAGCCTTATCCTAAGGGTAGAGGAGCCCTAGCCTAAGGCTAAGGGAGCCCTAGCCTAAGGCTAGGGGAGCCCTCGCGTTAGCCTAAGCCTAGGGGTGCCCTAGCCTAAGGCTTGAGGAGCCTGAGCCTTAGGCTAGGGGAGCCGTAGCCTAAGGCTAGGGGAGCCCTTGTCTTAGCCTAAGCCTAGGTGAGCCCTAGCTTTAAGATAGGGGAGCACTAGCCTAAGCTCGGGGAGCCAGAGCCTGAGCCTAGGGTTGCCCTAGTCTAAGGCTAGGGGAGCCCTAGCTTTAGGCTGGGAAGACCTAGCTTAAGGCGAGGGGAGCCCTAGCCTAAGGCAAGGGGACTCTAGCCTACGCCTAGGGGTGCCCTAGCCTAAGGCTAGGGGAGCCCTTGTCTTAGCCTAAGCCTAGGGGTGCCCAAGCCTAAGGCAAGGGGAGCCGTAGCCTAAGGCTAGGGGAGACCTAGACTAAGGCTAGGGGAGCCCTAGCCTTAGCCCAAGCCTAGGGGTGCCCTAACATAAGGCTATGGGAGCCCTAGCCTTAGATGAAGCCTAGGGGTGCCCAAGCCTAAGCCTAGGGGAGCCCTAGCCTAAGGCTAGGGGAGGCCAGCTTAAGCCTAGGGGTGCCCTAGCCTAAGCCTAGCGGTGCCCTAGCCTAAGGCTAGGAGAGCACTAGCCTAAGGCTAGGGGAGCCCTAGCCTTAGCCTAAGCCTAGGGGTGCCCGAAGCTAAGGCCAGGGGAACCGTAGCCTTAGCCTAAGCCTAGGGGAGCCTTAGCCTAAGGCTAGGGGAGCCCTTGTCTTAGCCTAAGCCTAGGGGTGCCCGAACCTAAGGCTTCGGGAGCCCTAGCCTACACCTATGGGTGCCTGAGCCTAAGCTTAGGGGTGACCTAGCCTAAGGCTAGGGGAGCCCTAGCCTTAGCCTAAGCCTAGGGATGCCCGAACCTAAGGCTAGGGGAGTCCTAGCCTAAGCCTAAGCCTAGGGGTGCCCTAGCTAAGGCTAGAAGCTCGAGCCTAAGGCTATGGGAGCCCTAGCCTAAGGCTAGGGGTGCCCAAGCCTAAGGCTAGGGGAGCCCTAGCCTTAGCTTAGGGGAGCCCTATCCTTAGCCTAAGCTTAGGGGTGCCCTAGCCTAAGGCTAGGTGAGCACTAGCCTTAGCCTAAGCCTATGGGTGCCCTAGCCTAAGGCTAGGGGAGCCATTGCCTAAGGCTAGGGGAGCCCGAGCCTAAGGGTAGGGTAGCCCTAGCCTAAGGCTAAGGGAGCCCTACCCTAAGGCTAGGGGAGCCCTAGCCTTAGCCTAAGCCTAGGGGTGCCCTAGCCTAAGGCTAGGGGAGCATTAGCCTAAGGTTAGGTGAGCCCTAGCCTTAGCTAAGCCTAGGGGTGTCCTAGCCTAAGGCTAGGGGGGCCCTAGCCTTATGATAGGGGAGCCTTACCCTAAGGCAAGGGGAGCCCTAGCCTGAGCCTAGGGATGCCCTAGCCTAAGGCTAGGGGAGCCCTAGCCTTAGCCTAAGGCTAGGGGTGCCCTAGCCTAAGGCTAGGGGAGCATTAGCCTAAGGCTAGGTGAGCCCTAGCCTTAGCCTAAGCCTAGGGGTGTCCAAGCTTAAGGCTAGGGGAGCCCAAGCCTTACGATAGGGGAACACTAACCTAAGCCTAGGGGAGCCCTAGCCTGAGCCTAGGGATGCCCTAGCCTAAGGCTAGGGGAGCCCTAGCCTGAGCCTAGGGGTGCCCTAGCCTAAGGCTAGGGGAGCCTAGCCTAAGCCTAGGGGTGCCCTAGCCTAAGGCTAGGGGAGCCTTAGCCTAAGGCTAGGGGAGCCCCAGCATAAGGCTAGGGGACCCTTATCCTTAGCCTAAGCCTAGGGATGCCCTAGCCTAAGCCTAGGGGAGCCCTAGCCTAAGGGTAGGGGAGCCCTAGCCTTAGCATAAGCCTAACGGTGCCCTAACGTAAGTCTAGGGGAGCCCTGCCTAAGGTTAGGGGAGTCCTAGCCTTAGCCTAAGCCTAGGGGTGCCCTAGCCTAAGGCTAGGGGAGCCCTAGTCTTAGCCTACGCCTAGGTGTGCCCTAGCCTAAGGCTAGGGGAGCCCAAGCCTAAGGTTAGGGGACCCCTAGCCTAAGGATAGGGGAGCCCTTGTCTTAGCCTAAGCCTAGGGGTGCCCAAGCCTAAGACTAGGGGAGTCGTAGCCCACGGCTATGGGAGCCCTAGACTAAAGATAGGGGAGCCCTAGCCCTACCCTAAGCCTAGGGGTGCCCTACCCTAAGGCTAGGGGAGCCCTAGCCTGAGGCTAGGGGAGCCCTAGCCTGAGGCTAGGGGAGCCCTAGCCTGAGGCTAGGGGAGCCCTATACTAAGCCTAGGGGTGCCTTAGCCTAAGCCTTGGGGTGCCCTAGCCTAAGGCTAGGGGTGCCATTTCCTAAGGCTAGGTGAGCCCTAGCCTAAGGGTAGGGGAGCCCTAGCCTAAGGCTAAGGGAGCCCTAGCCTAAGGCTAGGGGAGCCCTAGCCTTAGCCTAAGCCTAGGGGTGCCCTAGCCCAAGGCTAGGGGAGCATTAGCCTAAGGCTAGGTGAGCCCTAGCCTTAGCCTAAGCCTAGGGATGTCCTAGCCTAAGGCTAGGGGAGCCCTAGCCTAAGGCTAGGGGAGCCCTTGTCTTAGCCTAAGCCTAGGGGAGCCCTAGCCTTAAGATAGGGGAGCACTAGCCTAAGACTAGGGGAGCCCTAGCCTGAGCCTAGGGATGCCCTAGCCTAAGGCTAGGGGAGGTTAGCCTAAGCCTAGGGGAGCCCTAGCCTTAAGATAGGGGAGCACTAGCCTAAGACTAGGGGAGCCCTAGCCTAAGCCTAGGGGTGCCCTAGCCTAAGGCTAGGGGAGGTTAGCCTAAACCTAGGGGTGCCCTAGCCTAAGGCTAGGGGAGCCTTAGGCTAAGGCTTGGGGAGCCCCAGCATAAGGCTAGGGGACCCTTAGCCTTAGCCTAAGCCTAGGGATGTCCTAGCTTAAGCCTAGGGGAGCCCTAGCCTAAGGCTAGCGGAGCCCTAGCCTTAGCTTAAGCCTAACGGTGCCCTAACGTAAGTCTAAGGGAGCCCTGCCTAAGACTAGGGGAGCCCTAGCCTTAGCCTAAGCCTAGGGGTGCCATTAGCCTAAGGCTTGGGGAGCCCGAGCCTTAGGCTAGGGGAGCCGTAGCCTAAGGCTAGGCGAGCCCTTTTCTTAGCCTAAGCCTAAGGGAATCCTAGCTTTAAGATAGGGGAGCACTAACCTAAGCCTAGGGGAGCCCAAGCCTGAGCCTAGGGGTGCCCTAGCCTAAGGCTAGGGGAGCCTAGCCTAAGCCTAGTGGTGCCCTAGCCTAAGGTTAGGGGAGCCTTAGGCTAAGGCTAGGGGAGCCACAGTATAAGGCTAGGGGACCCTTAGCCTTAGCCTAAGCCTAAGGATGCCCTAGCCTAAGCCTAGGGGAGCCCAAGCCTTAGCCTAAGCCTAACGGTGCCCTAACGTAAGCCTAGGGGAGCCCTGCCTAAGGCTAGGAGAGCCCTAGCCTAAGGCTAGGGGAGCCTTAGCCTTAGCATAAGCCTAGGGGTGCCCTAGCATAAGGTGAGGGGAGCCCTAGCCTAAGGCTAGTGGAGCCCTAGCCTAAGCTTATGGGTGCCTGAGCCTAAGCTTAGGGGTGACCTAGCCTAAGGCTAGGGGAGCCCTAGCCTTATCCTAAGCCTAGGGGTGCCCGAACCTAAGGCTAGGGGAGCGCTATCCTAAGCCTAGGGGTGCCCTAGCCTAAGGCTAGGGGAGCCCTAGCCTTAGCCTAATCCTAGGGATGCCCGAACTGAAGGCTAGGGGAGCCCTAGCCTAAGCCTAATCCTAGGGGTGCCCTAGCCTAAAGCTAGGGGAGCCCGATCCTAAGGCTATGGGAGCCCTAGCCTAAGGCTAGGGGTGCCCTAGCCTAAGGCTATGGGAGCCCTAGCCTTAGGCTAGGGGAGCGCTAGCCTTAGCCTAAGCTTAGGGGTGCCCTAGTCTAAGGCTAGGTGAGCAATAGCCTTAGCCTAAGCCTAGGGGTGCCCTAGCCTAAAGCTATGGGAGCCCTAGCCTAAGGCTAGGGGAGCCCTAGGCTAAGCCTATGGGTGCCCTACCTTAAGGCTAGGGGAGCCATAGCCTTAGCCTAAGCCTAGGGGTGCCCTAGCCTAAGGCTAGGGGAGCCCTAACCTGAGGCTAGGCCATAGCCTAAGCCTAAGCTTAGGGGTGCCCTAGCCTAAGACTAGGGGAGCCCTAACCTTAGCCTAAGCTTAGGGGTGGCCAAGCCTAAGGACAGGGCTGCCATACCTAAGGCTAGGGGAGCCCTAGCCTTAGCCTAAGCCTAGGGATGCCGGAACCTAAAGCTAGGGGAGCCCTAGCCTAAGCCTAAGACTTGGGGTGCCCTAGCCTAAGGCTAGGGGAGCCTGAGCCTAAGGCTATGGGAGCCCTAGCCTTAGCCTAAGCTTAGGGGTGCCCTAGTCTAAGGCTAGATGAGCACTAGCCTTAGCCTAAGCCTATGGGTGCCCTAGCCTAAGAATAGGGGTGCCATTGCCTAAGGCTAGGGGAGCTCTAGCCTAAGGCTAGGGTAGCACTAGACTAAGCCTAGGGGTGCCCCAGCCTAATGCTAGGGTGACCAAGCTAAGGCTAGGGGAGTCCTAGCCTTAACCTAAGCCTAGGGGTGCCCTAGCCTAAAGCTATGGGAGCCCTAGCCTAAGGCTAGGGGAGCCCTAACCTTAGCCTAAGCTTAGGGTTGCCGTAGCCTAAGGCTAGGGGAGCCCAAGCCTAAGCCTAGGGCTGCCATACCTAAGGCTAGGGGAGCCCTAGCCTTAGCCTAAGCCTATGGGTGCCCTAGCCTAAGCCTATGGGTGCCCTAGCCTAAGGCTAGGGGAGCCCTGGCCTTATTCTAAGCCTAGGGGTGCCCGAACCTAAGGCTAGGGGAGCCCTAGCCTAAGCCTAGGGGTGCCCTAGTAAGGCTAGGAGATCCCTAGCCTAAGGCTAGGGGAGCCTTAGCCTTAGCATAAGCCTAGGGGTGCCCTAGCATAAGGTGAGGGAAGCCCTAGCCTAAGGCTAGTGGAGCCCTTGCCTAAGCCTATGGGTGCCTGAGCCTAAGCTTAGGGGTGACCTAGCCTAAGGCTAGGGGAGCCCTAGTCTTAGCCTAAGCCTAGGGATGCCCGAACCTAAGGCTAGGGGAGCCCTAGCCAAAGCCTAAGCCTAGGGGTTCCTTAGCTTAAGGCTAGGGGTGCCATTGCCTAAGGCTAGGGGAGCATTAGCCTAAGGCTAAGTGAGCCCGAGCCTTAGCCTAAGCCTACGGGTGTGCTAGCCTAAGGCTAGGGGAGCCCTAGCCTTAGGATAGGGGAGCCTTACCCTAAGGCTAGGGGAGCCCTAGCCTTAGCCTAAGCCTAGGGGTGCCAGAAGCTAAGGCCAGGGGAGCCCTAGCCTTAGCCCAAGCCTAGGGGTGCCCTAGCCTATGGCTAGGGGAGCCCTAGCCTAAGGCTAGGGGAGCCCTTGTCTTAGCCTAAGCCTAGGGGTGCCCTAGCCTAAGTCTAGGGGAGCCCTAGCCTAAGGCTAGGGGAGCCCTAGACTTAGCCTAAGCCTAGGGGTGCCCTAGCCTACGCCTAGGGGTGCCCTAACCTAAGGCTAGGGGAGCTCTAGCCTAAGGCTAGGGTAGCCCTAGACTAAGCATAGGGGTGCCCTAGCCTAATGCTAGGGAGCCCAAGCTAAGACTAGGGGAGCCCTAGCCTTAGGCTAAGCCTAGGGGTGCCCTAGGCTAAGGCTAAGGGAGCCCTAGCCTAAGGCTAGGGGAGCCCTAGCCTAAGCCTAGGGGTGCCCTACCCTAAGGCTAGGGGAGCCCTAGCCTTAGCCTAAGCCTAGGGGTGCCCTAGCCTCAGGCTAGGGGAGCACTGCCTAAGGCTAGGGGAGCCCTAGCCTTAGCCTAAGCCTAGGGGTGCCCTAGTCCAGGCTAGGGTAGCCCTACCCTTAGGCTAGGTGAGCCCTAGCCCTAGCCTAAGCCTAAAGGTGCCCTAACCTAAGGCTAGGGGCGCCCTGCCTAAGGCTAGAGGAGCCCTAGCCTTAGCCTAAGCCTAGGGGTGCCGTAGCATAAGGCTAGGGGAAACGTAGCCTAAGGCTAGGGATGCCCGAGCCTAAGGTTAGGGGAGCCCGAGCCCAAGCCTTGGGGTGCCCGACCTAAGGCTAGGGGAGCCCTAGCCTTAGCCTAAGCCTAAAGGTGCACTAACCTAAGGCTAGGGGAGCCCTGCCTAAGGCTAGGGGAGCCCTAGCCTTAGCCTAAGCCTAGGGGTGCCCTAGTCCAGGCTAGGGGAGCCCTAGCCTAAGGCTAGAGGAGGGCTAGTCTTAGCCTAAGCCTAGGGGTGCCCTAGCCTAAGCCTAGGGGAGCCCTACCCTTAGGCTAGGTGAGCCCTAGCCCTAGCCTAAGCCTAAAGGTGCCCTAACCTAAGGCTAGGGGTGCCCTGCCTAAGGCTAGAGGAGCCCTAGCCTTAGCCTAAGCCTAGGGGTGCCATAGCCTAAGGCTAGGGGAGCCCTAGCCTAAGTCTAGGGGAGCGGTAGCCAAAGGCTAGGGGAGCCCTAGACTAAGGCTAGGGGAGCCCTAGCTTAAGGCTAGGGGAGCCCTAGCCTAAGCCTCGGGGTGCCCTAGCCTAAGCCTAGGGGTGCCCTAGCCTAAGGCTAGGAGAGCCCAAGACTAAGGCTAGGGGAGCCCTAGCCTTACCCTAAGCCTAGGGGTGCCCTAGCCTAAGGCTGGGAGAGCCCTAGCCTAAGGCTAAGAGAACCCTCGCCTTAGCCTAAGCCTTAGGGTGCCCTAGCATAAGGCTAGGAGAGCCCTAGCCTAAGGCTAGGGGAGCCCTAGCCTTAGCCTAAGGCTAGGTGTGCCCTAGCCTAAGGCTAGGGGAACCATAGTCTAAGGCTAGGGGAGCCCTAGCCTAAGGCTAGGGGAGCCCTAGCCTAAGGCTAGGGGAGCACTAGACTTAGCCTAAGCCTAGGGGTGCCCAAGCTTAAAGCTAGGGGAGCCCAATCCTAAGACTTGCGGTGCCCTAGCTTAAGGCTAGGGGAGCCCTAGCCTTAGCCTAGGGGTGTCCTAGCCTAAGCCTAGGGGTGCCCTAGACTAAGGCTAGGGGAGCCCTATCCTAAGGCTAGGGGAGCCCTAGCCTTAACCTAAGCTTAGGGGTGCCCTAGCCTAAGGCTAGGGGAGCACTAGCCTTAGCCTAAGCCTAGGGGTGCCCTAGCCTAAGGCTAGGGGTGCCCTTGCCTCAGGTTAGGGGAGCCCTAGCCTAAGGCTAAGGGAGACTTAGCCTAAGGCTAGGGGAGCCCTAGCCTTAGCCTAAGCCTAGGGGTGCCCTAGCCTAAGACTAGGGGAGCACTAGCCTAAGGCTAGGGGAGCCCAAGCCTTAGCCGAAGCCTAACGGTGCCCTAACGTAAGTCTAGGGGAGCCCTGCCTAAGACTAGGGGAGCACAAGCCTAAGACTAGGGGTTCCCTAGCCTAAGGCTAAGGGAGCCTAGTCTAAGCCTATGGGTGCCCTAGCCTAAGACTAGGGGAGCCTTAGGCTAAGCCTAGGTGTACCCTAGCCTAAGGCTAGGGGTGCCCAAGCCTTAGCCTAAGCCTAGGTTTGCCCTAGCCTAAGGCTAGAGGAGCCCTAGCCTTAGCCTAAGCCTAGGGGTGCCATACACTAATTCTAGGGGAGCCCTAGCCTTAGGATAGGGGAGCCCTAGCCTAAGGTTAGAGGAGCCCCAGCCTAAGCCTAGGGGTGCCCTAGCCTAAGGCTAGGGGAGCCCTGCCTAAGGCTAGAAGAGCCCTAGCCTTAGCCTAAGCCTAGGGGATCCCTAGCCTTACCCTAAGCCTTGGGGTGCCCTAGCCTAAGGCTGGGGGACCCCTAGCCTAAGGTTATGGGAACACTAGCCTTAGCCTAAGCATAGGGGTGCTATAGCCTAAGGCTAGGGGAGCCCTAGCCTAAGGCTAGGGGAGCCATGGCCTAAGCCTAGGGGTGCCATAGCCTAAGGCTAGGTGAGCCCTAGCGTAAGGCTACGGGAACCTAGCCTTAGCCTAAGCCTAGGGGTGCCCTAGCCTAAGGCTAGAGGAGCCCTAGCCTAAGGCTAGGGGAGCCCTAGCCTTAGCCTAAGCCTAGGGGTGCCCTAGTCCAGTCTAGGGGAGCACTAGCCTAAGGCTAGAGGAACCCTAGCCCAAGCCTAAGCCTAGGGGTGACATAGCCTAAGGCTAGTGGAGCCCTTGCCTAAGCCTATGGGTGCCTGAGCCTAAGCTTAGGGGTGACCTAGCCTAAGGCTAGGGGAGCCCTAGTCTTAGCCTAAGCCTAGGGATGTCCGAACCTAAGGCTAGGGGAGCCCTAGCCAAAGCCTAAGCCTAGGGGTTCCTTAGCTTAAGGCTAGGGGTGCCATTGCCTAAGGCTAGGGGAGCATTAGCCTAAGGCTAAGTGAGCCCGAGCCTTAGCCTAAGCCTACGGGTGTGCTAGCCTAAGGCTAGGGGAGCCCTAGCCTTAGGATAGGGGAGCCTTACCCTAAGGCTAGGGGAGCCCTAGCCTTAGCCTAAGCCTAGGGGTGCCAGAAGCTAAGGCCAGGGGAGCCCTAGCCTTAGCCCAAGCCTAGGGGTGCCCTAGCCTATGGCTAGGGGAGCCCTAGCCTAAGGCTAGGGGAGCCCTTGTCTTAGCCTAAGCCTAGGGGTGCCCTAGCCTAAGTCTAGGGGAGCCCTAGCCTAAGGCTAGGGGAGCCCTAGACTTAGCCTAAGCCTAGGGGTGCCCTAGCCTACGCCTAGGGGTGCCCTAACCTAAGGCTAGGGGAGCTCTAGCCTAAGGCTAGGGTAGCCCTAGACTAAGCATAGGGGTGCCCTAGCCTAATGCTAGGGAGCCCAAGCTAAGACTAGGGGAGCCCTAGCCTTAGGCTAAGCCTAGGGGTGCCCTAGGCTAAGGCTAAGGGAGCCCTAGCCTAAGGCTAGGGGAGCCCTAGCCTAAGCCTAGGGGTGCCCTACCCTAAGGCTAGGGGAGCCCTAGCCTTAGCCTAAGCCTAGGGGTGCCCTAGCCTCAGGCTAGGGGAGCACTGCCTAAGGCTAGGGGAGCCCTAGCCTTAGCCTAAGCCTAGGGGTGCCCTAGTCCAGGCTAGGGTAGCCCTACCCTTAGGCTAGGTGAGCCCTAGCCCTAGCCTAAGCCTAAAGGTGCCCTAACCTAAGGCTAGGGGCGCCCTGCCTAAGGCTAGAGGAGCCCTAGCCTTAGCCTAAGCCTAGGGGTGCCGTAGCATAAGGCTAGGGGAAACGTAGCCTAAGGCTAGGGATGCCCGAGCCTAAGGTTAGGGGAGCCCGAGCCCAAGCCTTGGGGTGCCCTACCTAAGGCTAGGGGAGCCCTAGCCTTAGCCTAAGCCTAAAGGTGCACTAACCTAAGGCTAGGGGAGCCCTGCCTAAGGCTAGGGGAGCCCTAGCCTTAGCCTAAGCCTAGGGGTGCCCTAGTCCAGGCTAGGGGAGCCCTAGCCTAAGGCTAGAGGAGGGCTAGTCTTAGCCTAAGCCTAGGGGTGCCCTAGCCTAAGCCTAGGGGAGCCCTACCCTTAGGCTAGGTGAGCCCTAGCCCTAGCCTAAGCCTAAAGGTGCCCTAACCTAAGGCTAGGGGTGCCCTGCCTAAGGCTAGAGGAGCCCTAGCCTTAGCCTAAGCCTAGGGGTGCCATAGCCTAAGGCTAGGGGAGCCCTAGCCTAAGTCTAGGGGAGCGGTAGCCAAAGGCTAGGGGAGCCCTAGACTAAGGCTAGGGGAGCCCTAGCTTAAGGCTAGGGGAGCCCTAGCCTAAGCCTCGGGGTGCCCTAGCCTAAGCCTAGGGGTGCCCTAGCCTAAGGCTAGGAGAGCCCAAGACTAAGGCTAGGGGAGCCCTAGCCTTACCCTAAGCCTAGGGGTGCCCTAGCCTAAGGCTGGGAGAGCCCTAGCCTAAGGCTAAGAGAACCCTCGCCTTAGCCTAAGCCTTAGGGTGCCCTAGCATAAGGCTAGGAGAGCCCTAGCCTAAGGCTAGGCGAGCCCTAGCCTTAGCCTAAGGCTAGGTGTGCCCTAGCCTAAGGCTAGGGGAACCATAGTCTAAGGCTAGGGGAGCCCTAGCCTAAGGCTAGGGGAGCCCTAGCCTAAGGCTAGGGGAGCACTAGACTTAGCCTAAGCCTAGGGGTGCCCAAGCTTAAAGCTAGGGGAGCCCAATCCTAAGACTTGCGGTGCCCTAGCTTAAGGCTAGGGGAGCCCTAGCCTTAGCCTAGGGGTGTCCTAGCCTAAGCCTAGGGGTGCCCTAGACTAAGGCTAGGGGAGCCCTATCCTAAGGCTAGGGGAGCCCTAGCCTTAACCTAAGCTTAGGGGTGCCCTAGCCTAAGGCTAGGGGAGCACTAGCCTTAGCCTAAGCCTAGGGGTGCCCTAGCCTAAGGCTAGGGGTGCCCTTGCCTCAGGTTAGGGGAGCCCTAGCCTAAGGCTAAGGGAGACTTAGCCTAAGGCTAGGGGAGCCCTAGCCTTAGCCTAAGCCTAGGGGTGCCCTAGCCTAAGACTAGGGGAGCACTAGCCTAAGGCTAGGGGAGCCCAAGCCTTAGCCGAAGCCTAACGGTGCCCTAACGTAAGTCTAGGGGAGCCCTGCCTAAGACTAGGGGAGCACAAGCCTAAGACTAGGGGTTCCCTAGCCTAAGGCTAAGGGAGCCTAGTCTAAGCCTATGGGTGCCCTAGCCTAAGACTAGGGGAGCCTTAGGCTAAGCCTAGGTGTACCCTAGCCTAAGGCTAGGGGTGCCCAAGCCTTAGCCTAAGCCTAGGTTTGCCCTAGCCTAAGGCTAGAGGAGCCCTAGCCTTAGCCTAAGCCTAGGGGTGCCATACACTAATTCTAGGGGAGCCCTAGCCTTAGGATAGGGGAGCCCTAGCCTAAGGTTAGAGGAGCCCCAGCCTAAGCCTAGGGGTGCCCTAGCCTAAGGCTAGGGGAGCCCTGCCTAAGGCTAGAAGAGCCCTAGCCTTAGCCTAAGCCTAGGGGATCCCTAGCCTTACCCTACGCCTTGGGGTGCCCTAGCCTAAGGCTGGGGGACCCCTAGCCTAAGGTTATGGGAACACTAGCCTTAGCCTAAGCATAGGGGTGCTATAGCCTAAGGCTAGGGGAGCCCTAGCCTAAGGCTAGGGGAGCCATGGCCTAAGCCTAGGGGTGCCATAGCCTAAGGCTAGGTGAGCCCTAGCGTAAGGCTACGGGAACCTAGCCTTAGCCTAAGCCTAGGGGTGCCCTAGCCTAAGGCTAGAGGAGCCCTAGCCTAAGGCTAGGGGAGCCCTAGCCTTAGCCTAAGCCTAGGGGTGCCCTAGTCCAGTCTAGGGGAGCACTAGCCTAAGGCTAGAGGAACCCTAGCCCAAGCCTAAGCCTAGGGGTGACATAGCCTAAGGCTAGGGGAGCCCTAGCCTTAGCCTAAGCCTAGGGGTGCTATAGCCTAAGGCTAGGGGAGCACGAGCCTAAGGATAGGGGAGTCCGAGTCTAAGGCTAGGGGAGCCCTAGCCTAAGCTTAGGGGTGACCTAACCTAAGGCTAGCGGAGCTCTAGCCTAAGGCTAGGGTAGCCCTAGACTAAGCATAGGGGTGCCTAGCCTAATGCTAGGGAGCCCAAGCTAAGGCTAGGGGAGCCCTAGCCTTAGCCTAAGCCTAGGGGTGCCCTAGGCTAAGGCTATGGGAGCCCTAGCCTTAGCCTAAGCCTAACGGTGCCCTAACCTAAGTCTAGGGGAACCCTGCCTAAGGGTAAGGGAGTCCTAGCCTTAGCCTAAGCCTAGGGGTGTCCGAAGCTAAGGCCAGGGGAGCCCTAGCCTTAGCCTAAGCCTATGGGTGCCGTAGCCTAAGGCTAGGGGAGCACTTGCTTTAGCCTAAGCCTAGGGGTGCCCTAGCCTACGGCTAGGAGAGCCCTACCTAAGGCTAGGGGAGCCCTAGCCTTAGCCTAAGCCTAGGGGTGCCAGAAGCTAAGGCCAGGGGAGCCCTAGCCTTAGCCCAAGCCTACGGGTGCCCTAGCCTATGGCTAGGGGAGCCCTAGCCTAAGGCTAGGGGAGCCCTTGTCTTAGCCTAAGCCTAGGGGTGCCCTAGCCTAAGTCTAGGGGAGCCCTAGCCTAAGGCTAGGGGAGCCCTAGACTTAGCCTAAGCCTAGGGGTGCCCTAGCCTACGCCTAGGGGTGCCCTAACCTAAGGCTAGGGGAGCTCTAGCCTAAGGCTAGGGTAGCCCTAGACTAAGCATAGGGGTGCCCTAGCCTAATGCTAGGGAGCCCAAGCTAAGACTAGGGGAGCCCTAGCCTTAGGCTAAGCCTAGGGGTGCCCTAGGCTAAGGCTAAGGGAGCCGTAGCCTAAGGCTAGGGGAGCCCTAGCCTAAGCCTAGGGGTGCCCTACCCTAAGGCTAGGGGAGCCCTAGCCTTAGCCTAAGCCTAGGGGTGCCCTAGCCTCAGGCTAGGGGAGCACTGCCTAAGGCTAGGGGAGCCCTAGCCTTAGCCTAAGCCTAGGGGTGCCCTAGTCCAGGCTAGGGGAGCCCTAGCCTAAGGCTAGAGGAGCGCTAGTCTTAGCCTAAGCCTAGGGGTGCCCTAGCCTAAGCCTAGGGTAGCCCTACCCTTAGGCTAGGTGAGCCCTAGCCCTAGCCTAAGCCTAAAGGTGCCCTAACCTAAGGCTAGGGGCGCCCTGCCTAAGGCTTGAGGAGCCCTAGCCTTAGCCTAAGCCTAGGGGTGCCGTAGCATAAGGCTAGGGGAAACGTAGCCTAAGGCTAGGGATGCCCGAGCCTAAGGTTAGGGGAGCCCGAGCCCAAGTCTTAGGGTGCCCTACCTAAGGCTAGGGGAGCCCTAGCCTTAGCCTAAGCCTAAAGGTGCACTAACCTAAGGCTAGGGGAGCCCAGCCTAAGGCTAGGGGAGCCCTAGCCTTAGCCTAAGCCTAGGGGTGCCCTAGTCCAGGCTAGGGGAGCCCTAGCCTAAGGCTAGAGGAGGGCTAGTCTTAGCCTAAGCCTAGGGGTGCCCTAGCCTAAGCCTAGGGGAGCCCTACCCTTAGGCTAGGTGAGCCCTAGCCCTAGCCTAAGCCTAAAGGTGCCCTAACCTAAGGCTAGGGGTGCCCTGCCTAAGGCTAGAGGAGCCCTAGCCTTAGCCTAAGCCTAGGGGTGCCATAGCCTAAGGCTAGGGGAGCCCTAGCCTAAGGCTAGGGGTGCGGTAACCAAAGGCTAGGGGAGCCCTAGACTAAGGCTAGGGGAGCCCTAGCTTAAGGCTAGGGGAGCCCTAGCCTTAGCCTAAGCCTAGGGGTGCCCTAGTCCAGGCTAGGGGAGCCCTAGCCTAAGGCTAGAGGAGCGCTAGTCTTAGCCTAAGCCTCGGGGTGCCCTAGCCTAAGCCTAGGGGTGCCCTAGCCTAAGGCTAGGAGAGCCCCAGACTAAGGCTAGGGGAGCCCTAGCCTTACCCTAAGCCTAGGGGTGCCCTAGCCTAAGGCTGGGAGAGCCCTAGCCTAAGGCTAAGAGAGCCCTCGCCTTAGCCTAAGCCTTAGGGTGCCCTAGCATAAGGCTAGGAGAGCCCTAGCCTAAGGCTAGGGGAGCCCTAGCCTTAGCCTAAGGCTAGGTGTGCCCTAGCCTAAGGCTAGGGGAACCATAGTCTAAGGCTAGGGGAGCCCTAGCCTAAGGCTAGGGGAGCCCTAGCCTAAGGCTAGGGGAGCACTAGACTTAGCCTAAGCCTAGGGGTGCCCAAGCCTAAGGCTAGGGGAGCCCAAGCCTAAGACTTGCGGTGCCCTAGCTTAAGGCTAGGGGAGCCCTAGCCTTAGCGTAGGGGTGTCCTAGCCTAAGCCTAGGGGTGCCCTAGACTAAGGCTACGGGAGCCCTATCCTAAGGCTACGGGAGCCCTAGCCTTAGCCTAAGCTTAGGGGTGCCCTAGCCTAAGGCTAGGGGAGCACTAGCCTTAGCCTAAGCCTAGGGGTGCCCTAGCCTAAGGCTAGGGGTGCCCTTGTCTCAGGTTAGGGGAGCCCTAGCCTAAGGCTAAGGGAGACTTAGCCTAAGGCTAGGGGAGCCCTAGTCTTAGCCTAAGCCTACGGGTGCCCTAGCCTAAGACTAGGGGAGCACTAGCCTAAGGCTAGGGGAGCCCAAGCCTTAGCCTAAGCCTAGGCGTGCCCTAGCATAAGGCTAAGGGAGCCCTAGACTTAGGATAGGGGAGCCCTAACCTAAGGTTAGAGGAGCCCTAGCCTAAGCCTAGGGGTGCCCTAGCCTATGGCTAGGGGAGCCCTAGCCTAAGCCTAGGGGTATCCTAGCCTAAGGCTATGGGAGCCTAGCCTCAGCCTAGGGGAGCCCTAGCCTTAGGCTAGGGGAGTCCTAGCCATCGTCTAAGCCAAAGTGCCCTAACCTAAGGTTAGGGGAGCCCTGCCTAAGGCTAGGGGAGCCCTAGCCTTAGCCTAAGCCTATGGGTTCCCTAGTCCAGGCTAGGGGAGCCCTAGCCTAAGGCTAGAGGAGCCGTAGTCTTAGCCTAAGCTAGGGGTGCCCAAGCCTAAGCCTAGGGGAGCCCTAGCCTTAGGCTAGGGGAGCCCTAGCCATAGCCTAAGCCTAATGGTGCCCTAGCCTAAGGCAAGGGGAGCCCTGCCTAAGCCTAGGGGAGCTGTAGCCTAAGGCTAGGGGAGCCCTAGACTAAGGCTAGGGGAGCCCTAGCCTAAGCCTAGGGGTTCCCTATCTAAGCCTAGTGGTGCCCTAGCCTAAGGCTAGGAGAGCCCAAGTCTAAGGCTAAGGAGCCCTAGCCTTAGCCTAAGCTTAGGGGTGCCCTAGCCTAAGGTTTGGGGAACACTAGCCTAAGGTTAGTTGAGCCCTAGGCTAAGACTAGGGGAGCCCTAGCCTAATGCTAGGGGAGCCCTAGCCTAAGGCTAGGGGAGCCCTAGCCTTAGCCTAAGCCTAGGGGTGTCCTAGCCGAGGCTAGGGGAGCCCTAGCCTAAGGCTAGAGGAGCCCTTGCCTTAGCCTAAGCCTATGGGTGCCCTAGCCTAAGCCTAGGGTTGCCCTCGCCAAAGGCTAGGGGAGCTCTAGCCTTAGCCTAAGGCTAGGTGTGCCCTAGCCTAAGGTTAGGGGAGCCCTAGTCTAAGGGTACGGGAGCCCTAGCGTAAGGCAAGGGGAGACGTAGCCTTAGCCTAAGCTAAGGGGTGCCCTAGCCTAAGGCTAGGGGAGCACTAGCCTTAGCCTAAGCCTAGGGGTGCCCTAGCCTAAGGCTAAGAGAGCCCTCGCCTTAGCCTAAGCCTTAGGGTGCCCTAGCATAAGGCTAGGAGAGCCCTAGTCTAAGGCTAGGGGAGCCCTAGCCTTAGCCTAAGGCTAGGTGTGCCCTAGCCTAAGGCTAGGGGAACCATAGTCTAAGGCTAGGGGAGCCCTAGCCTAAGGCTAGGGGAGCCCTAGCCTAAGGCTAGGGGAGCACTAGACTTAGCCTAAGCCTAGGGGTGCCCAAGCCTAAGGCTAGGGGAGCCCAAGCCTAAGACTTGCGGTGCCCTAGCTTAAGGCTAGGGGAGCCCTAGCCTTAGCCTAGGGGTGTCCTAGCCTAAGCCTAGGGGTGCCCTAGACTAAGGCTAGGGGAGCCCTATCCTAAGGCTAGGGGAGCCCTAGCCTTAGCCTAAGCTTAGGGGTGCCCTAGCCTAAGGCTAGGGGAGCACTAGCCTTAGCCTAAGCCTAGGGGTGCCCTAGCCTAAGGCTAGGGGTGCCCTTGCCTCAGGTTAGGGGAGCCCTAGCCTAAGGCTAAGGGAGACTTAGCCTAAGGCTAGGGGAGCCCTAGCCTTAGCCTAAGCCTAGGGGTGCCCTAGCCTAAGACTAGGGGAGCACTAGCCTAAGGCTAGGGGAGCCCAAGCCTTAGCCTAAGCCTAGGCGTGCCCTAGCAAAGGCTAAGGGAGCCCTAGACTTAGGATAGGGGAGCCCTAACCTAAGGTTAGAGGAGCCCTAGCCTAAGCCTAGGGGTGCCCTAGACTATGGCTAGGGGAGCCCTAGCCTAAGCCTAGGGGTACCCTAGCCTAAGGCTATGGTAGCCTAGCCTCAGCCTAGGGGAGCCCTAGCCTTAGGCTAGGGGAGTCCTAGCCATCGTCTAAGCCAAAGGTGCCCTAACCTAAGGCTAGGGGAGCCCTGCCTAAGGCTAGGGGAGCCCTAGCCTTAGCCTAAGCCTATGGGTTCCCTAGTCCAGGCTAGGGGAGCCCTAGCCTAAGGCTAGAGGAGCCGTCGTCTTAGCCTAAGCTAGGGGTGCCCAAGCCTAAGCCTAGGGGAGCCCTAGCCTTAGGCTAGGGGAGCCCTAGCCATAGCCTAAGCCTAATGGTGCCCTAGCCTAAGGCAAGGGGAGCCCTGCCTAAGCCTAGGGGAGCTGTAGCCTAAGGCTAGGGGAGCCCTAGACTAAGGCTAGGGGAGCCCTAGCCTAAGCCTAGGGGTGCCCTATCTAAGCTTAGTGGTGCCCTAGCCTAAGGCAAGGAGAGCCCAAGCCTAAGGCTAAGGAGCCCTAGCCTTAGCCTAAGCTTAGGGGTGCCCTAGCCTAAGGTTTGGGGAACACTAGCCTAAGGTTAGTTGAGTCCTAGCCTAAGACTAGGGGAGCCCTAGCCTAATGCTAGGGGAGCCCTAGCCTAATGCTAGGGGAGCCCTAGCCTTAGCCTAAGCCTAGGGGTGTCCTAGCCGAGGCTAGGGGAGCCCTAGCCTAAGGCTAGAGGAGCCCTTGCCTTAGCCTAAGCCTATGGGTGCCCTAACCTAAGCCTAGGGTTGCCCTCGCCAAAGGCTAGGGGAGCTCTAGCCTTAGCCTAAGGCTAGGTGTGCCCTAGCCTAAGGTTAGGGGAGCCCTAGTCTAAGGGTACGGGAGCCCTAGCGTAAGGCAAGGGGAGACGTAGCCTTAGCCTAAGCTAAGGGGTGCCCTAGCCTAAGGCTAGGGGAGCACTAGCCTTAGCCTAAGCCTAGGGGTGCCCTAGCCTAAGGCTAGGGGAGCCCTAGCCTTAGCCTAGGGGTGCCCTACACTAAACCTAGGGGTGCCCTAGCCTAAGGCTTAGAGAATCCTAGCCTAAGGTAGGGGTGCCCGAGCCTAAGTCTAGGGGAGCCCGAGCCTAAGGCTATGGGAGCCCGAGCCTAAGGCTAGAGGAGCCCTAGCCTAAGGCTAGGGGTGCCCTAGCCTAAGGCTAGGGGTGCCCTTGCCTAAGGTTAGGGGAGCCCTAGCCTAAGGCTAAGGGAGCCCTAGCCTAAGGCTAGGGGAGCCCTAGCCTTAGCCTAAGCCTAGGGGTGCCCTAGCCTAAGCCTAGGGGAGCACTAGCCTAAGGCTAGGGGAACCCAAGCCTTAGCCTAAGCCTAGGGGTGCCCAAGCCTCAGCCTAGGGGAGCCCTAGCCTTAGGCTAGGGGAGCCCTAGCCATAGCCTAAGCCTATTGGTGCCCTAGCCTAAGGCTAGGGGAGCCCTGCCTAAGCCTAGGGGAGCTGTAGCCTAAGTCTAGGGGAGCCCTAGCCTAAGGCTAGGGGAGCTGTAACCTAAGGCTAGGGGAGCCCTAGCCTAAGGCTAGGGGAGCCCTAGCCTAAGCCTAGGGGAGCCCTAACCTAAGGCTATCGGAGCCGTAGCCTACGCCTAGGGGTGCCCTACCTAAGCCTAGTGGTGCCCTAGCCTAAGGCTAGGAGAGCCCAAGCCTAAGGTTAGGGGAGCCCTAGCCTTAGCCTAAGCCTAGGGGTGCCCTAGCCTAAGGTTAGGGGAACAGTAGCCTAAGGCTAGTTGAGCCCTAGCCTAAGACTAGGGGAGCCCTAGCCTAACGCTAGGGGAGCCCTAGCCTTAGCCTAAGCATAGGGGTGCCCTAGCCTAAGCCTAGGGGTGCCCTCGCCAAAGGCTAGGGGAGCCTTAGCATTATCCTAAGCCTAGGGGTGCCCTAGCCTAAGGCAAGAGGAGCCCTAGCCCTAGCCTAAGCCTAGGGGTGCCCTAGCCTAAGCCTAGGGGTGCCCTCGCCAAAGGCTAGGGGAGCCCTAGCCTTAGCCTAAGGCTAGGTTTGCCCTAGCCTAAGGTTAGCGGAGCCCTAGTCTAAGGATACGGGAGCCCTAGCCTAAGGCAAGGGGAGCCCTAGCCTTAGCCTAAGCTAAGGGGTGCCCTAGCCTAAGGCTAGGGGAGCAATAGCCTTAGCCTAAGCCTAGGGGTGCCCTAGCCTAAGGCTAGGGAAGCCCTAGCCTTAGCCTAGGGGTGCCCTAGCCTAAGCCTATGGGGGCCCTAGCCTAAGGCTTGGAGAGTCCTAGCCTAAGGCTAGAGGAGCCCTAGCCTAAGGCTAGGGGTGTCCTAGCCTAAGGCTAGGGCTGCCCTTGCCTAAGGTTAGGGGAACCCTAGCCTAAGGCTAAGGGAGCCCTAGCCTAAGGCTAGGTGAGCCCTAGCCTTAGCCTAAGCCTAGGAGTGCCCTAGCCTAAGACGAGGGGAGCACTAGCCTTAGGCTAGGGGAGCCCAAGCCTAAGGCTAGAGGAGTCCTAGCCTCAGCCTATGGAAGCCCTAGCCTTAGGCTAGGGGAGCCCTAGCCATCGCCTAAGCCTAGGGGTACCCTAGCCTAGGGTTTGGAGAGTCCTAGCCTAAGGCTAAGGGTGCCCTAGCATAAGGCTAGGGGAGCCCTAGCCTAAGGCTAGGGGTGCCCGAACCTAAGGCTAGGGGAGCCCGAACCTAAGACTAGGGGAGCCCTATCCTAAGGCTAGAGGAGTATTAGCCTATGCCTAGGGGTGCCCTATCCTAAGGCTTGGGGAGCCCTAGCCTAAGCCTAGGTGTACCCTAGCCTAAGGCTAGGGGAGCCCAGCCTCAGCCTAGGGGAGCCCTAGCCTTAGGCTAGGGGAGCCCTAGCCATCGCCTAAGCCTAAAGGTGCCCTAACCTAAGGCTAGGGGAGCCCTGCCTAAGGCTAGGGGAGCCCTAGCCTTAGCCTACGCCTATGGGTGCCCTAGTCAAGGCTAGGGGAGCCCTAGCCTAAGGCTAGAGGAGCCCTAGCCATAGCCTAAGCCTAATGGTGCCCTAGCCTAAGGCTAGGGGAGCCCTGCCTAAGGCTAGTGGAGCCCTAGCCTTAGCCTAAGCCTAGGGGTTCCATAGCTTAAGGCTAGGGGAGCCCTAGCCTAAGGCTAGGGGAGCAGTAGCCTAAGGCTAAGGGAGCCCTAGACTAAGGCTAGGGGAGCCCTAGCCTAAGTCTAGGGGAGCCCTAGCCTAAGCCTAGGGGTGCCCTAGCCTAAACCTAGTGGTGCCCTAGCCTAAGGCTAGGGGAGCCTTAGCCTTAGCCTAAGCCTCGGGGTGCCCTAGCCTAAGGCTAGAGGAGCCCTTGCCTTAGCCTAAGCATAGGGGTGCCCAAGCCTAAGCCTAGGGGTGCCCTCGCCAAAGGCTAGGGGAGCCCTAGCCTTAGCCTAAGGCTAGGTGTGCCCTAGCCTAAGGTTAGGGGAGCCCTAGTATAAGGGAACGGGAGCTCTAGCCTAAGGCAAGGGGAGCCCTCGCCTTAGCCTAAGCTAAGGGGTGCCCTAGCCTAAGGCTAGGGGAGCTCTAGCCTTAGCCTAGGGGTGCCCTAGCCTAAGCCTAGGGGTGCCCTAGCCTAAGGAATGGAGAGACCTAGCCTAAGGCTAGGGGTGCCCTAGCATAAGGCTAGGGGAGCCCTAGACTAAGGCTAGGGGTGCCCGAGTCTAAGGCTAGGGGAGCCCGAGCCTAAGGCTAGGGGAGCCCGAACCTAAGGCTATGGGAGCCCGAGCCTAAGGCTAGAGGAGCCCTAGCCTAAGCCTAGGGGTGCCCTAGTCTAAGACTAGCTGAGCCGTAGTCTAAGCCTAGGGGAGCCCTAGCCTTAGCCTAAGCTTAGGGGTGCCCTAGCCTAAGGCAAGGGGAGCCCTAGCCTAAGACTAGGGGTGCCCTAGCCTAAAGCTAGGTGAACGTTAGCCTTAGCCTAAGCTAAGGGGTGCCCTAGCCTAAGGCTAGTGGAACCCTAGCCTTAGCCTAAGCCAAGGGGTACCCTAACCAAAGGCTAGGGGAGCCCTAGCCTTAGCCTAAGCCTAGGGGTGCCCTAGCCTAAGCCTAGGGGAGCCCTAGCCTAAGGCTAGGGGACCCCTAGCCTTAGCCTAAGCCTAGGGGTGCCCTAGCCTAAGGCTAGGGGAGCCCTAGCCTAAGGCTAGGGGAGCCCTAGCCTTAGCCTAAGCCTAGTGGTGCCCTAGTCTAGGCTAGGGGTGCCCTAGCCTAAGCCTAGTGGTGCCCCAGCCTAAGGCTAGGGGAACACTAGCCTTAGCCTAAGCCTAGGTGTGCTATAGCCTAAGCCTAGGGGTGCCCTTGCCTAAGGCTAGGGGAGCCCTAGCGTAACGCTAGGGAAGCCCTAGCCTAAGGCTAGTGAAGCCCTAGCCTAAGGCTAGGTGGGCCTGAGCCCACGGCTAGGGGAGCACGAGCCTAAGTCTAGGGGAGCCCTTGCCTTAACCTAAGCTTAGGGGTGCCCTAGCCTAAGGTTAGGGGATCCACAGCCTTAGCCTAAGCCTACGGGTGCCCTAGTCCAGGCTAGGGGTGTCCTAGCCTAAGGCTAGGGGTGCCCTTGCCTAAGGTTAGGGGAACCCTAGCCTAAGGCTAAGGGAGCCCTAGCCTAAGGCTAGGTGAGCCCTAGCCTTAGCCTAAGCCTAGGGGTGCCCTAGCCTAAGACAAGGGGAGCACTAGCCTAAGGCTAGGGGAGCCCAAGCCTAAGGCTAGAGGAGTCCTAGCCTCAGCCAAGGGGAGCCTTAGCCTTAGGCTAGGGGAGCCCTAGCCATCGCCTAAGCCTAGGGGTGCCCTAGCTTAAGGTTTGGAGAGTCCTAGCCTAAGGCTAAGGGTGCCCTAGCATAAGGCTAGGGGAGCCCTAGCCTAAGGCTAGGGGTGCCTGAACCTAAGGCTAGGGGAGCCCAAACCTAAGATTAGGGGAGCCCGAGCCTAAGGCTAGGGGAGCCCGAGCCTAAGGCTAGAGGAGCCCTAGCCTAAGCCTAGGGGTTCCCTAGCCTAAGTCTAGGGGAGCCCTAGTCTAAGGCTAGGGGAGCCCTAGCCTAAGGCTAGGGGAGTCCTAGCTTTAGCCTAAGGTTAGGGGTACCCTAGCCTAAGGTTAGGGGAGCACTAGCCTTAGCCTAAGCCTAGGGGTGCCCTAGCCTACGGCTAGGGGTGCCCTTGCCTCAGGTAAGAGGAGCCCTAACCTAAGGCTAATGGAACCCTAGCCTAAGGCTAGGGGAGCCCTAGCCTTAGCCTAAGCCTAGGGGTGCCCTAGCCAAAGACTAGGGGAGCACTAGCCTAAGGCTAGGGTAGCCCTAGCCTTAGGATTGGGGAGCCCTAACCTAAGGTTAGAGGATCCCTAGCCTAAGCCTAGGGGTGCCCTAGCCTAAGGCTAGGGGAGCCCTAGCCTTAGGATTGGGGAGCCCTAACCTAAGGTTAGAGGATCCCTAGCCTAAGCCTAGGGGTGCCCTAGCCTAAGGCTAGGGGAGCCCTAGCCTAAGCCTAGGGGTACCCTAGCCTAAGGCTAGGTGAGCCTAGCCTAAGCCTAGGGGAGCCCTAGCCTTAGGCTAGGGGAGTCCTAGCCATCGCCTAAGCCTAAAGGTGCCCTAACCTAAGGCTAGGGGAGCCCTGCCTAAGGCTAGGGGAGCCCTAGCCTTAGCCTAAGCCTAGGGGTGCCCTAGTCCAGGCTAGGGGAGCCCTAGCCTAAGGCTAGAGGAGCCGTAGTCTTAGCCTAAGCTAGGGGTGCCCAAGCCTAAGCCTAGGGGAGCCCTAGCCTTAGGCTAGGGGAGCCCCAGCCATAGCCTAAGCCTAATAGTGCCCTAGCCTAAGGCTAGGGGAGCCCTGCCTAAGCCTAGGGGATCTGTAGCCTAAGGCTAGGGGAGCCCTAGACTAAGGCTAGGGGAGCCCTAGCCTAAGCCTAGGGGTGCCCTATCTAAGCCTAGTGGTGCCCTAGCCTAAGGCTAGGAGAGCCCAATCCTAAGGCTAAGGGAGCCCTAGCCTTAGCCTAAGCCTAGGGGTGCCCTAGCCTAAGGTTAGGGGAACACTAGCCTAAGGCTAGTTGAGCCCTAGCCTAAGACTAGGGGAGCCCTAGCCTAACGCTAGGGGAGCCCTCGCCTAACGCTAGGGGAGCCCTAGCCTAAGGCTAGGGGAGCCCTAGCCTTAGTCTAAGCCTAGGGGTGTCCTAGCCAAGGCTAGGGGAGCCCTAGCCTAAGGCTAGAGGAGCCCTAGCCTTAGCCTAATGCTAGGTGTGCCCTAGCCTAAGGTTAGGGGAGCCCTAGTCTAAGGGTACGGGAGCCCTAGCCTAAGGCAAGGGGAGCCCTAGCCTTAGCCTAAGCTAAGGGGTGCCCTAGCCTAAGGCTAGGGGAGCAATAGCCTTAGCCTAAGCTTAGGGGTGCCCTAGCCTAAGGCTAGGGGATCCCTAGCCTTAGCCTAAGCCTAGGGGTGCCTAGCCTAAAGCTAGGGGAGCCCTAGCCTTAGCCTAAGCCTAGGGGTGCCCAAGCCTAAGCCTAGGGGTGCCCTCGCCAAAGGCTAGGGGAGCCCTAGCCTTAGCCTAAGGCTAGGTGTGCCCTAGCCTAAGGTTAGGGGAGCCCTAGTATAAGGGAACGGGAGCTCTAGCCTAAGGCACGGGGAGCCCTAGCCTTAGCCTAAGCTAAGGGGTGCCCTAGCCTAAGGCTAGGGTAGCTCTAGCCTTAGCCTAGGGGTGCCCTAGCCTAAGCCTAGGGGTGCCATAGCCTAAGGCTTGGAGAGTCCTAGCCTAAGGCTAGGGGTGCCCTAGCATAAGGCTAGGGGAGCCCTAGACTAAGGCTAGGGGTGCCCGAGTCTAAGGCTAGGGGAGCCCGAGCATAAGGCTAGGGGAGCCCGAACCTAAGGCTATGGGAGCACGAGCCTAAGGCTAGAGGAGCCCTAGCCTAAGCCTAGTGGTGCCCTAGTCTAAGACTAGCTGAGCCGTAGTCTAAGCCTAGGGGAGCCCTAGCCTTAGCCTAAGCTCAGGGGTGCCCTAGCCTAAGGCAAGGGGAGCCCAAGCCTAAGACTAGGGGTGCCCTAGCCTAAAGGTAGGTGAGCGTTAGCCTTAGCCTAAGCTAAGGGGTGCCCTAGCCTAAGGCTAGTGGAACCCTAGCCTTAGCCTAAGCCAAGGGGTACCCTAATCAAAGGCTAGGGGAGCCCTAGCCTTAGCCTAAGCCTAGGGGTGCCCTAGCCTAAGCCTAGGGGAGCCCTAGCCTAAGGCTAGGGGACCCCTAGCCTTAGCCTAAGCCTAGGGGTGCCCTAGCGTAAGGCTAGGGGAGCCCTAGCCTAAGGCTAGGGGAGCCCTAGCCTAAGGCTAGGGGACCCCTAGCCTAAGGCTAGGGGACCCCTAGCCTTAGCCTAAGCCCAGGGGTGCCCTAGCTTAAGGCTAGGGGAGCCCTAGCCTTAGCCTAAGCCTAGTGGTGCCCTAGTCCAGGCTAGGGGTGCCCTAGCCTAAGCCTAGTGGTGCCCCAGCCTAAGGCTAGGGGAACACTAGCCTTAGCCTAAGCCTAGGTGTGCTATAGCCTAAGCCTAGGGGTGCCCTTGCCTAAGGCTAGGGGAGCCGTAGCGTAACGCTAGGGAAGCCCTAGCCTAAGGCTAGTGAAGCCCTAGCCTAAGGCTAGGTGGGCCTGAGCCCACGGCTAGGGGAGCACGAGCCTAAGGCTATGGGAGCCCGAGTCTAAGCCTAGGATTGCCCTAGCCTAAGTCTAGGGGAGCCCTTGCCTTAACCTAAGCCTAGGGGTGCCCTAGCCTAAGGTTAGGGGATCCACAGCCTTAGCCTAAGCCTACGGGTGCCCTAGTCCAGGCTAGGGGTGTCCTAGCCTAAGGCTAGGGGTGCCCTTGCCTAAGGTTAGGGGAACCCTAGCCTAAGGCTAAGGGAGCCCTAGCCTAAGGCTAGGTGAGCCCTAGCCTTAGCCTAAGCCTAGGGGTGCCCTAGCCTAAGACAAGGGGAGCACTAGCCTAAGGCTAGGGGAGCCCAAGCCTAAGGCTAGAGGAGTCCTAGCCTCAGCCTAGGGGAGCCCTAGCCTTAGGCTAGGGGAGCCCTAGACATCGCCTAAGCCTAGGGGTGCCCTAGCTTAAGGTTTGGAGAGTCCTAGCCTAAGGCTAAGGGTGCCCTAGCATAAGGCTAGGGGAGCCCTAGCCTAAGGCTAGGGGTGCCTGAACCTAAGGCTAGGGGAGCCCAAACCTAAGACTAGGGGAGCCCGAGCCTAAGGCTAGGGGAGCCCGAGCCTAAGGCTAGAGGAGCCCTAGCCTAAGCCTAGGGGTTCCCTAGCCTAAGTCTAGGGGAGCCCTAGTCTAAGGCTAGGGGAGCCCTAGCCTAAGGCTAGGGGAGTCCTAGCTTTAGCCTGAGCTTAGGGGTGCCCTAGCCTAAGGCTAGGGGAGCACTAGCCTTAGCCTAAGCCTAGGGGTGCCCTAGCCTAAGGCTAGGGGTGCCCTTGCCTCAGGTTAGGGGAGCCCTAGCCTAAGGCTAAAGGAACCCTAGCCTAAGGCTAGGGGAGCCCTAGCCTTAGCCTAAGCCTAGGGGTGCCTAGCCTAAGACTAGGGGAGCACTAGCCTAAGGCTAGGGGAGCCCAAGCCTTAGCCTAAGCCTAGGGGTGCCCTAGCCTAAGGTTAGGGGAGCCCTAGCCTTAGGATAGGGGAGCCCTAACCTAAGGTTAGAGGAGCCCTAGCCTAAGCCTAGGGGTGCCCTAGCCTAAGGCTAGGGGAGCCCTAGCCTAAGCCTAGGGGTACCCTAGCCTAAGGCTAGGTGAGCCTAGCCTAAGCCTAGGGGAGCCCTAGCCTTAGGCTAGGGGAGTCCTAGCCATCGCCTAAGCCTAAAGGTGCCCTAACCTAAGCCTAGGGGAGCCCTGCCTAAGGCTAGGGGAGCCCTAGCCTTAGCCTAAGCCTAGGGGTGCCCTAGTCCAGGCTAGGGGAGCCCTAGCCTTAGGCTAGGGGAGCCCCAGCCATAGCCTAAGCCTAATAGTGCCCTAGCCTAAGGCTAGGGGAGCCCTGCCTAAGCCTAGGGGATCTGTAGCCTAAGGCTACGGGAGCCCTAGACTAAGGCTAGGGGAGCCTTAGCCTAAGCCTAGGGGTGCCCTATCTAAGCCTAGTGGTGCCCTAGCCTAAGGCTAGGAGAGCCCAAGCCTAAGGCTAAGGGAGCCCTAGCCTTAGCCTAAGCCTAGGGGTGCCCTAGCCTAAGGTTAGGGGAACACTAGCCTAAGGCTAGTTGAGCCCTAGCCTAAGACTAGGGGAGCCCTAGCTTAACGCTAGGGGAGCCCTAGCCTAATGCTAGGGGAGCCCTAGCCTAAGGCTAGGGGAGCCCTAGCCTTAGCCTAAGCCTAGGGGTGTCCTAGCCGAGGCTAGGGGAGCCCTAGCCTAAGGCTAGAGGAGCCCTAGCCTTAGCCTAATGCTAGGTGTGCCCTAGCCTAAGGTTAGGGGAGCCCTAGTCTAAGGGTACGGGAGCCCTAGCCTAAGGCAAGGGGAGCCCTAGCCTTAGCCTAAGCTAAGGGGGGCCCTAGCCTAAGGCTAGGGGAGCAATAGCCTTAGCCTAAGCCTAGGGGTGCCCTAGCCTAAGGCTAGGGGAGCCCTAGCCTTAGCCTAGGGGTGCCCTAGCCTAAGCCTAGGGGTGCCCTAGCCTAAGGCTTGGAGAGTCCTAGCCTAAGGTAGGGGTGCCCGAGCCTAAGGCTAGGGGAGCCGGAGCCTAAAGCTATGGGAGCCCGAGCCTAAGGCTAGAGGAGCCCTAGCCTAAGGCTAGGGGTGCCCTTGCCTAAGGTTAGGGGAGCCCTAGCCTAAGGCTAAGGGAGCCCTAGCCTAAGACTAGGGGAGCCCTAGCTTAGCCTAAGCCTAGGGGTGCACTAGCCTAAGACTAGGGGAGCACTAGCCTAAGGCTAGGGGAGCCCAAGCCTTAGCCTAAGCCTAGGGGTGCCCTAGCCTAAGGGTAGGGGAGCCCTAGCCTTAGGATAGGGGAGCCCTAGCCTTATGATAGGGGAGCCATAACCTAAGGCTAGAGGAGTACTAGCCTATGCCTAGGGGTGCCCTAGCCTAAGGCTAGGGGAGCCCTAGCCTAAGACTAGGGGTACCCTAGCCTAAGGCTAGGGGAGCCTAGCCTCAGCCTAGGGGAGCCCTAGCCTTTGGCTAGGGGAGCCCTAGCCATCGCCTAAGCCTAAAAGTGCCCTAACCTAAGGCTAGGGGAGCCCTGCCTAAGGCTAGGGGAGCCCTAGCCTTAGCCTACGCCTAGGGGTGCCCTAGTCCAGGCTAGGGGAGCCCTAGCCTAAGGCTAGAGGAGCCCTAGTCTTAGCCTAAGCCTAGGGGTGCCCTAGCCTAAGCCTAGGGGAGCCCTAGCCTAAGGCTAGGGGAGCCGTAGCCTAAGGCTAAGGGAGCCCTAGACTAAGGCTAGGGGAGCCCTAGCCTAAGTCTAGGGGAGCCCTAGCCTAAGCCTAGGGTTGCCCTAGCCTAAGCCTAGTGGTGCCCTAGCCTAAGGCTAGAGGAGCCCTTGGCTTAGCCTAAGCATAGGGGTGCCCTAGCCTAAGCCTAGGGGTGCCCTCGCCAAAGGCTAGGGGATCCCTAGCCTTAGCCTAAGCCTAGGGGTGCCCTAGCCTAAAGCTAGAGGAGCCCTAGGCTTAGCCTAAGCCTAGGGGTGCCCAAGCCTAAGCCTAGGGGTGCCCTCGCCAAAGGCTAGGGGAGCCCTAGCCTTAGCCTAAGGCTAGGTGTTCCCTAGCCTAAGGTTAGGGGAGCCCTAGTCTAAGGGAACGGGAGCTCTAGCCTAAGGCAAGGGGAGCCCTAGCCTTACCCTAAGATAAGGGGTGCCCTAGCCTAAGGCTAGGGGAGCTCTAGCCTTAGCCTAGGGGTGCCCTAGCCTAAGCCTAGGGGTGCCCTAGCCTAAGGCTTGGAGAGTCCTAGCCTAAGGCTAGAGGTGCCCTAGCATAAGGCTAGGGGAGCCCTAGACTAAGGCTAGGTGTGCCCGAGTCTAAGGCTAGGGGAGCCCGAGCCTAAGGCTAGGGGAGCCCGAAACTAAGGCTATGGGAGCCCGAGCCTAAGGCTAGAGGAGCCCTAGCCTAAGCCTAGGGGTGCCCTAGTCTAAGGCTAGCGGAGCCGTAGTCTAAGCCTAGGGGAGCCCTAGCCTTAGCCTAAGCTTAGCGGTGCCCTAGCCTAAGGCAAGGGGAGCCCAAGCCTAAGACTAGGCGTGCCCTAGCCTAAAGCTAGGTGAGCGTTAGCCTTAGCCTAAGCTAAGGGGTGCCCTAGCCTAAGGCTAGGGGAGCACTAGACTTAGCCTAAGCCTAGGGGTGCCCTAGCTTAAGGCTAGGGGAGCCCAAGCCTAAGACTTGGGGTACCGTAGCCTAAGGCTAGGGGTGCCCTGCTCTAAGGCTAAGGGAGCCCTAGCCTAAGCCTAGGGGTGCCCTACCCTAAGGCTAGGGGATCCCTAGCCTAAGGCTACGGGAGCCCTAGCCTTAGCCTAAGCCTAGGGGTGCACTAGCCTGGCTAGGGGAGCCCTAGCCTAAGGCTAGGGGAGCCCTAGCTTAGCATAAGCCTAGGGGTGCCCAAGTCCAGGCTAGGGGAGCCCTAGTCTAAGGCTAGAGGAGCCCTAGCCCAAGCCTAAGCCTAGGGGTGACATAGCCTAAGGCGAGAGGAGCCCTAGCCTTAGCCTAAGCCTAGGGGTGCTATAGCCTAATGCGAGGGAAGCACGAGCCTAAGGCTAGGGGAGCCCGAGTCTAAGGCTAGGGGAGCCCTAGCCAAAGCCTAGGGGTGACCTAGCCTAAAGCTAGGGGAGCCCTAGCTAAGGCTATGCGAGCCCTAACCTAAGGCTACGGGAGCCTTAACCTATGCCTAGGGGTGCCCTAGACTAATGCTAGGGAGCCGTAGCCTAAGACTAGGGGAGCCCTAGCCTAAGCCTAGGGGTGCCCTAGCCTAAGCCTAGTGGTGCCCTAGCCTAAGGCTAGGGGAGCCTTAGCCTTAGCCTAAGACTAGGGGTGCCCTAGCCTAAGGCTAGAGGAGCCCTTGGCTTAGCCTAAGCATAGGGGTGCCCTAGCCTAAGCCTAGGGGTGCCCTCGCCAAAGGCTAGGGGATCCCTAGCCTTAGCCTAAGCCTAGGGGTGCCCTAGCCTAAAGCTAGAGGAGCCCTAGCCTTAGCCTAAGCCTAGGGGTGCCCAAGCCTAAGCCTAGGGGTGCCCTCGCCAAAGGCTAGGGGAGCCCTAGCCTTAGCCTAAGGCTAGGTGTTCCCTAGCCTAAGGTTAGGGGAGCCCTAGTCTAAGGGAACGGGAGCTGTAGCCTAAGGCAAGGGGAGCCCTAGCCTTAGCCTAAGCTAAGGGGTGCCCTAGCCTAAGGCTAGGGGAGCTCTAGCCTTAGCCTAGGGGTGCCCTAGCCTAAGCCTAGGGGTGCCCTAGCCTAAGGCTTGGAGAGTCCTAGCCTAAGGCTAGAGGTGCCCTAGCATAAGGCTAGGGGAGCCCTAGACTAAGGCTAGGTGTGCCCGAGTCTAAGGCTAGGGGAGCCCGAGCCTAAGGCTAGGGGAGCCCGAACCTAAGGTTATGGGAGCCCGAGCCTAAGGCTAGAGGAGCCCTAGCCTAAGCCTAGGGGTGCCCTAGTCTAAGGCTAGCGGAGCCGTAGTCTAAGCCTAGGGGAGCCCTAGCCTTAGCCTAAGCTTAGCGGTGCCCTAGCCTAAGGCAAGGGGAGCCCAAGCCTAAGACTAGGCGTGCCCTAGCCTAAAGCTAGGTGAGCGTTAGCCTTAGCCTAAGCTAAGGGGTGCCCTAGCGTAAGGCTAGGGGAGCACTAGACTTAGCCTAAGCCTAGGGGTGCCCTAGCTTAAGGCTAGGGGAGCCCAAGCCTAAGACTTGGGGTACCGTAGCCTAAGGCTAGGGGAGCCCTGGCCTAAGCCTAGGGGTGCCCTGCTCTAAGGCTAGGGGAGCCCTAGCCTAAGCCTAGGGGTGCCCTACCCTAAGGCTAGGGGAACCCTAGCCTAAGGCTACGGGAGCCCTAGCCTTAGCCTAAGCCTAGGGGTGCCCTAGCCTGGCTAGGGGAGCCCTAGCCTAAGGCTAGGGGAGCCCTAGCCTTAGCCTAAGCCTAGGGGTGCCCAAGTCCAGGCTAGGGGAGCCCTAGTCTAAGGCTAGAGGAGCCCTAGCCCAAGCCTAAGCCTAGGAGTGACATAGCCTAAGGCGAGAGGAGCCCTAGCCTTAGCCTAAGCCTAGGGGTGCTATAGCCTAATGCGAGGGAAGCACGAGCCTAAGGCTAGGGGAGCCCGAGTCTAAGGCTAGGGGAGCCCTAGCCTAAGCCTAGGGGTGACCTAGCCTAAAGCTAGGGGAGCCCTAGCTAAGGCTATGCGAGCCCTAACCTAAGGCTACGGGAGCCTTAACCTATGCCTAGGGGTGCCCTAGCCTAATGCTAGGGAGCCGTAGCCTAAGGCTAGGGGAACCCTAGCCTTAGCCTAAGCCAAGGGGTGCCCTAGCCTAAGGTAAGGGGAGCCCTAGCCTTACCCTAAGCCTAAAGGTGCCCTAGCCTAAGACTAGGGGAGCCCTAGCCTAAGGCTAGGGGAGGCCAAGCCTTAGCCTAAGCCTAGGGGTGCCATAGCTTAAGGCTAGGGGAGCCCTAGCCTAAGGCTAGGTGAGCCCTAGCTTAAGGCTAGGGGAGCCCTAGCCCAAGCCTAGGGGTGCCCTAGCCTAAGCCTCGGGGTGCCCTAGCCTAAAGCTATGAGAGCCCTAGCCTAAGGCTAGGGAAGCCCTAGCCTTACCCTAAGCCTAGGGGTGCCCTAACTTAATCCTACGGGTGCCCAAGCCTAAGACTAGTGGAGCACTAGCCTGAGGCAAGGGGAGCCCAAGCCTTAGCCTAAGCCTAGGGGTGCCCTAACCTAAGGCTAGGGGAGCCCTAGCCTAAGCCTAGGGGTACCCTAACCAAAGGCTAGGGGAGACCTAGCCTTAACCTAAGCCTAGGGGTGCCCTAGCCTAAGCCTAGGGGAGCCCTAGCCTAAGGCTAGGGTGCCCTAGCCTAAGGCTAGGGGAGCCCTAGCCTAAGGCTAGGGGTGCCCTAGCCTAAGGCTAGGGGAGCCCTAGCCTAAGGCTAGGGGACCCCTAGCCTTAGCCTAAGCCCAGGGGTGCCCTAGCTTAAGGCTAGGGGAGCCCTATCCTTAGCCTAAGCCTAGGGCTGCCCTAGTCCAGGCTAGGGGTGCCCTAGCCTAAGCCTAGTGGTGCCCCAGCCTAAGTCTAGGGGAACACTAGCCTTAGCCTAAGCCTAGGGGTGCTATAGCCTAAGCCTAGGGGTGCCCTTGCCTAAGGCTAGGGGAGCCCTAGCGAAACGCTATGGAAGCCCTAGCCTAAGGCTAGTGGAGCCCTAGCCTAAGGCTAGGTGTTCCCGAGCCCACGGCTAGGGGAGCACGAGCCTAAGGCTATGGGAGCCCGAGTCTAAGCCTAGGATTGCCCTAGCCTAAGTCTAGTGGAGCTCTTCCCTTAACCTAAGCCTAGGGGTGCCCTAGCCTAAGGTTAGGGGATCCCTAGCCTTAGCCTAAGCCTACGTGTGTCCTAGTCCAGGCTAGGGGAGCCCTAGCCTAAGGCTAGAGGAGCCCTAGCCCAAGCCTAAGCCTAGGGGTGACGTAGCCTAAGGCTAGGGGAGCCCTAGCCTTAGCCTAAGCCTAGGGGTGCTATAGCCTAAGGCTAGGGGAGCACGAGCCTAAGGCTAGGGGAGCCCGAGTCTAAGGCTAGGGGAGCCCTAGCCTAAGCCTTGGGGTGCCCTAACCTAAGGCTAGGGGAGCTCTAGCATAAGGCTAGGGTAGCCCTAGACTAAGTCTAGGGGTGCCCTAGCCTAAGGCTAGGAGAACCTTAGCCTAAGGCTAGGGGAGCGCTAGTCTTAGCTTAAGCCTAGGGGTGACCTAGCCTAAGGCTAGGGGAGCCCTAGCTAAGGCTACGCGAGCCCTAACCTAAGGCTACGGGAGCCTTAACCTATGCCTATGGGTGCCCTAGCCTAATGCTAGGGAGCCCTAGCCTAAGGCTAGGGGAGCCCTAAAATTAGCCTAAGCTTAGGGGTACCCTAGCCTAAGCCTAGGGGTGCCCTACCCTAAGGCTAGGGGAGCCCTAGCCTTAGCCTAAGCCTAGGGGTGCCCTAGGCTAAGGCTAGGGAAGCCCTCGCCTTAAGCAAGGGGAGCCCTAGCCTTAGCCTAAGCCAAGGGGTGCCCTAGCCTAAGGTTAGGGGAACCCTAGCCTTAGGCTAAGCCTAAAGGTGCCCTAGCCTAAGTCTAGGGGAGGCCTAGCCTTAGCCTAAGCCTAGGGGTGCCCGAAGCTAAGGCTAGGGGAGCCCTAGCCTTAGCCTAAGACTAGGGTTGCCTAAGCATAAGGCTAGGGGAGCCCAAGCCTTAGCCTAAGCTTAGGGGTGCCCTAGCCTAAGGCTAGGGGAACCCTAACCTAAGCCTAGGTGTACCCTAGCCTAAGGCTAGGGGAGCCCTAGCGTTAGCCTAAGCCTAGGGGTGCCCTAGCCTATGGCTAGGGGAGCCCTAGTCTAAGCCTAGGGGACCCCTAGCCTTAGCCTAAGCCTAGGGGTGCCCTAGCCTAAGCTTAGGGGTGCCCCAGCCTAAGGTTAGGGGAGGCCTAGCCTTAGCCTAAGGCTAGGGGAGCCCTAGCCTTACCCTAAGCCTAGGGGTGCCCTAGCCTAAGGCTAGGGGAGCCCTAGCCTAAGGCTAGGGGAACACTATCCTTAGCCTAAGCCTAGGGGTGCTATAGTCTAAGGCTAGGGGAGCCCTGGCCTAAGGCTAGGGGAGCCCTGGCCTAAGCCTAGGGGTGCCCTGCCCTAAGGCTAGGACAGCCCTAGCCTAAGCCTAGGGGTGCCCTTGCCTAAGGCTAGGAGAACCTTAGCCTAAGGCTAGGGGAGCCCTAGCCTTAGCCTAAGCCTAGGGGTGACCTAGCCTAAGACTAGGGGAGCCCTAGCCTAAGGCTACGGGAGCCTTAGCCTATGCCTAGACGTGCCCTAGCCTAATGCTAGGGAGCCCTAGCCTAAGGCTAGGGGAGCCCTAGCCTTAGCCTAAGCCTAGGGGTGCCCTAGCCTAAGGCTAGGGAAGCCCTAGCCTAAAGCAAGGGGAGCCCTAGCCTTAGCCTAAGCCAAGGGGTGCCCTAGCCTAAGGTTAGGGGAGCCCTATCCTTAGCCTAAGCCTAAAGGTGCCCTAGCCTAAGGCTAGGGGAGCCCTTGCCTAAGGCTATGGGACGCCTAGCCTTAGCCAAGCCTAGGGGTGCCATAGCTTAAGGCTAGGGGAGCCCTAGCCTAAGGCTAGGGGAGCCCTAGCCTTAGCCTAATCTTAGGGGTGCACTAGGCTAAGGCTAGGAGAGACCTAGCCTAAAACTAGGGGAGCCCTAGCCTAAGGCTATTGGAGCCCTAGCCTTAGCCTAAGCCTAGGGGTGTTTAAGCCTAAGGCTAAGGGAGCCCACGCCTAAGGCTAGGGTAGCCCTAGTCTTAGCCAAAGCCTAGGGGTTCCCGAAGCTAAGGCTAGGGGAGCCCTAGCCTAAGCCTAGGGGTGCGCTAGCCTAAGGCTAGGGGAGCCCTAGCCTTAGCCTAAGACTAGGGGTGCCCAAGCATAAGGCTAGGGGAGCCCTAGCCTTAGCCTAAGTTTAGGGGTGCCCTAGCCTACGGCTATGGGAGCCATAGCCTAAGGTTAAGGGAGCCCTTGCCTTAGCCTAAGGCTAGGGTTGCCCTAGCCTAAGTCTAGGGGATCCCTAGCCTAAGGCTTGGGGAGACCTAGCCTTTGCCTAAGCCTAGGGGTGCCCTAGCTTAATCGTAGGGGTGCCCTAGCCCAAGACAAGTGGAGCATTACCCTGAAGCAAGGGGAGCCCAAGCCTTAGCCTAAGCCTAGGGGTGCCCTAGCCTAAGGCTAGGGGAGCCCAAGCCTAATGCTACGGGAGCCCTAGCCTTAGCCTAAGCATAGGGGTGCCCTAGCCTAAGGCTAGGGGAGCCCTAGCCTAAGGCTGGGGGAGCCCTAGCCTAAGGCTGGGGGAGCCCTAGCCTAAGGCTGGGGGAGCCCTAGCCTTATCCTAAGCCTAGGGGTGCCCTAGCCTAAGCCTAGGGGTGCCCTAGCCTAAGGCTAGGGGAGCCGTAGCGTAACGCTAGGGGAGCCCTAGCCTAAGGCTAGGGGTGCCTGAGTCTAAGGCTAGGGGATACCTAGCCTAAGTCTAGGGGTGCCCTAGCCTAAGCCTAGGGGCGCCCTGGCCTAAGGCTAGGGGTGCCCTAGCGTAACGCTAAGGGAGCCCTAGCCTAAGGCTATGGAAGCCCTAGCTTAAGGCTAGGGGTGCCCGAGCCTAAGGCTAGGGGAGCACGAGCCTAAGGCTACGAGAACCCTAGCCGGAGGCTAGGGGAGCCCGAGCCTTAGCCTATGCCTAGGGATGCCCTAGCCGAGGCTAGGAGAGCCCTAGCCTAAGGCTAGAGGAGCCCTAGCCTTAGCCTAAGCCTAGGGGTGCCCTCCCCAAAGGCTAGGGGAGCCCTAGCCTTAGCCTAAGCCTAGGGGTGCCCTAGCCTAATGCTAGGGGAGCCCTAGCCTTAGCCTAAGCTTAGAGGTGCCCTAGCCTAAGGCTAGGGGAGACATAGCCTAAGGCTTGGGGAGCCCTTGTCTTAGCCTAAGCCTAGGGGTGCCCTAGCCTAAGCCTAGGGGTGCCCTCGCCAAAGGCTAGGGGAGCCCTAGCCTTAGCCTAAGCCTAGGGGTGCCCTAGCCTAAGGCTAGGCGAGCCCTAGCCTAACGCTAGAGGAGCCCGAAGCTAAGGCTAGGGGAGCCCTAGCCTAAGCCTAGGGGTGCCCTAGCCTAAGGCAAGGGGAGCCCTAGCCTTAGCCTAACCCTAGGGGTGCCCTGGCCTAAGGCTAGGGGAGCCATAGCATAAAGCTAGGGGAGCCATAGACTAAGGCTAGTGGAGCCCAAGCCTACGGCTTATGGAGCACAAGCCTTAGGCTAGGGGAGCCCGAGTCTAAGGCTAGGGGAGCCCTAGACTAAGCCTAGGGGTGCACTAGCCTAAGGCTAGGGGAGCCCTAGCCTAAAGCTTGTGTAGCCCTAGCCTAAGCCTAGGGGTGTCCTAACCTAAGGTTAGGAGAGCCTTAGCCTAAGCCTAGGGGTGACCAAGCCTAAGGCTAGGGGATCCCTAGCCTAAGGCTACGGTAGCCTTAGCCTAAGGATTGGGGAGCCCTAGCCTTAGCCTAAGCCTAGGGGTGCCCTAGCCTAAGTCTAGGGGTGCCCTAGCCTATGGCTAGGGGTGCCTGAGTCTAAGGCTAGGGGAGCCCTAGCCTTAATCTAGGGGTGCCCAAGCCTAAGGCTAAGGGAGCCGTAGCCTTAGCCTAAGCCTAGGGTTGCCATAGCCTAAGGCTTGGGGAGCCCTGGAGTAAGCCTAGGTGTGCCCTGGCCTAAGGCTAGGGGAGCCCTAGTGTAACGCTAAGGGAGCCCTAGCCGAAGGCTAGGGGATCCCTAGCCTTAGCCTAAGCCTAGGGTTGACCTAGCCTAAGTCTAGGGGAGCCCTAGCCTAAGGATAGGGGAGCCCTAGCCTTAACCTAAGCCTAGGGGTGCCCTAGCCTAAGCCTAGGGGAGCCCTAGCCTAAGGCTAGGGGTGCCCTAGCCTATGGCTAGGGGAGCCCTAGCCTAAGGCTAGGGGAGCCCTAGCCTAAGGCTAGGGGAGCCCTAGCCTAAGGCTAGGGGAGCCCTAGCCTAAGGCTAGGGGACCCCTAGCCTTAGCCTAAGCCCAGGGGTGCCCTAGCTTAAAGCTAGGGGAGCCCTAGCCTTAGCCTAAGCCTAGGGCTGCCCTAGTCCCGGCTAGGGGTGCCCTAGCCTAAGCCTAGTGGTGCCCCAGCCTAAGGCTAGGGGAACACTAGCCTTAGCCTAAGCCTAGGGGTGCTATAGCCTAAGCCTAGGGGTGCCCTTGCCTAAGGCTAGGGGAGCCCTAGCGAAACGCTATGGAAGCCCTAGCCTAAGGCTAGTGGAGCCCTAGCCTAAGGCTAGGTGTTCCCGAGCCCACGGCTAGGGGAGCACGAGCCTAAGGCTATGGGAGCCCGAGTCTAAGCCTAGGATTGCCCTAGCCTAAGTCTAGTGGAGCTCTTCCCTTAACCTAAGCCTAGGGGTGCCCTAGCCTAAGGTTAGGGGATCCCTAGCCTTAGCCTAAGCCTACGTGTGCCCTAGTCCAGGCTAGGGGAGCCCTAGCCTAAGGCTAGAGGAGCCCTAGCCCAAGCCTAAGCCTAGGGGTGACGTAGCCTAAGGCTAGGGGAGCCCTAGCCTTAGCCTAAGCCTAGGGGTGCTATAGCCTAAGGCTAGGGGAGCCCGAGTCTAAGGCTAGGGGAGCCCTAGCCTAAGCCTTGGGGTGCCCTAACCTAAGGCTAGGGGAGCTCTAGCATAAGGCTAGGGTAGCCCTAGACTAAGTCTAGGGGTGCCCTAGCCTAAGGCTAGGAGAACCTTAGCCTAAGGCTAGGGGAGCCCTAGTCTTAGCCTAAGCCTAGGGGTGACCTAGCCTAAGGCTAGGGGAGCCCTAGCTAAGGCTACGCGAGCCCTAACCTAAGGCTACGGGAGCCTTAACCTATGCCTAGGGGTGCCCTAGCCTAATGCTAGGGAGCCCTAGCCTAAGGCTAGGGGAGCCCTAACATTAGCCTAAGCTTAGGGGTACCCTAGCCTAAGCCTAGGGGTGCCCTACCCTAAGGCTAGGGGAGCCCTAGCCTTAGCCTTAGCCAAGGGGTGCCCTAGCCTAAGGTTAGGGGAACCCTAGCCTTAGCCTAAGCCTAAAGGTGCCCTAGCCTAAGTCTAGGGGAGCCCTAGCCTTAGCCTAAGACTAGGGTTGCCTAAGCATAAGGCTAGGGGAGCCCTAGCCTTAGCCTAAGTTTAGGGGTGCCCTAGCCTATGGCTAGGGGAGCCATAGCCTAAGGCTAGGGGAGCCCTTGCCTTAGCCTAAGGCTAGGGTTGCCCTAGCCTAAGGCTAGAGGATCCCTAGCCTAAGGCTTGGGGAGACCTAGCCTTAGCCTAAGCCTAGGGGTTCCCTAGCTTAATCGTTGGGGTGCCCTAGCCGAAGACTAGTGGAGCACTAGCCTGAGGCAAGGGGAGCCCAAGCCTTAGCCTAAGCCTAGGGGTGCCCTAGCCTAAGGCTAGGGGAGCCCTAGCTTTACGATAGGGGAGCCCTAGCCTAAGGCTAGAGGAGTCCTAGCCTAAGCCTAGTGGTGCCCTAGCCAAAGGCTAGGGGAGCCCTAGCCTTAGCCTAAGCCTAGGGGTGTTCTAGCCTAAAGCTAAAGGAGCCCACGCCTAAGGCTAGGGTAGCCCTAGCCTTAGCCTAAGGCTAGGGGTGCCCGAAGCCAAGGCTAGGGGAGCCCTAGCATAAACCTAGGGGTGCGCTAGCCTAAGGCTAGGGGAGACCTAGCATTAGCCTAAGCCTATGGGTGCCCTAGCTTAATCCTAGGGGTGCTCTAGCCTAAGACTAGTGGAGCATTAGCCTGAGGCAAGGGGAGCCCAAGCCTTAGCCTAAGCTTAGGGGTGCCCTAGCCTAAGGCTAGGGGAACCCTAACCTAAGCCTAGGTGTACCCTAGCCTAAGGCTAGGGGAGCCCTAGCGTTAGCCTAAGCCTAGGGGTGCCCTAGCCTATGGCTAGGGGAGCCCTAGTCTAAGCCTAGGGGACCCCTAGCCTTAGCCTAAGCCTAGGGGTGCCCTAGCCTAAGCTTAGGGGTGCCCCAGCCTAAGGTTAGGGGAGGCCTAGCCTTAGCCTAAGGCTAGGGGAGCCCTAGCCTTACCCTAAGCCTAGGGGTGCCCTAGCCTAAGGCTAGGGGAGCCCTAGCCTAAGGCTAGGGGAACACTATCCTTAGCCTAAGCCTAGGGGTGCTATAGTCTAAGGCTAGGGGAGCCCTGGCCTAAGGCTAGGGGAGCCCTGGCCTAAGCCTAGGGGTGCCCTGCCCTAAGGCTAGGACAGCCCTAGCCTAAGCCTAGGGGTGCCCTTGCCTAAGGCTAGGAGAACCTTAGCCTAAGGCTAGGGGAGCCCTAGCCTTAGCCTAAGCCTAGGGGTGACCTAGCCTAAGACTAGGGGAGCCCTAGCCTAAGGCTACGGGAGCCTTAGCCTATGCCTAGACTTGCCCTAGCCTAATGCTAGGGAGCCCTAGCCTAAGGCTAGGGGAGCCCTAGCCTTAGCCTAAGCCTAGGGGTGCCCTAGCCTAAGGCTAGGGAAGCCCTAGCCTAAAGCAAGGGGAGCCCTAGCCTTAGCCTAAGCCAAGGGGTGCCCTAGCCTAAGGTTAGGGGAGCCCTATCCTTAGCCTAAGCCTAAAGGTGCCCTAGCCTAAGGCTAGGGGAGCCCTTGCCTAAGGCTATGGGACGCCTAGCCTTAGCCAAGCCTAGGGGTGCCATAGCTTAAGGCTAGGGGAGCCCTAGCCTAAGGTAGGGGAGCCCTAGCCTTAGCCTAATCTTAGGGGTGCACTAGGCTAAGGCTAGGAGAGACCTAGCCTAAAACTAGGGGAGCCCTAGCCTAAGGCTATTGGAGCCCTAGCCTTAGCCTAAGCCTAGGGGTGTTTAAGCCTAAGGCTAAGGGAGCCCACGCCTAAGGCTAGGGTAGCCCTAGTCTTAGCCAAAGCCTAGGGGTTCCCGAAGCTAAGGCTAGGGGAGCCCTAGCCTAAGCCTAGGGGTGCGCTAGCCTAAAGCTAGGGGAGCCCTAGCCTTATGCTAAGACTAGGGGTGCCCAAGCATAAGGCTAGGGGAGCCCTAGCCTTAGCCTAAGTTTAGGGGTGCCCTAGCCTACGGCTATGGGAGCCATAGCCTAAGGTTAAGGGAGCCCTTGCCTTAGCCTAAGGCTAGGGTTGCCCTAGCCTAAGTCTAGGGGATCCCTAGCCTAAGGCTTGGGGAGACCTAGCCTTTGCCTAAGCCTAGGGGTGCCCTAGCTTAATCGTAGGGGTGCCCTAGCCCAAGACAAGTGGAGCATTACCCTGAAGCAAGGGGAGCCCAAGCCTTAGCCTAAGCCTAGGGGTGCCCTAGCCTAAGGCTAGGGGAGCCCAAGCCTAATGCTACGGGAGCCGTAGCCTTAGCCTAAGCATAGGGGTGCCCTAGCCTAAGGCTAGGGGAGCCCTAGCCTAAGGCTAGAGGAGCCCTAGCTTTAGCCAAAGCCTAGGGGTGCCCTAGCCTAAGGGTAGGGGAGCACTAGCCTAAGGCTAGTTGAGCCCTAGCCTAAGACTAGGGGAGACCTAGCCTAAGGCTTGGGGAGCCCTAGCCTAAGGCTAGGGGAGCCCTAGCCTTTGCCTAAACCTAGGGGTGCCCTAGCCGAGCCTATGGGAGCCCTAGCCTAAGGCTAGAGGAGCCCTAGCCTTAGCCTAAGCCTAGTGGTGCCCTAGCCTAAGCCTAGGGGTGCCCTCGCCAAAGGCTAGGGGAGCCCTAGCCTTAGCCTAAGCCTAGGGGTGCCCTAGCCTAAGGCTAGAGGAGCCCTAGCCTTAGCCTAAGCCTAGAGGTGCCCTAGCCGAAGGCTATGGGAGCCCTAGCCTAACGCTAGGGGAGCCCTTGTCTTAGCCTAAGCCTAGGGGTGCCCTAGCCTAAGGCTAAGGGAGCCCTAGCCTAAGACTAGTGGAGCCCTAGCCTTAACCTAAGCCTAGGGGTGACCTAGCCCAGGCTAGGGGAGCCCTAGCCAAAGGCTAGGGGAGCCCTTGTCATAGCCTAAGCCTAGGCGTGACCTAGCCTAAGCCTAGGGGTGCCCTGGCCTAAGGCTAGCGGAGCCCTAGCGTAAAGCTAGGGGAGCCCTAGCCTAAGGCTGGGGGAGCCCTAGCCTAAGGCTGGGGGAGCCCTAGCCTAAGGCTGGGGGAGCCCTAGCCTTATCCTAAGCCTAGGGGTGCCCTAGCCTAAGCCTAGGGGTGCCCTAGACTAAGGCTAGGGGTGCCTGAGTCTAAGGCTAGGGGATACCTAGCCTAAGTCTAGGGGTGCCCTAGCCTAAGCATAGGGGCGCCCTGGCCTAAGGCTAGGGGTGCCCTAGCGTAACGCTAAGGGAGCCCTAGGCTAAGGCTATGGAAGCCCTTGCTTAAGGCTAGGGGTGCCCGAGCCTAAGGCTAGGGGAGCACGAGCCTAAGGCTACGAGAACCCTAGCCGGAGGCTAGGGGAGCCCGAGCCTTAGCCTATGCCTAGGGATGCCCTAGCCGAGGCTAGGAGAGCCCTAGCCTAAGGCTAGAGGAGCCCTAGCCTTAGCCTAAGCCTAGGGGTGCTTAAGCCTAAGCCTAGGGGTGCCCTCCCCAAAGGCTAGGGGAGCCCTAGCCTTAGCCTAAGCCTAGGGGTGCCCTAGCCTAATGCTAGGGGAGCCCTAGCCTTAGCCTAAGCCTAGAGGTGCCCTAGCCTAAGGCTAGGGGAGACATAGCCTAAGGCTTGGGGAGCCCTTGTCTTAGCCTAAGCCTAGGGGTGCCCTAGCCTAAGCCTAGGGATGCCCTCGCCAAAGGCTAGGGGAGCCCTAGCCTTAGCCTAAGCCTAGGGGTGCCCTAGCCTAAGGCTAGGCGAGCCCTAGCCTAACGCTAGAGGAGCCCGAAGCTAAGGCTAGGGGAGCCCTAGCCTAAGCCTAGGGGTGCCCTAGCCTAAGGCAAGGGGAGCCCTAGCCTTAGCCTAACCCTAGGGGTGCCCTGGCCTAAGGCTAGGGGAGCCGTAGCATAAAGCTAGGGGAGCCATAGACTAAGGCTAGTGGAGCCCAAGCCTACGGCTTATGGAGCACAAGCCTTAGGCTAGGGGAGCCCGAGTCTAAGGCTAGGGGAGCCCTAGACTAAGCCTAGGGGTGCACTAGCCTAAGGCTAGGGGAGCCCTAGCCTAAGGCTTGTGTAGCCCTAGCCTAAGCCTAGGGGTGTCCTAACCTAAGGTTAGGAGAGCCTTAGCCTAAGCCTAGGGGTGACCAAGCCTAAGGCTAGGGGATCCCTAGCCTAAGGCTACGGTAGCCTTAGCCTAAGGATTGGGGAGCCCTAGCCTTAGCCTAAGCCTAGGGGTGCCCTAGCCTAAGTCTAGGGGTGCCCTAGCCTATGGCTAGGGGTGCCTGAGTCTAAGGCTAGGGGAGCCCTAGCCTTAATCTAGGGGTGCCCAAGCCTAAGGCTAAGGGAGCCGTAGCCTTAGCCTAAGCCTAGGGTTGCCATAGCCTAAGGCTTGGGGAGCCCTGGAGTAAGCCTAGGTGTGCCCTGGCCTAAGGCTAGGGGAGCCCTAGTGTAACGCTAAGGGAGCCCTAGCCGAAGGCTAGGGGAGCCCTAGCCGAAGGCTAGGGGATCCCTAGCCTTAGCCTAAGCCTAGGGGTGACCTAGCCTAAGTCTAGGGGAGCCCTAGCCTAAGGATAGGGGAGCCCTAGCCTTAGCCTAAGCCTAGGGGTGCTTAAGCCTAAGCCTAGGGGTGCCCTCGCCAAAGGCTAGAGGAGCCCTAGCCTTAGCCTAAGCCTAGGGGTGCCCTAGGCTTAGCCTAAGGCTAGGGTTACCCTAGCCTAAGGCTAGGGGAGCCCTAGCCTATGGCTTGGGGAGACCTAGCCTTAACCTTAGCCTAGGGGTGCCCTAGCTTAATCATAGGGGTGTCCTAGCCTAAGGATTGGGGAGCCCTAGCCTAAAGCTAGGGGAGCCATAGCCGTAGCCTAGGCCTAGGGGTGCCCTAGCCTTACCCTAAGCCTAGGGTTGTCCTAGCCTAAGGCTAGGGGAGCCCTAGCCTAAGGTTAGGGGAGCCCAAGCCTTAACCTAAGCCTAGGGGTATCCTAGCCTAAGGCTAAGGGAGCCCAAGCCTAAGGCTTAGGGAGCACGAGCCTTAGGCTAGGGGAGCCCGAGTCTAAGGCTAGGGGAGCCGTAGCCTAAGCCTAGGGGTGCCCTAGCCTAAGGCAAGAGGAGCCCTAGCCTAAGGCTAGTGTAGCCGTAGCCTAAGCCTACGGGTGTCCTAACCTAAGGCTAGGAGAGCCTTAGCCTAAGGCTAGGGGAGCCCTAGCTTTAGCCTAAGCCTAGGGTTGACCTAGACTAAGGCTAGGGGAGCCCTAGCCTAAGGCTACTGTAGCCTTAGCATAAGGCTGGGGGAGCCCTAGCGTAAAGCTAGGGGAGGCCTAGCCTAAGGCTAGGGGTGCCTGAGTCTAAGGCTAGTGGAGCCCTAGCCTAAGGCTAGGGGAGCTGTAGCCTTAGCCTAAGCCTAGGGATGCCATAGCCTAAGGCTTGGGGAGCCCTGGACTAAGCCTTGGTGTGCACTGGCCTAAGGCTAGGGGAGCCCTAGCGTAACGCTAAGGGAGCCCTAGCCTAAGGCTAGGGGAGCCTTAGCCTAAGGCTAGGGGTGCCCGAGCCTAAGGCAAGAGGAGCACGAGCCTAAGGCTAGGAGAGCCCTAGCCAAAGGCTAGGAGAGCCCTAGCCTTAGCCTAAGCCTTGGGGAGCACTAGCCTAAGGATAGGGGAGCCCTAGCCTAAGGCTAGGGGAGCCCTAGCCTTAGCCTAAACCTAGAGGTGCCCTAGCCTAAGCCTAGGGGTGCCCTACCCTAAGGCTAGGGGAGCCCCAGCTTTAGACTAAGCCTAGGGGTGCTCTAGCCTAAGGCTAGGGAAGCCCTAGCCTAAAGCAAGGGGAGCCCTAGCCTTAGCCTAAGCCTAGGGTTGCCCTAGCCTAAGGCTAGGGAAGCCCTAGCCTTAGCCTAAGCCTAAAGGTGCCCTAGCCTAAAGCTAGGGGAGCCCTAGCCTAAGGCTAGGTGAGGCCTAGCCTTAGCCTAAGCCTAGGGGTGCCATTGCTTAAGGCTAGGGGAACCCTAGCCTAAGGCTAGGGGAGCCCTAGGCTAAGGCTACGGGAGCCTTAGCCTATGCCTAGGGGTGCCCTAGCCTAATGCTAGGGAGCCCTAGCCTAAGGCTAGGGGAGTCCTAGCCTTAGCCTAAGCCTGGAGGTGCCCTAGCCTAAGGCTAGGAGAGCCCTAGCCTAAGGCTAGGGGAGCCCTAGACTAAGGCTATTGGAGCCCTAGCCTTAGCCTAAGCCTTGGGGTGTTCTAGCCTAAGGCTAAGGGAGCCCATCCCTAAGGCTAGGGTAGCCCTAGCCTTAGCCTAAGCCTAGGGGTGCCCGAAGCTAAGGCTAGGGGAGCCCTAGCCTAAGCCTACGGGTGCGCTAGCCTAAGGCTAGGGGAGCCCTAGCATTAGCCTAAGCCTATGGGTGCCCTAGCTTAATCCTAGGGGTGCTCTAGCCTAAGACTAGTGGAGCACTAGCCTGAGGCAAGGGGAGCCCAAGCCTTAATCTAAGCCTAGGGGTGCCCTAGCCTAAGGCTAGGGGACCCCTAGCCTTAGCCTAAGCCTAGGGGTGCCCTAGTCCAGGCTATGGGTGCCCTAGCCTAAGCTTAGGGGAACCCCAGCCTAAGGTTAGGGGAGGCCTAGCCTTAGCCTAAGGCTAGGGGAGCCCTAGCCTAAGGCTACGGGAGCCTTAGCCTATGCCTAGGGGTGCCCTAGCCTAATTCTAGGGAGCCCTAGCCTAAGGCTAGGGGAGCCCTAGCCTTAGCCTAAGCCTAGGGGTGCCCTAGCCTAAGGCTAGGTGAGCCCTAGCTTTAGGATAGGGGAGCCCTAGCCTAAGGCTAGAGGAGCCCTAGCCTAAGCCTAGGGGTGCCCTAGCCTAAGGCTAGGGGAGCCCTAGCCTAATCCTAGGTGTACCCTAGCCTAAGGATAGGGGAGCCCTAGCCTTAGCCTAAGCCTAGGGGTGCCCTAGCCTATGGCTAGGGGAGCCCTAGCCTAAGGCTAGGGGACCCCTAGCCTTAGCCTAAGCCTAGGGGTGCCCTAGCCTAAGGCTAGGGGAGCCCTAGCCTTAGCCTAAGCCTACGGGTGCTTTAGTCCAGGCTAGGGCTGCCCTAGCCTAAGCCTAGAGGTGCCCCAGCCTAAGGCTAGGGGAGGCCTAGCCTTAGCCTAAGGCTAGGGGAGCCCTAGCCTTACCTTAAGCCTAGGGGTGCCCTAGCCTAAGGTTAGGGGAGCCCTAGCCTTAGCCTAAGCCTAAAGGTGCCCTAGCCGAAGGCTAGGGGAGCCCTAACCGAAGGCTAGGGGAGCCCTAGCCTAAGGCTAGGGGAGCCCTAGCCCAAGCCTAGGGATGCCATAGCCAAAGCCTCGGGGTGCCCTAGCCTAAGGCTAGGGGATCCCTAGCCTTAGCCTAAGCCTAGGGGTGCCCTAGCCTAAGGATATGAGAGCCCTAGCCTAAGGCTAAGGGAGCCCAAGCCTAAGGCTAGGGGAGCCCTAGCCTTAGCCTAAGCCTAGGGGTGCCCGAAGCTAAGGCTAGGGGAGCCCTAGCCTAAGCCTAGGGGTGCGCTAACCTAAGGCTAGGGGAGCCCTAGCCTTAGTCTAAGACTAGGGGTGCCCAAGCATAATGCTAGGGGAGCCCTAGCCTTAGCCTAAGTTTAGGGGTGCCCTAGCCTATGGCTATGGGAGCCATAGCCTAAGGCTAAGGGAGCCCTTGCCTTAGCCTAAGGCTAGGGTTGCCCTAGCCTAAGTCTAGGGGATCCCTAGCCTAAGGCTTGGGGAGACCTAGCCTTTGCCTAAGCCTAGGGGTGCCCTAGCTTTATCGTAGGTGTGCCCTAGCCTAAGACTAGTGGAGCACTAGCCTAAGGCAAGGGGAGCCCACGGCTTAGCCTAAGCCTAGGGGTGCCCTAGCCTAAGACTAGGTGAGCCCTAGCTTTAGGATAGGGGAGCCCTAGTCTAAGGCTAGAGGAGCCCTAGCCTAAGCCTAGGTGTGCCCTAGCCTAAGGCTAGGGGAGCCCTAGCTTCAGGCTAGGGGAACCCTAGCCTTAGCCTAAGCCTAGGGGAGCCCTAGCCTTAGCCTAAGCCTAGGGGTGCCCTAGTCCAGGCTAGGGGAGCCCTAGACTAAGGCTAGAGGAGCTCTAGCCTTTGCCTAAGCTTGGGGTGCCCTAGCCTAAGCTTAGGGGTGCTATAGCCAAAGGCTAGAGGAGCCCTAGCCTTAGGCTAGGGGAGACCGAGCCTTAGCCTAGTCCTACGGGTGCCCTAGCCTTAGCCTATGCCTAGGGGAGCCCTGGCCTAAGGCTACGGGAGCCCTGGCCTAAGGATAGGGGTGCCCTAGCCTAAGGCTAGGGGAGCCCAGGCCTAATACTACGGGAGCCCTAGCCTTAGCCTAAGCTTAGGGGTGCCCTAGCCTAAGGCTAGGGGAGCCCTAGCCTATGGCTAGGGGAGCGCTAGCCTAAGGCTAGAGGAGCCCTAGCTTTAGCCAAAGCCTAGGGGTGCCCTAGCCTAAGGGTAGGGGATTACTAGCCTAAGGCTAGTTGAGCCCTAGCCTAAGACTAGGGGAGCCCTAGCCTAAGGCTAGGGGAGCCCTAGCCTAAGGCTAGGGGAGCCCTAGCCTTAGCCTAAGCCTAGGGGTGCCCTAGCCGAGGCTATGGTAGCCCTAGCCTAAGTCTAGAGGAGCCCTAGCCTTAGCCTACTCCTAGGGGTGCCCTAGCCTAAGCCTAGGGGTGCCCTCGCCAAAGGCTAGGGGGGCCCTAGCCTTAGCCTAAGCCTAGGGGGTGCGCTAGCCCAAGGCTAGAGTGGCCCTAGCCTTAGCCTAAGCCTAGAGGTGCCCTAGCCGAATGCTAGGGGAGCCCTAGCCTAACGCTAGGGGAGCCCTTGTCTTAGCCTAAGCCTAGGGGTGCACTAGCCTAAGGCTAAGGGAGCCCTAGCCTAAGGCTAGCGGAGCCCTAGCCTTAATCTAAGCCTAGGGGTGACCTAGCCCAGGCTAGGGGAGCCCTAGCCAAAGGCTTGAGGTGGCCTAGCCTTAGCCTAAGCCTAGGGGTGCCCTAGCCTAAGCCTAGGGGTGCCCTAGCCTAAGGCTAGGGGAGCCGTAGCGTAACGCTAGGGGAGCCCTAGCCTTAGGCTAGGGAAGCCCTAGCCTAAGGCTAGGGGTGCCCGAGCCTAAGGCTAGGGGAGCCCTAGCGTAAAGCTAGGGGTGCCCTGCCCTAAGGCTAGGGGAGCCCTAGCATAAAGCTAGGGGAGCCCGAGCCTAAGGCTGGGGGAGCCCTAGCCTTATCCTAAGCCTAGGGGTGCCCGAGCCTAAGGGAAGGGGTGCCTTAACCTAAGGCTAAGGGAGCCCTAGCCTTAGCCTAAGCCTAGAGGAACCCTAGCCTATGGCTAGGGGAGCCCTATCCTAAGGCTAGAGGAGCCCTAGCCTTAGCCTAAGCCTAGGGGTGCCCTAGCCTAAGGCTAATCCTAGGGGAGCCCTAGCCTAAGGCTAGGGGAGTCCTACACTTAGCCTAAGCCTAGGGGTGCCCTAGCCTAAGTCTAAGGGAGCCCAAGCCTAAGGCTAGGGTAGTCCTAGCCTTAACCTAAGCCTAGGGGTGCCCGAAGCTAAGGCTAGGGGAGCCCTAGCCTAAGCCTAGGGGTGCGCTAGCCTAAGGCTAGGGGAGCCCTAGCATTAGCCTAAGCCTAGGGGTGCCCTAGCCTATGGCTAGGGGAGCCATAGCCTAAGGCTAGGGGAGCCCTTGCCTTAGCCTAAGCCTAGGGGTGCCCTAGCTTAATCCTAGGGGTGCCCTAGCCTAAGGATGGGGGAGCCCTAGCTTAAGGCTAGTGGAGCCTTAGCCGCAGACTGGGCCTAGGGGTGCCCTAGCCTAAGGCTAAGGGAGCCCAAGCCTAAGGCTAGGGGACCCCTAGCCTTAGCCTAAGCCTAGGGGTGCCCTAGCCTAAGGCTAGGGGAGCACTAGCATTAGCCTAAGCCTAGGGGTGCCCTAGCCTAAGGCTAGGAAGCCCTAGCCTAAGGCTAGGGGAGCCCTAGGCTTAGCCTAAGGCTAGGGATGCCCTAGCCTAAGGCTAGGGGAGCCCTATGCTTAGCCTAAGGCTAGGGATGCCCTAGCCTAAGGCTAGGGGAGCCCTAGCCTAAGCCTAGGGGTGCCCTACCCTAAGGCTAGGGGAGCCCTAGCCTTAGCCTAAGCCTAGGGTTGCCCTAGCCTAAGGCTAGGGAAGCCCTAGCCTAAAGCTAGGGGAAGCCCTAGCCTTAGCCTAATCCTAGCGATGCCCTAGCCTAAGCCTAGGGGTGCCCTAGCCTAACGCTAGGAGAGCCCTAGCCAAAGGGTAGTGGAGCCCTAGCCTTAGCCTAAGCCAAGGGTTGCCCTAGCCTAAGGTTAGGGGAGCCCTAGCCTAAGGATAGGGGAGCCCTAAACTAAGGCTAGGGAGCCCTAGCCTTAGCCTAAGCCTAGGAGTGCCCTAGCCTAAGGCTAGGGGAGCCCTAGCCTAAGGCTAGGGGAGCCCTAGCCTAAGGCTAGGGGAGAAAAACCTTAGCCTAAGCCTAGGGGTGCTATAGCCTAAGGCTTGGGGAGCCATAGCCTAAGGCTAGGGGAACCCTGGCCTTAGCCTAGGGGTGCCATAGCCTAAGGCTAGTGGAGCCCTAGCCTAAGGCTAGGGGGGCCCAAGCCTAAGGCTACGGGAGCCCTAGCCTTAGCCTAAGCCTAGGGTTGACCTAGCCTAAGCCTAGGGGTGCCCTAGCCTAAGGCTAGGGGTCCCTGAGTCTAAGGCTACGGGAGCCCTAGCCTAATTCTAGGGGTGCCCTAACCTAAGGCTAGGGGAGCCCTAGATTTAGCCTAAGCCTAGGGGACTGTAGCATAAGGCTAGGGGAGCCCTAGCCTAAGGCTAGGGGTGCCCGAACCTAAGGCGAGGGGACCCGTGCGGAAGGCTATGGGAGCCCTAGCCTTAACCTAAGCCTAAAGGTGCCCTAGCCTAAAGCTAGGGGAGCCCTAGCCTAAGGCTAGGGGAGGCCTAGCCTTAGCCTAAGCCTAGGGGTGCCATAGCGTAAGGCTAGGGGAACCCTAGCCTAAGGCTAGGGGAGCCCTAGCCTAAGGCTACGGGAGCCTTAGCCTATGCCTAGGGGTGCCCTATCCTAATGCTAGGGAGCCCTAGCCTAAGGCTAGGGGAGTCCTAGCCTTAGCCTAAGCCTGGATGTGCCCTAGCCTAAGGCTAGGAGAGCCCTAGCCTAAGGCTAGGGGAGCCCTAGCCTAAGGCTATTGGAGCCCTAGCCTTAGCCTAAGCCTAGGGGTGTTCTAGCCTAAGGCTAAGGGAGCCCATGCCTAAGGCTAGGGTAGCCCTAGCCTTAGCCTAAGCCTAGGGGTGCCCGAAGCTAAGGCTAGGGGAGCCCTAGCCTAATCCTAGGGGTGCGCTAGCCTAAGTCTAGGGGAGCCCTAGCATTAGCCTAAGCCTATGGGTGCCCTAGCTTAATCCTAGGGGTGCTCTAGCCTAAGACTAGTGGAGCACTAGCCTGAGGCAAGGGGAGCCCAAGCCTTAATCTAAGCCTAGGAGTGCCCTAGCCTAAGGCTAGGGGACCCCTAGCCTTAGCCTAAGCCTAGGGTGCCCTAGTCCAGGCTAGGGGTGCCCTAGCCTAAGCTTAGGGGTACCCCAGCCTAAGGTTAGGGGAGGCCTAGCCTTAGCCTAAGGCTAGGGGAGGCCTAGCCTAAGGCTACGGGAGCCTTAGCCTATGCCTAGGTGTGCCCTAGCCTAATTCTAGGGAGCCCTAGCCTAAGGCTAGGGGAGCCCTAGCCTTAGCCTAAGCCTAGGGGTGCCCTAGCCTAAGGCTAGTGAAGCCCTAGCCTAAAGCAAGAGGAGCCCTAGCCTTAGCCTAAGCCAAGGGGTGCCCTAGCCTAAGGTTAGGGGAGCCCTATCCTTAGCCTAAGCCAAAAGGTGCCCTAGCCTAAGGCTAGGGGAGCCCTTGCGTCAGGCTAGGGGACGCCTAGCCTTAGCCTAAGCCTAGGGGTGCCATAGCTTAAGGCTAGGGGAGCCCTAGCCTAAGGCTAGGGGAGCCCTAGCCTAAGGCTAGGGTAGCCCTAGCCTTAGCCAAAGCCTAGGGGTGCCCGAAGCTAAGGCTAGGGGAGCCCTAGCCTAAGCGTAGGGGTGTGCTAGCCTAAGGCTAGGGGAGCCCTAGCATTAGCCTAAGCCTAGGGGTTCCCTAGCTTAATCCTAGGGGTGCCCAAGCCTAAGACTAGTGGAGCACTAGCCTGAGGCAAGGGGATCCCAAGCCTTAGCCTAAGCCTAGGGGCGCCCTAGCCTAAGGCTAGGTGAGCCCTAGCTTTAGGATAGGGGAGCCCTAGCCTAAGGCTAGAGGAGCCCTAGCCTAAGCCTAGGGGTGCCCTAGCCTAAGGCTAGGGGAACCCTAGCCTAATCCTAGGTGTACCCTAGCCTAAGGCTAGGGGAGCCCTAGCCTTAGCCTAAGCCTAGGGGTGCCCTAGCCTATGGCTAGGGGAGCCCTAGCCTAAGGCTAGGGGACCCCTAGCCTTAGCCTAAGCCTAGGGGTGCCATAGCCTAAGGCTAGGGGAGCCCTAGCCTTAGCCTAAGCCTAGGGGTGCTCTAGTCCAGGCTAGGGCTGCCCTAGCCTAAGCCTAGAGGTGCCCCAGCCTAAGGCTAGGGAAGGCCTAGCCTTAGCCTAAGGCTAGGGGAGCCCTAGCCTTACCCTAAGCCTAGGGGTGCCCTAGCCTAAGGCTAGGGGAGCCCTAGCCTTAGCCTAAGCCTAGGGGTGCCCTAGCCTATGGCTAGGGGAGCCCTAGCCTAAGGCTAGGGGACCCCTAGCCTTAGCCTAAGCCTAGGGGTGCCATAGCCTAAGGCTAGGGGAGCCCTAGCCTTAGCCTAAGCCTAGGGGTGCTCTAGTCCAGGCTAGGGCTGCCCTAGCCTAAGCCTAGAGGTGCCCCAGCCTAAGGCTAGGGAAGGCCTAGCCTTAGCCTAAGGCTAGGGGAGCCCTAGCCTTACCCTAAGCCTAGGGGTGCCCTAGCCTAAGGTTAGGGGAGCCCTAGCCTTAGCCTAAGCCTAAAGGTTCCCTAGCCTAAGACTAGGGGAGCCGTAGCCTAAGGCTAGGGTTGCCCTAGCCTAAGTCTAGGGGATCCCTAGCCTAAGGCTTGGGGAGACCTAGCATTTGCCTAAGCCTAGGGGTGCCCTAGCTTAATCGTAGGTGTGCCCTAGCCTAAGACTAGTGGAGAACTAGCCTAAGGCAAGGGGAGCCCACGCCTTAGCCTAAGCCTAGGGGTGCCCTAGCCTAAGCCTAGGTGTGCCCTAGCCTAAGGCTAGGGGAGCCCTAGCTTCAGGCTAGGGGAACCCTAGCCTTAGCCTAAGCCTAGGGGAGCCCTAGCCTTAGCCTAAGCCTAGGGGTGCCCTAGTCCAGGCTAGGGGAGCCCTAGACTAAGGCTCGAGGAGCTCTAGCCTTTGCCTAAGCTTGGGGTGCCCTAGCCTAAGCTTAGGGGTGCCATAGCCAAAGGCTAGAGGAGCCCTAGCCTTAGGCTAGGGGAGACCTAGCCTTAGCCTAGTCCTACAGGTGCCCTAGCCTTAGCCTAAGCCTAGGGGAGCCCTGGCCTAAGGCTACGGGAGCACTGGCCTAAGGATAGGGTTGCCCTAGCCTAAGGCTTGGGGAGCCCAGGCCTAAGGCTAGAGGAGCCCTAGCCTTAGCCTACGCCTAGGGGTGCCCTGCCTAAGCCTAGGGGTGCCCTCGGCAAAGGCTAGGGGAGCCCTAGCCTTAGCCTAAGCCTAGGGGTGCGCTAGCCCAAGGCTAGAGGGGCCCTAGCCTTAGCCTAACGCTAGGGGAGCCCTTGTCTTAGCCTAAGCCTAGGGGTGCACTAGCCTAAGGCTAAGGGAGCCCTAGCCTAAGGCTAGCGGAGCCCTAGCCTTAATCTAAGCCTAGGGGTGACCTAGCCCAGGCTAGGGGAGCCCAAGCCAAAGGCTTGAGGAGGCCTAGCCTTAGCCTAAGCCTAGGGGTGCCCTAGCCTAAGGCTAGGGGAGCCGTAGCGTAACGCTAGGGGAGCCCTAGCCTAAGGCTAGGGAAGCCCTAGCCTAAGGCTAGGGGTGCCTGAGCCTAAGGCTAGGGGAGCACGAGCCTAAGGCTACGAGAGCCATAGCCAAAGGCTAGGGGAGCCCTAGCCTTAGCCTAAGCCTAGAGGTGCCCCAGCCTAAGGCTAGGGGAGCCCTAGCCTAAAGCTTGGGGAGCCCTTGTCTTAGCCTAAGCCTAGGGGTGCCCTAGCCTAAGCCTAGGGGTGCCCTCGCCAAAGGCTAGGGGAGCCTTAGCCTTAGCCTAAACCTAGGGGTGCCCTAGCCTAAGGCTAGGGGAGCCCTAGCCTAACGCTAGAGGAGCCCGAAGCTAAGGCTAGGGGAGCCCTAGCCTAAGCCTAGGGGTGCCTTGGCCTAAGGCTAGGGGAGCCCTAGCGTAAAGCTAGGGGAGTCCTAACCTAAGGCTAGGGGAGCCCAATCCTACGGCTTATGGAGCACAAGCCTTAGGCTAGGGGAGCCAGAATCTAAGGCTAGGGGAGCCCTAGACTAAGCCTAGGGGTGCCCTAGCCTAAGGCTTGTGTAGCCCTAGCCTAAGCCTAGGGGTGTCCTAACCTAAGGCTAGGAGAGCCTTAGCCTAAGGCTAGGGGAGCCCTAGCCTTAGCCTAAGCCTAGGGGTGACCTAGCCTAAAGCTAGGGGAGCCCTAGCCTAAGGCTACGGTAGCCTTAGCCTAAGGCTTGGGGAGCTCTAGCCTTAGCCTAAGCCTAGGGGTCCCCTAGCCTAAGCCTAGGGGTGCCCTAGCCTATGGCTAGGGGTGCCTGAGTCTAAGGTTAGGGGAGCCCTAGCCTTAGTCTAGGGGTGCCCAAGCCTAAGGCTAAGGGAGCCGTAGCCTTAGCCTAAGACTAGGGTTGCCATAGCCTAAGGCTTGGGGAGCCCTGGACTAAGCCTAGATGTGCCCTGGCCTAAGGCTAGGGGAGCCCTAGTGTAACGCTAAGGGAGCCCTAGCCTAAGGCTAGGGGAGCCGTAGCCGAAGGCTAGGGAAGCCCTAGCCTTAGCCTAAGCCTAGGGGTGACCTAGCCTAAGTCTAGGGGAGCCCTAGCCTAAGGATAGGGGAGACCTAGCCTTAGCCTAAGCCTAGGGGTGCTTAAGCCTTAGCCTAGGGGTGCCCTCGACAAAGGCTAGGAGAGCCCTAGCCTTAGCCTAAGCCTAGGGGTGCCCTAGCCTAAGGCTAGGGGAGCCCTAGCCTTAGCCTAAGCCTAGAGGTGCCCTAGCCTAAGGCTAGGGGAGCCCTAGCCTAAGGCTTGGGGAGCCCTTGTCTTAACCTAAGCCTTGGGGTCCCCTAGACTACGGCTAGGGGAGCCATAGCCTAAGGCTAGGGGAGCCCTAGCCTTAGCCTAAGGCTAGGGTTGGCCTAGCCTAAGGCTAGGGGAGCCTTAGCCTAAGGCTTGGGGAGAACTAGCCTTAACCTAAGCCTAGGGGTGCCCTAGCTTAATCATAGCGGTGCCCTAGCCTACGGATTGGGGAGCCCTAGCCTAAGGCTAGGGGAGCCATAGCCGTAGCCTAGGCCTAGGGGTGCCCTAGCCTTACCCTAAGCCTAGGGTTGTCCTAGCCTAAGGCTAGGGGAGCCCTAACCTAAGGTTAGGGGAGCCCTAGCCTTAGCCTAAGCCTAGGGGTGTCCTAGCCTAAGGCTAAGGGAGCCCAAGCTTAAGGCTAGGGGACCCCTAGTCTTAGCCTAAGTCTAGGGGTACCCTAGCCTAAGGCTAGGGGAGCCCTAGCCTAAGGCTAGGGGAGAAAAGCCTTATCCTAAGCATAGGGGTGCTATAGCCTAAGGCTAGGGGAGCCCTAGCCTAAGGCTAGGGGATCCCTAGCCTTAGCCTAAGCCTAGTGGTTCCCGAAGCTAAGGCTAGGGGAGCCCTAGCTTAAGCCTAGGGGTGCCCTGGCCTAAGGCTAGGGAAGCCCTAGCGTGAAGCTAGGGGAGCCCTAGCCTAAGGCTAGGGGAGCCCGATCCTACGGCTTAGGGAACACGAGCCTTAGTCTAGGAGAGCCCGAGTCTAAGGCTAGGGGAGCCCTAGCCTAAGCCTAGGGGTGCCCTAGCCTAAGGCTAGGGTAGCCCTAGCCTAAGGCTAGTGTAGCCCTAGCCTAAGACTACGGGTGTCCTAAACTAAGGCTAGGAGAGCCTTAGCCTAAGGCTAGGGGAGCCCTAGCTTTAGCCTAAACCTAGGGGTGACCTAGACTAAGGCTAGGGGAGCCCTAGCCTAAGGCGACTGTAGCCTTAGCATAAGGTTGGGGGAGCCCTAGCATAACGCTAGGGGAGCCCTAGCCTAAGGCTAGGGGTGCCTGAGTCTAAGGCTAGTGGAGCCCTAGCCTAAGTCTAGGGGTGCCCTAGCCTAAGGCTTGGGGAGCCCTGGACTAAGCCTTGGTGTGCCCTGGCCTAAGGCTAGGGGAGCCCTAACGTAACGCTAAGGGAGCCCTAACCTAAGGCTAGGGGAGCCCTAGCCTAAGGCTAGGGGTGCCCGAGCCTAAGGCTAGAGGAGCACGAGCCTAAGGCTAGGAGAGCCCTAGCCAAAGGCTAGGGGAGCCCTAGCCTTAGCCTAAGCCTAGGGGAGCCCTAGCCTAAGGATAGGGGAGCCCTAGCCTAAGGATAGGGGAGCCCTAGCCTAAGGCTAGGTGAGCCGTAGTCTTAGCCTAAGATTAGGGGTGCCCTAGCCTTAGCCTAAGACTTGGGGTGCACTCGGCAAAGGCTAGGGGAGCCCTAGCCTTAGCCTAAGCCTAGGGGTGCCCTAGCCTAAGGCTACGGGAGCCCTAGCCTTAGCTTAAGCCTAGAGGTGTCCAAGCCTAAGGCTAGGGGAGCCCTTGTCTTAGCCTCAGCCTAGGGGTGCCCTAGCCTAAGGCTAGGGGAGCCCTAGACTAAGGCTAGGGGAGCCTTAGCCTTAGCCTAAGCCTAGGGGTGCCCTAGCCTAAGGCTAGGGGAGCCCTAGCGTAACGCTAGGGGAGCCCTAGCCTAAGGCTAGGGGAGCCCTAGCGTAACGCTAGGGGAGCCCTAGCCTAAGGCTAGGGGTGCATGAGTCTAAGGCTAGGGGAGCCTTAGCCTAAGTCTAGGGGTGCCCTAGCCTAAGGCTAGGGGAGCCGTAGCCTTAGTCAAAGCCTAGGGGTGCCATAGCCTAAGGCTTGGGGAGCCCTGGACTAAGCCTAGGGGTGCCTTGATCTAAGGCTAGGGGATCCCTAGCGTAACGCTAAGGGAGCCCTAGCCTAAGGCTAGGGGAGCCCTAGCCTATGGCTAGAGGTGCCCGAGCCTATGGCTAGGGGAGCACGAGCCTAAGGCTAGGAGAGCCCTAGCCAAAGGTTAGGGGAGCCCTAGCCTTAAACTAAGCCTTGGGGTGCCCTAGCTTAATCATAGCGGTGCCCTAGCCTACGGATTGGGGAGCCCTAGCCTAAGGCTAGGGGAGCCATAGCCGTAGCCTAGGCCTAGGGGTGCCCTAGCCTTACCCTAAGCCTAGGGTTGTCCTAGCCTAAGGCTAGGGGAGCCCTAACCTAAGGTTAGGGGAGCCCTAGCCTTAGCCTAAGCCTAGGGGTGTCCTAGCCTAAGGCTAAGGGAGCCCAAGCTTAAGGCTAGGGGACCCCTAGTCTTAGCCTAAGCCTAGGGGTACCCTAGCCTAAGGCTAGGGGAGCCCTAGCCTAAGGCTAGGGGAGAAAAGCCTTATCCTAAGCATAGGGGTGCTATAGCCTAAGGCTAGGGGAGCCCTAGCCTAAGGCTAGGGGATCCCTAGCCTTAGCCTAAGCCTAGGGGTTCCCGAAGCTAAGGCTAGGGGAGCCCTAGCTTAAGCTTAGGGGTGCCCTGGCCTAAGGCTAGGGAAGCCCTAGCGTGAAGCTAGGGGAGCCCTAGCCTAAGGCTAGGGGAGCCCGATCCTACGGCTTAGGGAACACGAGCCTTAGTCTAGAGAGCCCGAGTCTAAGGCTAGGGGAGCCCTAGCCTAAGCCTAGGGGTGCCCTAGCCTAAGGCTAGGGTAGCCCTAGCCTAAGGCTAGTGTAGCCCTAGCCTAAGACTACGGGTGTCCTAAACTAAGGCTAGGAGAGCCTTAGCCTAAGGCTAGGGGAGCCCTAGCTTTAGCCTAAACCTAGGGGTGACCTAGACTAAGGCTAGGGGAGCCCTAGCCTAAGGCGACTGTAGCCTTAGCATAAGGTTGGGGGAGCCCTAGCATAACGCTAGGGGAGCCCTAGCCTAAGGCTAGGGGTGCCTGAGTCTAAGGCTAGTGGAGCCCTAGCCTAAGTCTAGGGGTGCCCTAGCCTAAGGCTTGGGGAGCCCTGGACTAAGCCTTGGTGTGCCCTGGCCTAAGGCTAGGGGAGCCCTAACGTAACGCTAAGGGAGCCCTAACCTAAGGCTAGGGGAGCCCTAGCCTAAGGCTAGGGGTGCCCGAGCCTAAGGCTAGAGGAGCACGAGCCTAAGGCTAGGAGAGCCCTAGCCAAAGGCTAGGGGAGCCCTAGCCTTAGCCTAAGCCTAGGGGAGCCCTAGCCTAAGGATAGGGGAGCCCTAGCCTAAGGATAGGGGAGCCCTAGCCTAAGGCTAGGTGAGCCGTAGTCTTAGCCTAAGATTAGGGGTGCCCTAGCCTTAGCCTAAGACTTGGGGTGCACTCGGCAAAGGCTAGGGGAGCCCTAGCCTTAGCCTAAGCCTAGGGGTGCCCTAGCCTAAGGCTAGGGGAGCCCTAGCCTTAGCTTAAGCCTAGAGGTGTCCAAGCCTAAGGCTAGGGGAGCCCTTGTCTTAGCCTCAGCCTAGGGGTGCCCTAGCCTAAGGCTAGGGGAGCCCTAGACTAAGGCTAGGAGAGCCTTAGCCTTAGCCTAAGCCTAGGGGTGCCCTAGCCTAAGGCTAGGGGAGCCCTAGCGTAACGCTAGGGGAGCCCTAGCCTAAGGCTAGGGGAGCCCTAGCGTAACGCTAGGGGAGCCCTAGCCTAAGGCTAGGGGTGCATGAGTCTAAGGCTAGGGGAGCCTTAGCCTAAGTCTAGGTGTGCCCTAGCCTAAGGCTAGGGGAGCCGTAGCCTTAGTCAAAGCCTAGGGGTGCCATAGCCTAAGGCTTGGGGAGCCCTGGACTAAGCCTAGGGGTGCCTTGATCTAAGGCTAGGGGATCCCTAGCGTAACGCTAAGGGAGCCCTAGCCTAAGGCTAGGGGAGCCCTAGCCTAAGGCTAGAGGTGTTCGAGCCTATGGCTAGGGGAGCACGAGCCTAAGGCTAGGAGAGCCCTAGCCAAAGGTTAGGGGAGCCCTAGCCTTAGCCTAAGCCTAGGGGAGCCCTAGCCTAAGGCTAGGGGAGCCCTAGCCTAAGGCTAGGGGAGCCCTAGCCTAAGGCTAGGGGAACCGTAGCCTTAGCCTAATATTAGGGGTGCCGTAGCATAAGGCTAGGGGAGTCCTAGCCTAAGGCTAGGAGAGCCCTAGCCTAAGGCTATGGGAGCCCTAGCCTTAGCCTAAGCCTAGGCGACTATAGCATAAGGCTAGGGGAGCCCTAATCTAAGCCTAGGGGTGCCCTAGCCTAAGGCTAGGAGAGCTTTAGACGAAGGCTAGGGGAGCCCTAGCCTTTGCCTAAGCCTAGGGGTGACCTAGCCAAAGGCTAGGGGAGCCCTAGCCTAAGGATAGGGGAGCCCTAGCCTTAGCCTAAGCCTAAGGGTGCCACAGCCTAAGGGTAGGGGAGCCCAAGCCTAAGGCTAGAGGAGCCCTAGCCTTAGCCTAAGCCTAGGGGTGCCCTAGCATAAGCCTAGGGGTGCCCTCGCCAAAGGCTAGGGAGCCCTAACCTTAGCCTAAGCCTAGGGGTGCCCTAGCCTAAGGCTAGGGGAGCCATAGCCTTAGCTTAAGCCTAGAGGTGCCCTAGCCTAAGGCTAGGGGAGCCCTTGTCTTAGCCTAAGCCTAGGGGTCCCCTAGACTAAGGCTAGGGGAGCCCTAGATTAAGGCTAGGGGAGCCCTAGCCTTAGCCTAAGCCTAGGGGTGCCCTAGCCCAGGCTAGGGGAGCCCTAGCCTAAGGCTAGAGGAGCCCTAGCCTTAGCCTAAGCCTAGGGGTGCCCTAGCCTAAGCCTAGGGGTGCCCTGCCCTAAGGCTAGGGGAGCCCTAGCATAAAGCTAGGGGAGCCCTAGCCTAAGGCTGGGGGAGCCCTAGCCTTATCCTAAGCCTAGGGGTGCCCTAGCCTAAGGCTAGGGGTGCCCTAACCTAAGGCTAAGGGAGCCCTAGCCTTAGCCTAAGCCTAGAGGTACCCTAGCCTAAGGCTAGGGGAGCCCTATCCTAAGGCTAGAGGAGCCCTAGCCTTAGCCTAAGCCTAGGGGTGCCCTAGCCTAAGGCTAATCCTAGGGGAGCCCTAGCCTAAGGCTAGGGGAGCCCTACACTTAGCCTAAGCCTAGGGGTGCCCTACCCTAAGTCTAAGGGAGCCCAAGCCTAAGGCTAGGGGAGCCCTATGCTTAGCCTAAGGCTAGGGATGCCCTAGCCTAAGGCTAGGGGAGCCCTAGCCTAAGCCTAGGGGTGCCCTACCCTAAGGCTAGGGGAGCCCTAGCCTTAGCCTAAGCCTAGGGTTGCCCTAGCCTAAGGCTAGGGAAGCCCTAGCCTAAAGCTAGGGGAAGCCCTAGCCTTAGCCTAATCCTAGCGATGCCCTAGCCTAAGCCTAGGGGTGCCCTAGCCTAAAGCTAGGAGAGCCCTAGCCAAAGGGTAGTGGAGCCCTAGCCTTAGCCTAAGCCAAGGGTTGCCCTAGCCTAAGGTTAGGGGAGCCCTAGCCTAAGGATAAGGGAGCCCTAAACTAAGGCTAGGGAGCCCTAGCCTTAGCCTAAGCCTAGGAGTGCCCTAGCCTAAGGCTAGGGGAGCCCTAGCCTAAGGCTAGGGGAGAAAAACCTTAGCCTAAGCCTAGGGGTGCTATAGCCTAAGGCTAGGGGAGCCCTAGCCTAAGGCTAGGGGAACCCTGGCCTTAGCCTAGGGGTGCCATAGCCTAAGGCTAGTGGAGCCCTAGCCTAAGGCTAGGGGGGCCCAAGCCTAAGGCTATGGGAGCCCTAGCCTTAGCCTAAGCCTAGGGTTGACCTAGCCTAAGCCTAGGGGTGCCCTAGCCTAAGGCTAGGGGTCCCTGAGTCTAAGGCTAGGGGAGCCCTAGCCTAAGTCTAGGGGTGCCCTAGCCCAAGGCTAGGGGAGCCCTAGATTTAGCATAAGCCTAGGGGACTGTAGCATAAGGCTAGGGGAGCCCTAGCCTAAGGCTAGGGGTGCCCGAACCTAAGGCGAGGGGACCCGTGCCGAAGGCTATGGGAGCCCTAGCCTTAGCCTAAGCCTAGGGGTGCCCTAGCCTAAGGCCATGGGAGCCCTAGCCAAAGACTAGGGGAGCACTAGCCTAAGGCTTGGGGTTCCCTAGCCTAAGGCTAGGGGAGCCTAGCCTAAGGTTAGGGGAGCCCTAGCCTAAGGCTAGGGGAGCCCTAGCATAAGGCTGGGGGAGCCCAGCCTTAGCCTATGCCTAGGTGTGCCCTAGGCTAAGCCTAGGGGTGCCCTAGCCTAAGGCTAGAAGATCCCTAGCCTAAGGATAGGGGAGCCCTTCCCTTAGCCTAAGCCTTGGGGTGCCCTAGCATAAGGCTAGGGGAGCCTTAGCTTAACGTTAGGGGAGCCCTAGCCTAAGCCTAGGTGTGTCCTAGCCTAAGACAAGGGGAGCCCTATCCTAAGCCTGGGTGTGCCCGAACATAAGCCTAGGGTTGACCTAGCATAAGGCTAGGGGAGCCCTAGCCTTAGTCTATGCCTAGGGGTGCCCTAGAATAAGGCTAGGGAGCCCAAGCCTAAAGCTAGGGGAGCCCTAGACTTAGCTTCAGCCGAGAGGTGCCCTAGCTTACGGCTAAGGGAGCCCTAGCCTTAGTCTAGGGGAGTCCTACCCTAGGAAATGGGAGCCCTAGCCTAAGCCTAGGGGTGCCCTAATTTAAGGCTAGGGGAGTCCGAGTCCAATCCTAGGGGTGCCCTAGCCTAAGATTAGGGTAGCCCTACCCTAAGTCTAGGGGTGCCCGAACCTAAGGCTAGGGGAACCCTAGCGTAAGCCTAGGAGTGCCCGAGCCTAAGCCTAGGGGTGCCCTAGCATAAGGCTAGGGAGCCCTACCCTAAGGCTAGGGGAGCCCTAGTTTTAGGCTAGGGGAGCCCTAGCATAAGGATAGGGGTGCCCTACCCTAAGGGTAGGGGAGCCCTAGCATAAGGCTGGGGTAGCCCTAGCTTATGGCTAGGGGAAAACTAGCCTAAGGCTAGGGTAGCCCTGGACTAAGTCTAGGGGTGCCCTGGCCTAAGGCTAGTGGAGCCCTAGCCTAAATCTAGGGGAGCCCTAACCTAAGGCTAGGGGAGCCCTAGCCTAAGCCTATGGGTGCCCTAGCCTAAGGCTGGGGGAGCCCTAGCCTTAGCCTAAGCATAGGGGTGCCCTAGCCTAAGCCTAGGGGTGCCCTAGCCTAAGGCTAGGAGAGCCCTAGGATTAGCCTAAGCCTAGGGGTGCCCAAGCCTAAGGATAGGGGCGCCCTAGTCTAAGTCTACGGGAGCCCTAGCCTTAGCCTAAGCTTAGGGGTGCCCTAGCCCAAGTCTAGGGGATCCCTAGCCTTAGCCTAAGCCTACTGGTGCCCCAACCTAAGGCTAGGGGAGCCCTAGCCTAAGCCTAGGGGTGCCCTAGCCCAAGGCAAGGGGAGCCCTAGCGTTAGCCTAAGCCTAGGGGTGCCAAGCCAAAGGCTAGGTGAGCCCTAGCCTAAGGCTAGGGGAGCCCTAGCCTAAGGCTAATGGAGCCATAGCCTAAGTCTAGGGGAGCCCTAGCCTTAGCCTAAGCCTAGGGGTGCCCGAACCAAAGGCTAGGGGAGCCCTAGCCTTAACCTAAGCCTAGGGGAGCCCTAGCCTTACCCTAAGCTTATGGGTGTCCTAGCCTACGCCTAGGGGTGCCCTACCTAATGCTAGGGGAGCCCTAGCCTAAGGCGAGGGAAGCCCTAGCCTTAGCCTAAGCCTAGGGGTGCCCTAGCCTAAGGCTAGGGAATCCCTAGCCTAAGCCTAGGGGTGCCGTAGCCTAAGGCTAGGGGAGCCCTAGACTTAGCCTAAGCCTAGGGGTGCCCTACCTAAGGCTAGGGGAGCCCTAGCCTAAGACTAGGGGAGCCCTAGCCTTACCCTAAGCCTATGGGTGTCCTAGCATAAGGCTAGGTGTACCTTAGCCTAAGGCTAGGCGTACCTTATACTAAGGCTAGGGGAGACCTAGCCTTAGATTAATCCTAGGGGTGCCCTAGCCTAAGGCTAGGGGAGCCCTAGCCTTAGCCTAGGCCTAGGGGTGCCCTATCCAAGGTTAGGGGAACCCTAGCCAAAGGCTAGGGGAGCCCTAGCCTTAGCCTAAGCCTAGGGGTGCCCTAGCCTAAGCCTAGGGGTACCCTAGCCTAAGGCTAGGGGAGCTCTAGCGTTAGCCTAAGCCTACGGGTGCCATAGCCTGAGGCCTAGGGGTGCCCGAACCAAAGGCTAGGGGAGCCCTAGCCTAAACCTAGGGGTGCCGTAGCCTAAGGCTAGGGGAGCCCTAGACTTAGCCTAAGCCTAGGGGTGCCCTAGCCTAAAGCTAAGGGAGCACTAGCCTAAGGTTACGGGAGCCCTAGCCTTAGCCTAAGCTTACGGGTGCCCTAGCCTAAGCCTAGGGGTGCCCTAGCCTAAGGCTTGGGGAGCCCAAGCCTAAGGCAAGGGGAGCCCTAGCCTAAGGTTCCGGGAGCCCTAGCCTAAGGCTCAGGGAGCCCTAGCCTAAACCTAGGGGTGCCCTAGCCTACGGCTAGGGGAGTCCTAGGCTAAGGCTAGGGGAGCCCTAGGCTATGGCTAGGGGAGCCCTAGCCTAAGGCTAGGGGAGCGCTAGCTTTAGCCTAAGCCTATGGGTGCCCTTGTGTAAGGCTAGGGGAGCCCAAGCCTAAGGCTAGGGGAGCCCTAGCCTAAGGCTAGGGAAGCCCTAGGATTAGGCTAGGGGAGCCCTAGCATAAGGCTAGGGGTTCCCTACCCTAAGCGTAGGGGAGCCCTAGCCTTAGGCTAGTGGTGCCCTAGCCTAAGGGTAGGGGAGCCCTAGCCTAAGGCTAGGAGAGCCCTGGACTAAGCCTAGGGGTACCCTGGCCTAAGGCTTGGGGAGCTCTAGGCTAAACCTAGGGGTGCCCTAGCCTAAGGCTATGGGAGCCCTAGCCTAAGGCTAGGGGAGCCCTAGCCTTAGCCTAAGCCTAGGGGTGCCCTAGCCTAAGGCTAGGGGAGCCGTAGCCTAAGCCTAGGGGTGCCCTAACCTAAGGCTAGGGGAGCCCTACCCTTAGCCTAAGCCTAGGGGTGCCCTAGCCTAAGGCTAGCGGAGCCCTAGCCTAAGCCTAAGCCTTGGAGTGCCCTAGCCTAAGGCTCGGGGAGCCCTAGCCTAAGGCTAGGGGAGCCCTAGCGTTAACCTAAGCTTAGGGGTGCCTTAGCCTAAGGCTAGGGGAGCCCTAGACTAAGCCTAGGGGTGCCCGAGCCTAAGCCTAAGCCTTGGAGTGCCCCAGCCTAAGGCTCGGGGAGCCCTAGCCTAAGGCTAGGGGAGCCCTAGCGTTAGCCTAAGCTTAGGGGTGCCCTAGCCTAAGGCTAGGGGAGCCCTAGACTAAGCCTAGGGGTGCCCGAGCCTAAGCCTAAGCCTAGGGGTGCCCTAGCCTAAGGCTAGGGGAGCACTAGCCTAAGCCTAGGGGAGCCCTAGCCTTAGTCTAAGCCTAGGGGTGCCCTAGCCTAAGGCCATGGGAGCCCTAGCCAAAGACTAGGAGAGCCTAGCCTAAGGTTAGGGGAGCCCTAGACTTAGCCTCAGCCTAGGGGTGCCCTAGCTTACGGCTAAGGGAGCCCTAGCCTAAGGCAATGGAAGCCCTAGCCTAAGCCTAGGGGTGCCCTAATTTAAGGCTAGGGGAGCCCTAGTCTAAGCCTAGGGGTGCCCTTGCCTAAGGCTAGAGAGCCCTACCCTAAGGCTAGGGGAGTCCTACACTTAGCCTAAGCCTAGGGGTGCCCTAGTGTAAGGCTAGGTGAGCCCTAACCTAAGGCTAGGGGAGACTGGACTAAGCCTAGGCGTTCCCTGGCCTAAGGCTAGGGGAGCCCTAGCCTAAAGCTAGGGGAGCCCTAACCTAAGGCTAGGGGAGCCCTACCCTAAGTCTAGGGGTGCCCTAACCTAAGGCTAGGAGAGCCCTAGCCTTAGCCTAAGCCTAGGGGTGCCCTAGCCTAAGGCTAGGGGAGGCCTAACCTAAGGATAGGGGAGCCCTAGCCTTAGCCTAAGCATAGGGGTGCCCTTGACTAAGGCTAGGGTAGCCCTAGCTTAAGGCTTGTTTAGCCATAGCCTAAGGCTAGGGGAGCCCTAGCCTAAGGCTAGGGGAGCCCTAGCCAAAGGCTAGGGGAGCGCTAGCCTTAGCCTAAGCCTAGGGGTGCCCTATCCTAAGGATAGGGGAGCATTAGCCTAAGCCTAGGGGTGCCCTAATGTAAGGCTAGGGGAGACCGAGCCTAAGGCTAAGGGAGCCCTAACCTAACGCTAGCGGAGCCCTAAACTTAGGCTAGGGAGCCCTAGCCTTAACCTAAGCTTAGGGGTGCCCTAGCCTAAGACTAGGTGAGCCCTAGCCTTAGCCTAAGCCTAGGGGTGCTCTAGCCTAAGGCTAGGGGAGCCCAAGCCTAAGCCTAGGGCTTCCATACCTAAGGCTAGGGGAGCCCTAGCCTTAGCCTAAGCCTATGGGTGCCCTACCCTAAGCCTAGGGGTGCTCTTGCCTAAGGCTAGGGGAGCCCTAGCCTAAGGCTAGGGGAGCCCTAGCCTAAGGCTAGGGGAGCGCTAGCCTTAGCCTATGCCTAGGGGTGCCCTAACCTAAGGCTAGGGGAGTCTAACCCAAGCCTAGGGGTGCCCTAGCCTAAGGCTAGGGAGGCCTAGCCTAAGGCTAGGGGAGCCCTAGCCTAAGGCTAGGGGAGACCTAGCCTAAGGCTAGGGGAGCCTTACCCTAAGCCTAGGGGTGCCTGAGCCTAAGCCTAGGGGTGCCGGAGCCTAAGGCTAGGGTAGCACTAGCCTAAAGCTAGGGAAGCCCTAGCCTTAGTCTAAGCCTAGGGGTGCCCTAGCCTAAGGCTAGGGGAGCCCTAGCCTTAGTCTAAGCCTAGGGGTGCCCTAGCCTAAGCCTAGGGGTGCCCTAGCCTAAGCCTAGGGGTGCCCTAGCCTAAGGCTAATGGAGCCCTAGTTTAAAGCTAGCGGAGCCCTAGCCTTAGCCTAGGGGTGCCCTAACTTTAGGCTATGGGAGCCCTAGCCTAAGCCTAGGGGTGCCCTAGCCTAAGGCTAGGGGAGCACTAGCCTAAGGCTAGGGGAGCCCTAGCCTTAGTCTAAGCCTAGGGGTGCCCTAGCCTAAGGCTAGGGGAGCCCTAACCTTAGTCTAAGCCTACTGGTGCCCTAGCCTAAGGCTAGGGGAGCCCTAGCCTTAGTCTAAGCCTAGGGGTGCCCTAGCCTAAGCCTAGGGGTGCCCTAGCCTAAGGCTAATGGAGCCCTAGCTTAAAGCTAGCAGAGACCTAGCCTTAGACTAGGGGTGCCCTAACTTTAGGCTAGGGGAGCCCTAGCCTTAGCCTAAGCTAGTGGTGCCCTAGCATAAGACTAGGGAGCCCTAGCCTAAGCCTAAGCCTAGGGTTGCCCTAGCCAAGGCTAGGGGAGCCCTACCCTAAGGCTAGGGGAGCACTAGCCTTAGCCTAAGCCTAGGGGTGCGCAGTGTAAGGCAAGGGGAGGCCTAGCCTAAACCTAAGGGAGCCCTAGGCTTAGGCTAGGGGAGCCCTAGCATAAGGCTAGGGGTGCCCTACCCTAAGGCTGGGGTAGCCCTAGCCTAAGGCTTGGGGAACCCTGGACTAAGCCTAGGGGTGCCCTGGCCTAAGGATAGGGGAGCCCTAACCTAAGCATAGGGGAGCCCTAGGCTAAGGCTAAGGGAGCCCAAGCCTAAGTCTAGGGCTGCCCTAGCCTAAGGCTAGGGGAGCCCTAGCCTTAGCCTAAGACTATGGGTGCCCTAGCCTAAGCCTATGGGTGCCCTAGCCTAAGGCTGGGGGATCCCTAGCCAAAGGCTAGGGGAGCCCTAGCCTTAGCCTAAGCATAGGGGTGCCCTTGACTAAGGGTAGCGGAGCCATATACTAAGGCTAGGGGTGGTCTAGTGTAAGGGTACGGGAGCCCGAGCCTAAGGCTAGGGGAGCCCGAACCTAAGGCTAGGGGAGCCCTAGGCTTAGGCTAGGGGAGCCCTAGCATAAGGCTAGGGGAGCCCTAGCCTTAGCCTAAGCCTAGGGGTGCCCTAGCCTAAGGCTAAGGGAGCGATAGCCTAAGGTTAGGGGAGCCCTAGCCTTAGCCTAAGCTTAGGGGTGCCCTATCCTAAGTCTACGGGAGCCCTAGTCTTAGCCTAAGCCTAGGGGTGCCCTAGCCTAAGGCTAGGGGAGCCCAAGCCTAAGGCGAGGTGGGCCCTAGCCTAAGGTTCCGGGAGCCCTAGCCTAAGCCTATGGGTAACCTAGCCTACGGCTAGGGGAGTCCTAGGCTAAGGCTAGGGGAGCCCTAGCCTAAGGCTAGGGGAGCGCTAGCTTTAGCCTAAGCCTAGGGGTGCCCTAGCCTAAGGATAGGGGAGCATTAGCCTAAGCCTAGGGGTGCCCTAGTGTAAGGCTAGGGGAGCCCAAGCCTGAGGCTAGGGGAGCACTATACTTAGGCTAGGGGAGCCCTGGCCTAATGCTATGGGAGCCCTAGCCTAAGCCTAGGGGTGCCCTAGCCTAAGGCTTGGGGAGCCCTAGGCTAAACCTAGGGGTTTCCTAGCCTAAGGCTATTGGAGCCCCAGCCTAAAGCTAGGGGAACTCCAGCCTAAAGCTATGGGAGCCCAAGCCTAAGGCTAGGGGAGCCCTAGCCTTAGCCTAAACCTAGGGGTGCCCTAGCCTAAGGCTAGGGGAGCTATAGCCTAAGCCTAAGCCTGGGGTGCCCTAGCCTAAGGCTAGGGGATCCATAGCCTAAGGCTAAGGGAGCCCTAACCTTAGCCTAAGCCTAGGGGTGCTCTAGCCTAAGGCTAGGGGAGCCCTAGCCTAAGCCTAGGGGTGCCCTAGCCTAAGGCTAGGGGAGCCCTAGCCTAAGCCTAGGGGTGCCCTAGCCTAAGGCTTGGGGAGCCCTAGCCTAAACCTAGGGGGTTCCTAGCCTAAGGCTATTGGAGCCCCAGCCTAAAGCTAGGGGAACCGCAGACTAAGGCTATGGGAGTCCTAGACTTAGCCTAAGCCTAGGGGTGCCCTAGCATAAGGCTAGGGGAGCTACAGCCTAAGCCTAAGAATAGAGGTGCACTAGCCTATGGCTAGGGGATCCATAGCCTAAGGCTAGGGGAGACCTAACCTTAGCCTAAGCCTAGGGGTGCTCTAGCCTAAGGCTAGGGGAGCCCTAGCCTAAGCCTAGGGGTGCCCTAACCTAAGGCTAGGGGAGCCCTAGCCTAAGCCTAGGGGTGCCCGAACCTAAGGCTAGGGGAGCCCTGCCGAAGGCTATGGGAGCCCTAGCCTTAGCCTAAGCCTAGGGGTGCCCTAGCCTAAGGCTAGGGGAGCCCTAGCCAAAGGCTAGGGGAGCGCTAGCCTTAGCGTAAGCCTAGGGGTGCCCTAGCCTAAGGATAGGGGAGAATTAGCCTAAGCCTAGGGGTGCCTTAGTGTAAGGCTAGGGGAGACCGAGCCTAAGGCTAAGGGAGTCCTAGCCTAAGGCTAGGAGAGCCCTAGCCTAACGCTAGTGGAGCCCTAAACGTAGGCTAGGGGAGCCCTAGCCTTAGTCTAAGCCTAGGGGTGCCCTAGCCTAAGCCTAGGGGTGCCCTAGCCTAAGGCTAGGAGAGCCCTAGGCTTAGCCTAAGCCTAGGGGTGCCCAAGCCTAAGGATAGGGGCGCCCTAGTCTAAGTCTAGGGGAGCCCACGCCTGAGTCGAGGGCTGCCATACCTAAGGCTAGGGGAGCCCTAGCCTTCGCCTAAGCCTATGGGTGCCCTAACCTAAGGCTAGGGGAGCCCTAGCGTTAGCCTAAGCCTAGGGGTGCCATAGCCAAAGGCTAGGTGAGCCATAGCCTAAGGCTAGGGGAGCCCTAGCCTACGTCTAGGGGAGCCCTAGCCTTAGCCTAAGCTTAGGGGTGCCCTAGACCAAGTCTAGGGGATCCCTAGCCTTAGCCTAAGCCTAGGGGTGCCCCAACCTAAGGCTAGGGGAGCCCTAGCCTAAGCCTAGGGGTTGCCTAGCCTAAGGCTAGGGGAGCCCTAGCGTTAGCCTAAGCCTAGGGGTGCCTTAGCCAAAGGCTAGGTGAGCCCTAGCCTAAGGCTAGGGGAGCCCTAGCCTAAGGCTAATGGAGCCGTAGCCTAAGTCTAGGGGAGCCCTAGCCTTAGCCTAAGCCTAGGGGTGCCCGAACCAAAGGCTAGGGAGCCCTAGCCTAAGCCTAGGGTTGCCCTAGCCTAAGGCTAGGGGAGCCCTAGCCTTAGCCTAAGCCTAGGGGTGCCCAAGCCTAAGGCTAGGGGAGCCCTAGCATAAGGCTAGGGGAGCCCTAGCCTTACCCTAAGCTTATGGGTGTCCTAGCCTAAGGCTAGGGGTACCTTAGCCTAAGGCTAGGGGTACCTTAGCCTAAGGCTAGGGGAGCCCTAGCCTTAGCCTAAGCCTAGGGGTGCCCTAGCCTAAGGCTAGGGGAGCCCTAACGTTAGCCTAGTCCTAGGGGTGCCTTATCCAAGGCTAGGGGAGCCCTAGCCAAAGGCTAGGGCAGCCCTAGCCTTTGCCTAAACCTAGGGGTGCCCTAGCCTAAGGCTAAGGGAGCGATAGCCTAATGTTAGGGAAGCCCTAGCCTTAGCCTAAGCTTAGGGGTGCCCTAACCTAAGGCTACGGGAGCCCTAGTCTTAGCCTAAGCCTAGGGGTGCCCTAGCCTAAGGCTAGGGAAGCCCAAGCCTAAGGCGAGGAGAGCCCTAGCCTAAGGTTCCGGGAGCCCTAGCCTAAGCCTAGGGGTACCCTAGCCTAAGGCTAGGGGAGTCCTAGGCTAAGGCTAGGGTAGCCCTAGCCTAAGTCTAGGGGAGCGCTAGCTTTAGCCTAAGCCTAGGGGTGCCCTAGCCTAAGGATAGGGGAGCATTAGCCTAAGCCTAGGGGTGCCCTAGTGTAAGGCTAGGGGAGCCCAAGCCTGAGGCTAGGGGAGCACTATACTTAGGCTAGGGGAGCCCTAGCCTAATGCTATGGGAGCCCTAGCCTAAGCCTAGGGGGGCCCAAGCCTAAGGCTTGGGGAGCCCTAGGCTAAACCTAGGGGTTTCCTAGCCTAAGGATATTGGAGCCCCAGCCTAAAGCTAGGGGAACTCCAGCCTAAGGCTATGGGAGCCGAAGTCTAAGGCTAGGGGAGCCCTAGCCTTAGCCTAAGCGTAGGGGTGCCCTAGCCTAAGGCTAGGGGAGCTATAGCCTAAGCCTAAGCCTAGGGGTGCCCTAGCCTAAGGCTAGGGGATCCATAGCCTAAGGCTAAGGGAGCCCTAACCTTAGCCTAAGCCTAGGGGTGCTCTAGCCTAAGGCTAGGGGAGCCCTAGCCTAAGCCTAGAGGTGCCCTAGCCTAAGGCTAGGGGAGCCCTAGCCTAAGCCTAGGGGTGCCCTAGCCTAAGGCTTGGGGAGCCCTAGCCTAAACCTAGGGGGTTCCTAGCCTAAGGCTATTGGAGCCCCAGCCTAAAGCTAGGGGAACCGCAGACTAAGGCTATGGGAGCCCTAGACTTAGCCTAAGCCTAGGTGTGCCCTAGCATAAGGCTAGGGGAGCTACAGCCTAAGCCTAAGAATAGAGGTGCACTAGCCTAAGGCTAGGGGATCCATAGCCTAAGGCTAGGGGAGACCTAACCTTAGCCTAAGCCTCTGGGTGCTCTAGCCTAAGGCTAGGGGAGCCCTAGCCTAAGCCTAGGGGAGCCCGAACCTAAGGCTAGGGGAGCCCTAGCCTAAGCCTAGGGGTGCCCGAACCTAAGGCTAGGGGAGCCCTGCCGAAGGCTATGGGAGCCCTAGCCTTAGCCTAAGCCTAGGGGTGCCCTAGACTAAGGCTAGGGGAGCCCTAGCCAAAGGCTAGGGGAGCGCTAGCCTTAGCGTAAGCCTAGGGGTGCCCTAGCCTAAGGATAGGGGAGCATTAGCCTAAGCCTAGGGGTGCCCTAGCCTAACGCTAGTGGAGCCCTAAACGTAGGCTAGAGGAGCCCTAGCCTTAGTCTAAGCCTAGGGGTGCCCTAGCCTAAGCCTAGGGGTGCCCTAGCCTAAGGCTAGGAGAGCCCTAGGCTTAGCCTAAGTCTAGAGGTGCCCAAGCCAAAGGATAGGGGTGCCCTAGTCTAAGTCTAGGGGAGCCCAAGCCTGAGTCGAGGGCTGCCATACCTAAGGCTAGGGGAGCCCTAGCCTTCGCCTAAGCCTATGGGTGCCCTAACCTAAGGCTAGGGGAGCCCTAGCGTTGGCCTAAGCCTAGGGGTGCCATAGCCAAAGGCTAGGTGAGCCCTAGTCTAAGGCTAGGGGAGCCCTAGCCTACGTCTAGGGGAGCCCTAGCCTTAGCCTAAGCTTAGGGGTGCCCTAGACCAAGTCTAGGGGATCCCTAGCCTTAGCCTAAGCCTAGGGGTGCCCCAACCTAAGGCTAGGGAAGCCCTAGCCTAAGCCTAGGGGTGCCCTAGCCTAAGGCTAGGGGAGCCCTAGCATTAGCCTAAGCCTAGGGGTGCCTTAGCCAAAGGCTAGGTGAGCCCTAGCCTGAGGCTAGGGGAGCCCTAGCCTAAGGCTAATGGAGCCGTAGCCTAAGTCTAGGGGAGCCCTAGCCTTAGCCTAAGCCTAGGGGTGCCCGAACCAAAGGCTAGGGAGCCCTAGCCTAAGCCTAGTGTTGCCCTAGCCTAAGGCTAGGGGAGCCCTAGCCTTAGCCTAAGCCTAGGGGTGCCCTACCCTAAGACTAGGGGAGCCCTAGCATAAGGCAAGGGGAGCCCTAGCCTTACCCTAAGCTTATGGGTGTCCTAGCCTAAGGCTAGGGGTACCTTAGCCTAAGGCTAGGGGTACCTTAGCCTAAGGCTAGGGGAGCCCTAGCCTTAGCCTAAGCCTAGGGGTGCCCTAGCCTAAGGCTAGGGGAGCCCTAACGGTAGCCTAGTCCTAGGGGTGCCTTATCCAAGGCTAGGGGAGCGCTAGCCAAAGGCTAGGGGAGCCCTAGCATTTGCCTAAGCCTAGGGGTGCCTAGCCTAATGCTAGGGGAGCCCTAGCCTAAAGCGAGGGGAGCCCTAGCCTTAGCCTAAGTCTAGGGGTGCCCTAGCCTAAGGCTAGGGAATCCCTAGCCTAAGGCTAGGGGAGCGCTAGCCTTACCCTAAGCCTAGGGGTGCCCTTGCCTAAGTCTATGGGAGCCCTATCCTAAGACTAGGGGTGCCGTAGCCTAAGGCGAGGGGAGCCCTAGACTTAGCCTTAGCCTACGGGTGCCCTACCTAAGGATAGGGGAGCCCTACCCTAAGACTAGGGGAGCCGTAGCCTAAGACTAGGGGAGCCCTAGCCTTACCCTAAGCCTATGGGTGTCCTAGCCTAAGGCTAGGTGTACCTTAGCCTAAGGCTAGGCGTACCTTATCCTAAGGCTAGGGGAGCCCTAGCCTTAGCTTAATCCTAGGGGTGCCCTAGCCTAAGGCTAGGGGAGCCCTAGCCTTAGCCTAGGCCTAGGGGTGCCCTATCCAAGGTTATGGGAACCCTAGCCAAAGGCTAGGGGAGCCCTAGCATTAGCCTAAGCCTGGGGGTGCCCTAGCCTAAGCCTAGGGGTGCCATAGCCTAAGGCCTAGGGGTGCCCGAACCAAAGGCTAGGGGAGCCCTAGCCTAAACCTAGGGGTGCCGTAGCCTAAGGCTTGGGGAGCCCTAGACTTAGCCTAAGCCTAGGGGTGCCCTAGCCTAAGCCTAGGGGTGCCCTAGCCTAAGGCTAGGGGAGCCCTAGCCTTAGCCTAAGACTAAAGGTGCCCTAACCTAAGGCTAGGGGAGGCCTAGCCTTAGCCCAAGCCTAGGGGTGCCCTAGTCTAAGGCTAGGGGAGCCCTAGCCTAAGGCTAGGGGAGCCCTAGCCTTACCCTAAGCCTAAGGGTGCCTTAGCCTAAGGCTAGTGGAGCCCTAGCCTAAGGAAAGGGGAGCCCTAGCCTTAGCCTAAGCCTAGGGGTGCCTAAGCCTAAGGCTAGGGGAACCCTAACCTAAGGCTAGGGGAGCCCTAGCCTTAGCCTAAGCCTACGGGTGCCCAAGCCTAAGGCTAGGGGAGCCCAAGCCTAAGCCTAGGGCTGCCATACCTAAGGCTAGGGGAGCCCTAGCCTTAGCCTAAGCCTAGGGGAGCCCTAGCCTAAGCCTAGGGGTACCCTAACCTAAGGCTAGGGAGGTCGTAGCCTAAGTCTAGGGGATCCCTAGCCTTTGCCTAAGCCTAGGCGTGCCCTACCTAAGGCTAGGGGAGTCCTAGACTAAGCCTAAGGATGCCTTAGCCTACGGCTAGGGGAGTCCTAGCCTAAGCCTAGGTGTGGCCTAGCCTAAGGCTAGGGGAGCCCTAGCCTAAGGATAGGGAGCCCTAGCCTACGGCTAAGGGAACCCTGGACTAAGCCTAGGGGTGCCCTGGCCTAAGGCTAGGGGAGCCCTAGCCTTAGCCTAAGCCTAGGGGTGCCCTAGCCTAAGGCTAGTGGAGCACTAGCCTAAGGCTAGGGGAGCCCTAGCCTAAGGCTAGGGGAGCCCTAGTCTTAGCCTAAGCCTAGGGGAGCCCTAGCCTAAGGCTAGGGGAGCTCTAGCCTAAGCCTAGGGGTGACCTACCCTAAGGCTATGGGAGCCCTAGCTGAAGGCTAGGGGAGCCCTAGCCGAAGGCTAGGGGAGCCCTAGCCTAAGGCTAGGGGAGCCTAGGCCTAAGTCTAGGGGAGCCATAGCCTAAGGCCTAGGGGTGCCTGAACCAAAGGCTAGGGGAGCCCTAGCCTTAGCCTAAGACTAAAGGTGCCCTAGCCTAAGGCTAGGGGAGGCCTAGCCTAAGGCTAGGGGAGCCCTAGCCTAAGGCTAGGGGAGCCCTAGCCTTAGCCTAAGCCTAGGGGTGCCCAAGCCTAATGCTAGGGCAGCCCTAGCCTAGGGCTAGGGGAGCCCTACCCTTAGCCTAAGCCTAGGGGTGCCGTAGCCTAAGGCAACCCTAGCCTTAGGGTAAGCTTAAAGGTGACCTAGCCTAAGGCTAGGGGAGCCCTAGCCTAAGGCAAGGGGAGCCCTAGCCTTAGCCTAAGCCTAGGGGTGCCCTAGACTAAGCCTAGGGGTGCCCTAGCCTAAGACTAGGGGAGCCCTAGCCTTAGCCTAAGACTAAAGGTGCCCTAGCCTAAGGCTAGGGGAGGCCTAGCCTAGGCTAGGGGAGCCCTAGCCTAAGGCTAGGGGAGCCCTAGCCTTAGCCTAAGCCTAGGGGTGCCCAAGCCTAATGCTGGGGCAGCCCTAGCCTAGGGCTAGGGGAGCCCTAGCCTTAGCCTAAGCCTAGGGGTGCCCTAGCCTAAGGCTAGGGGAGCCATAGCCTAAGGCTAGGGGTGGCCTAGCCTTACCCTAAGCCTAGGGGTGCCCTAGCCTAGGCTATGGGAGTCCTAGCCTAAGCCTAGGGGTGCCCTAGCCTAAGGCTAGGGGAGCCCTAGCCTAAGGCTAGGGGAGCCCTAGCCTAAGCCTAGGCGTACCCTAGCCTAATGCTAGGGGAGCCCTAGCCTAAGCCTAGGGGTGCCCTAGCCTAAGGCTAGGGGAACCCTAACCTAAGGCTAGGGGAGCCCTAGCCTTAGCCTAAGCCTACGGGTGCCCAAGCCTAAGGCTAGGGGAGCCCTAGCCTTAGTCTAAGCCTAGGGGTGCCCTAACCTAAGGTTCGGGGAGCCCTAGCCTAAGGCTATGGGAGCCCTAGCATTAGCCTAAGCCTAGAGGTGCCCTAGCCAAGGTTAGGGGAGCCCTACCCTAAGGCTAGGGGAGCCCTAGCCTTAGCCTAAGCCTAGGGGTGCCCTAGTGTAAGGCTAGGGGAGCCCTAGGCTTAGGCTAGGGGAGCCCTAGCATAAGGCTATGGGTGCCTACCCTAAAGGTAGGGGAACCCGAGCCTAAGGATAGGGGAGCCCTAACCTAAGTCTATGGGAGCCCTAGCCTAAGGCTAGGAGAGCCCTAGCTTAGCCTAAGCCTAGGGGTGCCCTAGCCTAAGGTTGGGGAGCACTAGCTTAAGGCTAGAGGAGCCCTAGCCTTAGCCTAAGCCTAGGGGGGCCCTACCTAAGGCTAGCGGAGCCCTGGCCTTAGGCTAGGGGAGCCTTAGCCTTAGGCTAAGGGAACACTAGCCTAAGCCTAGGGGTGCCCTAACCTAAGGCTAGGGGAGCCCTAGCCTTAGCCTAAGCTTACGGGTGCCCTAGCCTAAGACTAGGGGAACCCTAGCCTTAGCCTAAGCCTACGGGTGCCCTAGCCTAAAGCTAAGGGAGCCCAAGCCCAAGCCTAGGTCTGCCATACCTAAGCCTAGGGGAGCCCTAGCCTTAGCCTAAGCCTATGGGTGCCCTAGCCTAAGCCTATGGGTGCCCTAGTCTAAGGCTAGGGGAGCCCTAGCCTTAGCCTAAGCCTAGGGGTGCCCGAACCTAAGGCTAGGGGAGCCCTATCCTAAGCCTAGGTGTGCCCTAGCCTAAGCCTAGGGGAGCCCTAGCCTAAGACCAGGGGAGCCCTAGCCTAAGCCTAGGGGTGCCCGAGCCTAAGCCTAGGGGTGCCCTAGCCTAAGGCTAGGGGAGCCCTAGCCTAAGGATAGGGGAGCCTTAGCCTAAGGCTAGGGGAGCCTTAGCCTTAGCCTAAGCCTCGGTGTGACGTACCCTAAGGCTATGGGAGCCCTAGCCTAAGGCTAGGGTAGCCCTAGCCTAAGGCTAGGGGAGCCCTAGCCTAATCCTAGGGTTGCCCGAGCCTAAGCCTACGGGTGCCCTAGCCTAAGGCTAGGGGAGCCCTAGCCTAAGGACAGGGGAGCCTTAGCCTAAGGCTAGGGGAGCCCTAGCCTTAGATTAAGCCTCGGGGTGAATTACCCTAAGGGTAGGGGAGCCCAAGCCGAAGGCTAGGGGAGCCCTAGCCTAAGGCTAGGGGAGGCCTAGCCTTAGCCTAATCTTTGGGGTGCCCCAACCTAAGGCTAGGGGGCCCTAGCCTAAGCCTAGGGGTGCCATAGCCTAAGGCTACGGGAGACCTAGCCTTAGCCTAAGCATAGGGGTGCCCTAGCCAAGGTTAGGGGAGCCCTACCCTAAGGCTAGGAGAGCCCTGGACTAAGTCTATGGGAGCCCTAGCCTAAGGCTAGGAGAGCCCTAGCATAGCCTAAGCCTAGGGGTGCCCTAGCCTAAGGCTAGGGGAGCCCTAGCCTAAGGATAGGGGAGCCAAAGCCTAAGGCTAGGGGAGACCTAGCCTTAGCCTAAGCTTAGGGGTGCCCTAGCCTAAGGCTAGGGGAGCCCAAGCCTAAGCCTAGGGCGGCCATACCTAAGGCTAGGGGAGCCCTAGCCTTAGCCTAAGCCTAGGGGTGCCCTAGCCTAAGGTTGGGGAGCACTAGCCTAAGGCTAGAGGAGCCCCAGCCTTAGCCTAAGCCTAGGGGTGCCCTAGCCTAAGGCTAGGGGTGCCCTACCCTAAGGCTATGGGAGCCCTAGCCTAAAGGTAAGGGAGCCCTAGCCTAAGCCTAGGGGAGCCCTAGCTTAAGGCTAGGGGAGCCCTAGCCTAAGCCTAGGGGTGCCCTAACCTAAGGCTAGGGAGTTCCTAGCCAAAGTCTAGGGGAGCCCTGGTCTTAGGCTAGAGGAACCTTAGCCTAAGTCTAAGGGAACACTAGCCAAAGCCTAGGGGTGCCCTAGCCTAAGGCTAGGGGAGCCCTAGCCTTAGCCTAAGCCTAGGGGTGCCTGAGCCTAAGCCTAGGGGAGCCCTAGCCTTAACCTAAGTTTACGTGTGCCCTAGCCTAAGACTAGGGGAACCCTAGCCTTAGCCTAAGCCTACGGGTGCCCTAGCCTAAGGCTAGGGGAGCCCAAGCCCAAGCCAAGGTCTGCCATACCTAAGCCTAGGGGAGCCCTAGCCTTAGCCTAAGCCTATGGGTGCCCTAGCCTAAGCCTATGGGTGCCCTAGTCTAAGCCTAGGGGAGCCCTAGCCTAAGGCTAGGGGAGCCCTCGCCTAAGCCTAGGGGTGCCCGAGCCTAAGCCTAGGGGTGCCCTAGCCTAAGGCTAGGGGAGCCCTATCCTAAGCCTAGGTGTGCCCTAGCCTAAGCCTAGGGGAGCCCTAGCCTAAGCCTAGGGGAGCCCTAGCCTAAGCCTAGGGGTGCCCGAGCCTAAGCCTAGGGGTGCCCTAGCCTAAGGCTAGGGGAGCCCTAGCCTAAGGATAGGGGAGCCTTAGCCTAAGGCTAGGGGAGCCTTAGCCTTAGCCTAAGCCTCGGTGTGACGTACCCTAAGGCTATGGGAGCCCTAGCCTAAGGCTAGGGTAGCCCTAGCCTAAGGCTAGGGGAGCCCTAGCCTAATCCTAGGGTTGCCCGAGCCTAAGCCTACGGGTGCCCTAGCCTAAGGCTAGGGGAGCCCTAGCCTAAGGACAGGGGAGCCTTAGCCTAAGGCTAGGGGAGCCCTAGCCTTAGATTAAGCCTCGGGGTGAATTACCCTAAGGGTAGGGGAGCCCAAGCCGAAGGCTAGGGGAGCCCTAGCCTAAGGCTAGGGGAGGCCTAGCCTTAGCCTAATCTTTGGGGTGCCCCAACCTAAGGCTAGGGGGCCCTAGCCTAAGCCTAGGGGTGCCATAGCCTAAGGCTACGGGAGACCTAGCCTTAGCCTAAGCATAGGGGTGCCCTAGCCAAGGTTAGGGGAGCCCTACCCTAAGGCTAGGAGAGCCCTGGACTAAGTCTATGGGAGCCCTAGCCTAAGGCTAGGAGAGCCCTAGCATAGCCTAAGCCTAGGGGTGCCCTAGCCTAAGGCTAGGGGAGCCCTAGCCTAAGGATAGGGGAGCCAAAGCCTAAGGCTAGGGGAGACCTAGCCTTAGCCTAAGCTTAGGGGTGCCCTAGCCTAAGGCTAGGGGAGCCCAAGCCTAAGCCTAGGGCGGCCATACCTAAGGCTAGGGGAGCCCTAGCCTTAGCCTAAGCCTAGGGGTGCCCTAGCCTAAGGTTGGGGAGCACTAGCCTAAGGCTAGAGGAGCCCCAGCCTTAGCCTAAGCCTAGGGGTGCCCTAGCCTAAGGCTAGGGGTGCCCTACCCTAAGGCTATGGGAGCCCTAGCCTAAAGCTAAGGGAGCCCTAGCCTAAGCCTAGGGGAGCCCTAGCTTAAGGCTAGGGGAGCCCTAGCCTAAGCCTAGGGGTGCCCTAACCTAAGGCTAGGGAGTTCCTAGCCAAAGTCTAGGGGAGCCCTGGTCTTAGGCTAGAGGAACCTTAGCCTAAGTCTAAGGGAACACTAGCCAAAGCCTAGGGGTGCCCTAGCCTAAGGCTAGGGGAGCCCTAGCCTTAGCCTAAGCCTAGGGGTGCCTGAGCCTAAGCCTAGGGGAGCCCTAGCCTTAACCTAAGTTTACGTGTGCCCTAGCCTAAGACTAGGGGAACCCTAGCCTTAGCCTAAGCCTACGGGTGCCCTAGCCTAAGGCTAGGGGAGCCCAAGCCCAAGCCAAGGTCTGCCATACCTAAGCCTAGGGGAGCCCTAGCCTTAGCCTAAGCCTATGGGTGCCCTAGCCTAAGCCTATGGGTGCCCTAGTCTAAGCCTAGGGGAGCCCTAGCCTAAGGCTAGGGGAGCCCTAGCCTAAGCCTAGGGGTGCCCGAGCCTAAGCCTAGGGGTGCCCTAGCCTAAGGCTAGGGGAGCCCTAGCCTAAGGATAGGTGAGCCTTAGCCTAAGGCTAGGGGAGCCCTAGCCTTAGCGAAAGCCTCGGTGTGACGTACCCTAAGGCTAGGGGAGCCCTAGCCTAAGGCTAGGGGAGCCCTAGCCTAAGGCTAGTGGAGCCCTAGCCTAAGGCTAGGGTAGCCCTAGCCTAAGGTTAGGGGAGCCCTAGCCTAAGCCTAGGGTTGCCCGAGCCTAAGCTTAGGGGTGCCCTAGCCTAAGGCTAGGGGAGCCCTAGCCTAAGGACAGGGGAGCCTTAGCCTAAGGCTAGGGGAGCCCTAGCCTTAACCTAAGACTCGGGGTGACTTACCCTAAGGCTAGGGGTGCCCGAGCCTAAGCCAAGGGGTGCCCTAGCCTAAGGATAGGGGAGCCTTAGCCTAAGGCTAAGGGAGCCCTAGCCTTAACCTAAGACTCGGGGTGACTTACCCTAAGGCTAGGGGAGCCCTAGCCTAAGGCTAGGTGTGCCCGAGCATAAGCCTAGGGGAGCTCTAGCCTAAGGCTAGGGGAGCCCTAGCCTAAGGTTTTGGGAGCCCTGGACTAAGCCTAGGGGTGCAATGGCCTAAGGATAAGAGATCACTAGCCTAAGGCTAGGGGAACCCTAGCCTAACTCTAGGGGAGCCCTAGCCTAAGGCTAGGGGTGCCCGAGCCTAAGGCTAGGGGAGCACTAGCCTAAGGCTAGGGAAGCCCGAGCCTAAGGCTAGGCGAGCCATAGCCTTAGCCTAAGTTTAGGGGTGCCCCAACCTAAGGCTAGGGGAGCCCAAGCCTAAACCTAGAGTTGCCATAGATTAAGGCTAGGGGATCCCTAGCCTTAGCCTAAGCATAGGGGTGCCCTAGTGTAAGGCTAGTGGATCCCTAGCCTAAGGCTAGGGGATCCCTAGGCTTAGGCTAGGGGAGCCCTAACCTAAGGCTAGGGGTGCCCTACCCTAAGGGTAGGGGAACACTTGCCTAAGGCTAGGAGAGCCCTAGCTTAGCCTAAGCCTAAGGGTGCCCTAGCCTAAGGCAAAGGGAACACTAGCCTAAGCCTAGGGGTGCTTTAGCCTCAGGCTAGGGGAGCCCAAGCCCAAGCCTAGGTCTGCCATACCTAAGCCTAAGGGAGCCCTAGCTATAGCCTAAGCCTATGGGTGCCCTAGTCTAAGGCTAGGGGAGCCCTAACTTTAGCCTAAGCCTAGGGGTGCCCGAACCTAAGGCTAGCGGAGCCCTAGCCTAAGCCTAGGGGTGCCCTAGCCTAAGGCTAGGGGAGCCCTAGCCTTAGCCTAAGCCTAGGGGTGTCCTATCCTAAGGCTAGGGGAGACCTAGCCTTAGCTTAATCCTAGGGGTGCCCTATCCAAGGTTAGGGGAACCCTAGCCAAAGGCTAGGGGAGCCCTAGCCTTAGCCTAAGCCTAGGGGTGCCATAGCCTAAGGCCTAGGGGTACCCGAACCAAAGGCTAGGGGAGCCCTAGCCTAAACCTAGGGGTGCCGTAGCCTAAGGCTAGGGGAGCCCTAGCCTTAGCCTAAGCCTAGGGGTGCCCGAACCTAAGGCTAGGGGAGCCCTAGCCTAAGCCTAGGGGTGCCCTAAGGCTAGGGGAGCCCTAGCCTAAGCCTATGGGTGCCCTAGTCTAAGGCTAGGGGAGCCCTAGCCTTAGCCTAAGCCTAGGGGTGCCCGAACCTAAGGCTAGGGGAGCCCTAGCCTAAGCCTAGGGGTGCCCTAGCCTAAGGCTAGGGGAGCCCTAGCCTTAGCCTAAGCCTAGGGGTGTCCTATCCTAAGGCTAGGGGAGACCTAGCCTTAGCCTAAGCCTAGGGGTGCCCTAGTGTAAGGCTAGGGGAGCCCTAGCCTAAAGCTAGGGGAGCTCTAGCCTAAGCCTAGGGGTGACCAAACCCTAAGGCTATGGGAGCCCTAGTTAAGTCTAGGGGAGCCCTATCCTAAGGCTAGGGGAGCCTAGGCCTAAGGCTAGGGGAGCCCAAGCCTAAGACTAGGGCTGCCATACCTAAGGCTAGGGGAGCCCTAGCCTAAGCCTAGGGGTGCCCTAGCCTAAGTCTAGGAGAGCCCTACCCTTAGCCTAAGCCTAGGGGTGACCGAACCAAAGGCTAGGGGAGCCTTAGCCTTAGCCTAAGCCTAGGGGTGCCTTAGCCTAAGGCTAGGGGAGCCCTAGCCTAAGGCTAGGGGAGCCCTAGCCTTACCCTAAGCTTATGGGTGTCCTAGCCTAAGGCTAGGCGTACCTTAGCCTAAGGCTAGGGGTACCTTAGCCTAAGGCTAGGGGAGCCCTAGCCTTAGCCTAAGCCTAGGGGTGCCCTAGCCTAAGGCTAGGGGTGCCTAGCGTTAGCCTAGGCCTAGGGGTGCCTTATCCAAGGCTAGGGGAGCCCTAGCCTTAGCGTAAGCCTAGGGGTGCCCTAGCCTAAGTCTATGGGAGCCCTAGCCTAAGCTTAGGGGTGCCGTAGCCTAAGGCTAGGGGAGCCCTAGACTTAGCCTAAGCCTAGGGGTGCCCTACCTAAGGCTAGGGGAGCCCTAGCCTAAGTCTAGGGGAGCCCTAGCCTTAACCTAAGCCTATGGGTGTCCTAGCCTAAGGCTAGGTGTACCTTAGCCTAAGGCTAGGCGTAACTTAGCCTAATGCTAGGGGAGCCCTACCCTTAGCTTAATCCTAGGGGTGCCCTATCCAAGGTTAGGGGAACCCTAGCCAAAGTCTAGGGGAGCCCTAGCCTTAGCCTAAGCCTAGGGGTGCCATAGCCTAAGGCCTAGGGGTACCCGAACCAAAGGCTAGGGGAGCCCTAGCCTAAGGATAGGGGAGCCTTAGCCTAAGGCTAGGGGAGCCTTAGCCTTAGCCTAAGCCTCGGTGTGACGTACCCTAAGGCTATGGGAGCCCTAGCCTAAGGCTAGGGTAGCCCTAGCCTAAGGATAGGGGAGCCCTAGCCTAATCCTAGGGTTGCCCGAGCCTAAGCCTACGGGTGCCCTAGCCTAAGGCTAGGAGAGCCCTAGCCTAAGGACAGGGGAGCCTTAGCCTAAGGCTAGGGGAGCCCTAGCCTTAGATTAAGCCTCGGGGTGAATTACCCTAAGGGTAGGGGAGCCCAAGCCGAAGGCTAGGGGAGCCCTAGCCTAAGGCTAGGGGAGGCCTAGCCTTAGCCTAATCTTTGGGGTGCCCCAACCTAAGGCTAGGGGGCCCTAGCCTAAGCCTAGGGGTGCCATAGCCTAAGGCTACGGGAGACCTAGCCTTAGCCTAAGCATAGGGGTGCCCTAGCCAAGGTTAGGGGAGCCCTACCCTAAGGCTAGGAGAGCCCTGGACTAAGTCTATGGGAGCCCTAGCCTAAGGCTAGGAGAGCCCTAGCATAGCCTAAGCCTAGGGGTGCCCTAGCCTAAGGCTAGGGGAGCCCTAGCCTAAGGATAGGGGAGCCAAAGCCTAAGGCTAGGGGAGACCTAGCCTTAGCCTAAGCTTAGGGGTGCCCTAGCCTAAGGCTAGGGGAGCCCAAGCCTAAGCCTAGGGCGGCCATACCTAAGGCTAGGGGAGCCCTAGCCTTAGCCTAAGCCTAGGGGTGCCCTAGCCTAAGGTTGGGGAGCACTAGCATAAGGCTAGAGGAGCCCCAGCCTTAGCCTAAGCCTAGGGGTGCCCTAGCCTAAGGCTAGGGGTGCCCTACCCTAAGGCTATGGGAGCCCTAGCCTAAAGCTAAGGGAGCCCTAGCCTAAGCCTAGGGGAGCCCTAGCTTAAGGCTAGGGGAACCCTAGCCTAAGCCTAGGGGTGCCCTAACCTAAGGCTAGGGAGTTCCTAGCCAAAGTCTAGGGGAGCCCTGGTCTTAGGCTAGAGGAACCTTAGCCTAAGTCTAAGGGAACACTAGCCAAAGCCTAGGGGTGCCCTAGCCTAAGGCTAGGGGAGCCCTAGCCTTAGCCTAAGCCTAGGGGTGCCTGAGCCTAAGCCTAGGGGAGCCCTAGCCTTAACCTAAGTTTACGTGTGCCCTAGCCTAAGACTAGGGGAACCCTAGCCTTAGCCTAAGCCTACGGGTGCCCTAGCCTAAGGCTAGGGGAACCCAAGCCCAAGCCAAGGTCTGCCATACCTAAGCCTAGGGGAGCCCTAGCCTTAGCCTAAGCCTATGGGTGCCCTAGCCTAAGCCTATGGGTGCCCTAGTCTAAGCCTAGGGGAGCCCTAGCCTAAGGCTAGGGGAGCCCTAGCCTAAGCCTAGGGGTGCCCGAGCCTAAGCCTAGGGGTGCCCTAGCCTAAGGCTAGGGGAGCCCTAGCCTAAGGATAGGTGAGCCTTAGCCTAAGGCTAGGGGAGCCCTAGCCTTAGCGTAAGCCTCGGTGTGACGTACCCTAAGGCTAGGGGAGCCCTAGCCTAAGGCTAGGGGAGCCCTAGCCTAAGGCTAGTGGAGCCCTAGCCTAAGGCTAGGGGAGCCCTAGCCTAAGGCTAGGGGAGCCCTAGCCTAAGCCTAGGGTTGCCCGAGCCTAAGCTTAGGGGTGCCCTAGCCTAAGGCTAGGTGTGCCTGAGCATAAGCCTAGGGGAGCTCTAGCCTAAGGCTAGGGGAGCCCTAGCCTAAGGCTATGGGAGCCCTGGACTAAGCCTAGGGGTGCAATGGCCTAAGGATAAGAGATCACTAGCCTAAGGCTAGGGGAACCCTAGCCTAACTCTAGGGGAGCCCTAGCCTAAGGCTAGGGGTGCCCGAGCCTAAGGCTAGGGGAGCACTAGCCTAAGGCTAGGGAAGCCCGAGCCTAAGGCTAGGCGAGCCATAGCCTTAGCCTAAGTTTAGGGGTGCCCCAACCTAAGGCTAGGGGAGCCCAAGCCTAAACCTAGAGTTGCCATAGCCTAAGGGTAGGGGTACCCTACCCTAAGGGTAGGGGAACACTTGCCTAAGGCTAGGAGAGCCCTAGCTTAGCCTAAGCCTAAGGGTGCCCTAGCCTAAGGCAAAGGGAACACTAGCCTAAGCCTAGGGGTGCTTTAGCCTCAGGCTAGGGGAGCCCAAGCCCAAGCCTAGGTCTGCCATACCTAAGCCTAAGGGAGCCCTAGCTATAGCCTACGCCTATGGGTGCCCTAGCCTAAGCCTATGGGTGCCCTAGTCTAAGGCTAGGGGAGCCCTAACTTTAGCCTAAGCCTAGGGGTGCCCGAACCTAAGGCTAGCGGAGCCCTAGCCTAAGCCTAGGGGTGCCCTAGCCTAAGGCTAGGGGAGCCCTAGCCTTAGCCTAAGCCTAGGGGTGTCCTATCCTAAGGCTAGGGGAGACCTAGCCTTAGCTTAATCCTAGGGGTGCCCTATCCAAGGTTAGGGGAACCCTAGCCAAAGGCTAGGGGAGCCCTAGCCTTAGCCTAAGCCTAGGGGTGCCATAGCCTAAGGCCTAGGGGTACCCGAACCAAAGGCTAGGGGAGCCCTAGCCTAAACCTAGGGGTGTCGTAGCCTAAGGCTAGGGGAGCCCAAGCCTTAGCCTAAGCCTAGGGGTGCCCGAACCTAAGGCTAGGGGAGCCCTAGCCTAAGCCTAGGGGTGCCCTAGCCTAAGGCTAGGGGAGCCCTTGCCTAAGCCTATGGGTGCCCTAGTCTAAGGCTAGGGGAGCCCTAGCCTTAGCCTAAGCCTAGGGGTGCCCGAACCTAAGGCTAGGGGAGCCCTAGCCTAAGCCTAGGGGTGCCCTAGCCTAAGGCTAGGGGAGCCCTAGCCTTAGCCTAAGCCTAGGGGTGTCCTATCCTAAGGCTAGGGGAGACCTAGCCTTAGCCTAAGCCTAGGGGTGCCCTAGTGTAAGGCTAGGGGAGCCCTAGCCTAAAGCTAGGGGAGCTCTAGCCTAAGCCTAGGGGTGACCAAACCCTAAGGCTATGGGAGCCCTAGTTAAGTCTAGGGGAGCCCTATCCTAAGGCTAGGGGAGCCTAGGCCTAAGGCTAGGGGAGCCCAAGCCTAAGACTAGGGCTGCCATACCTAAGGCTAGGGGAGCCCTAGCCTAAGCCTAGGGGTGCCCTAGCCTAAGTCTAGGAGAGCCCTACACTTAGCCAAAGCCTAGGGGTGACCGAACCAAAGGCTAGGGGAGCCTTAGCCTTAGCCTAAGCCTAGGGGTGCCTTAGCCTAAGGCTAGGGGAGCCCTAGCCTAAGGCTAGGGGAGCCCTAGCCTTACCCTAAGCTTATGGGTGTCCTAGCCTAAGGCTAGGCGTACCTTAGCCTAAGGCTAGGGGTACCTTAGCCTAAGGCTAGGGGTACCTTAGCCTAAGGCTAGGGGAGCCCTAGCCTTAGCCTAAGCCTAGGGGTGCCCTAGCCTAAGGCTATGGGTGCCTAGCGTTAGCCTAGGCCTAGGGGTGCCTTATCCAAGGCTAGGGGAGCCCTAGCCTTAGCGTAAGCCTAGGGGTGCCCTAGCCTAAGTCTATGGGAGCCCTAGCCTAAGCTTAGGGGTGCCGTAGCCTAAGGCTAGGGGAGCCCTAGACTTAGCCTAAGCCTAGGGGTGCCCTACCTAAGGCTAGGGGAGCCCTAGCCTAAGTCTAGGGGAGCCCTAGCCTTAACCTAAGCCTATGGGTGTCCTAGCCTAAGGCTAGGTGTACCTTAGCCTAAGGCTAGGCGTAACTTAGCCTAATGCTAGGGGAGCCCTACCCTTAGCTTAATCCTAGGGGTGCCCTATCCAAGGTTAGGGGAACCCTAGCCAAAGTCTAGGGGAGCCCTAGCCTTAGCCTAAGCCTAGGGGTGCCATAGCCTAAGGCCTAGGGGTACCCGAACCAAAGGCTAGGGGAGCCCTAGCCTAAACCTAGGGGTGCCGTAGGCTAAGGCTAAGGGAGCCCTAGACTTAGCCTAAGCCTAGGGGTGCCCAAGCCTAAGGCTAGGGGAGCCCTAGCCTAAGGCTAGGGGAGCCCTAGCCTTAGCCTAAGCCTAGGGGTGCCCTAGCCTAAGCCTAGGGGTGCCCTAGCCTAAGCCTAGGGGTGCCCTAGCCTAAGGCTAGGGGAGCCCTAGCCTTAGCCTAAGACTAAAGGTGCCCTAACCTAATGCTAGGGCAGCCCTAGCCTAGGGCTAGGGGAGCCCTAGCCTTAGCCTAAGCCTTGGGTTCCCTAGGCTAAGGCTAGGGGAGCCCTAGCCTAAGGCTAGGGGAGGCCTAGCCTTACCCTAAGCCTAGGGGTGCCCTAGCCTAGGCTATGGGATTCCTAGCCTAAGCCTAGGGGTGCCCTAGCCTAAGGCTAGGGGAGCCCTAGCCTAAGGCTAGGGGAGCCCTAGACTTAGCCTAAGCCTAGGGGTGCCCTAGCCTAAGGCTAGGGGAGCCCTAGCCTAAGTCTAGGGGTGCCATTGCCTAAGGCTAGTGGAGCCCTAGCCTTAGCCTAAGCCTAAAGGTGCCCTAGCCAAGGTTAGGGGAGCCCTACCCTAAGGCTAGGGAAGCCCTAGCCTTAGCCTAAGCCTAGGTGTGCCCGTGTGTAAGGCTAGGGGAGCCCTAGCATAAGGCTAGGGGTGCCCTACCCTAAAGGTAGGGGAACTCTAGCCTAAGGCTAGGGGACCCCTAACCTAAGGCTAGGGGAGCCCTGGACTAAATCTATGGGAGCCCTAGCCTAAGGCTAGGAGAGCCCTAGCTTAGCCTAAGCCTAGGGGTGCCCTAGCCTAAGGCTAGGGGAACCCTATCCTAAGGATAGGGGAGCCCAAACCTAAGGCTAGGGGAGCCCTAGCCTTAGCCTAAGCTTAGGGGTGCCCTAGCCTAAAGCTAGGGGAGCCCAAGCCTAAGCCTAGGGCTGCCATACCTAAGGCTAGGGGAGCCCTAGCCTTAGCCTAAGCCTAGGGGTGCCCTAGCGTAAGGTTGGGGAGCACTAGCCTAAGGCTAGAGGCGCCCTAGCCTTAGCCTAAGCCTAGGGGTGCCCTAGCCTAAGCCTAGGCGTGCCCTAGCCTAAGGTTGGGGAGCACTAGCCTAAGGCTAGAGGAGCCCTAGCCTTAGCCTAAGCCTAGGGGAGCCCTAGCTTAAGGCTAGTGGAGCCTTAGCCTAAGCCTAGGGGTGCCTGAGCCTAAGCCTAGGTGAGCCCTAGGCTTAGCCTTAGATTACGGGTGCCCTAGCCTAAGACTAGGGGAACCCTAGCCTTAGCCTAAGCCTACGGGTGCCTTAGCCTAAGGCTAGGGGAGCCCAAGCCCAAGCCTAGGTCTGCCATACCTAAGCCTAAGGGAGCCCTAGCCTTAGCCTAAGCATAGGGGTGCCATAGCCTAAGGCTACGTGAGCCCTAACCTAAGACTAGGGGAGCCCTAGCCTAAGGCTAATGGAGCCCTAGCATAAGCCTAGGGGTGCCCGAGCGTAAGCCTAGGGGTGCCTGAGCCTAAGCCTAGGGGAGCCCTAGCCTAAGGCTAGGGGAGCCCTAGCCTGAGCCTAAGCCTAGGGGTGCCCTTGCCTAAGGCGAGTGGACCCCTAGCCTAAGGCTTGGGGAGCCCTAGCCTAAGGCTAGGGGAGCCCAAGTCTTAGCCTAAGCCTAGGGGAGCCCTAGCCTAAACCTAGGGCTGCCCGAACCTAAGGCTAGGGGAGCCCTATCCTAAGCCTAGGGGTGCCCTAGCCTAAGGCTATGGGAGCCCGAGCCTAAGGCTAGGGGAGCCCTAGCCTTAGGCTAGGGGAGCCCTAGCCTAAGGATAGGGGAGCCCTAGCCTAAGGCTAAGGGAGCCCTAGCCTTAGCCTAAGCCTCAGGGTGACTTAGCCTAAGGCTAGGGGAGTCCTAGCCTAAGCCTAGGGGTGCCTTAGCCCAAGGCTAGGGGAGCCCAAGCGTAAGCCTAGGGCTGCCATAACTAAGGCTAGGGGAGCCCTAGCCTTAGCCTAAGCCTATGGTTGCCCTAGCCTAAGGCTATGGGAGCCTGAGCCTAAGGCTAGGGGAGCCCTAGCCTTAGGCTAGGGGAGCCCTATCCTACGGCTAGGGGAGCCCTAGACTAAGCCAAGGTGTGCCCCAGCCTAAGCCTAGGGGTGCCCTAGCCTAAGGCTAGGGGAGCCCTAGCCTAAGGACAGGGGAGCCTTATCCTAAGGCTAGGGGAGCCCTAGCCTTAGCCTAAGCCTCGGGGTGAATTACCCTAAGGCTAGGGGAGCCCTAGCCGAAGGCTAGGGGAGCCCTAGCCTAAGGCTAGGGGAGCCCTAGCCTTAGCCTAAGCATAGGGGTGCCATAGCCTAAGGCTACGTGAGCCCTAGCCTAAGGCTAGTGGAGCCCTAGCCTAAGGCTAATGGAGCCCTAGCATAAGCCTAGGGGTGCCCGAGCCTAAGCCTAGGGGTGCCTGAGCCTAAGCCTAGGGGAGCCCTAGCCTAAGGCTAGGGGAGCCCTAGCCTGAGCCTAAGCCTAGGGGAGCCCTAGCCTAAGGCTAGGGGAGCCCAAGTCTTGGCCTAAGCCTAGAGGAGCCCTAGCATAAACCTAGGGCTGCCGAACCTAAGGCTAGGGGAGCCCTATCCTAAGCCTAGGGGTGCCCTAGCCTATGGCTAGGGGAGCCATAGCCTTAGCCTAGGGGTGCCCGAGCCTAAGCCAAGGGGTGCCCTAGCCTAAGGATAGGGGAGCCTTAGCCTAAGGCTAAGGGAGCCCTAGCCTTAGCCTAAGCCTCGGGGTGACTTACCCTAAGGCTAGGGGAGCTCTAGCCTAAGGCTAAGTGTGCCCGAGCCTAAGCCTAGGGGAGCCCTAGCCTAAGGTTAGGGGAGCCCTAGCCTAAGGCTATGGGAGCCCTGGACTAAGCCTAGGGGTGCCCTGGCCTAAGGATAAGAGATCACTAGCCTAAGGCTAGGGGAACCCTAGCCTAAGTCTAGGGGAGCCCTAGCCTAAGGCTAGGGGTGCCCGAGCCTAAGGCTAGGGGAGTACAAGCCTAAGGCTAGGCGAGCCATAGCCTTAACCTAAGTTTAGGGGTGCCCCAATCTAAGGCTAGGGGAGCCCTAGCCTAAACCTAGGGGTGCCATAGCCTAAGGCTCGGGGAGCCCTAGCCTTAGCCTAAGCATAGGGGTGCCCTAGTGTAAGGCTAGGGGAGCCCAAGCCTAAGGCTAGGGGAGCCCTAGGCTTAGGCTAGGGGAGCCCTAGCATAAGGCTAGGGGTGCCCTACCCTAAGGGTAGGGGAACCCTTGCCTAAGGCTAGGGGAGCCCTAACTTAAGGCTAGGGGTGCCCAAGCCTAAGGCTAGGGGAGCACGAGCCTAAGGCTAGGGGACCCCTAGCCTAAGGCAAGGGGAGCCCTAGCCTAAGCCTAGTGGTGCCCTAACCTAAGGCTAGGAGAGCCCTAGCCTAAGGCTAGGAGAGCCCTAGCCTAAGGCTAGGAGAGCCCTAGCTTAGCCTAAGCCTAGGGGTGTCCTAGCCTAAGGCTAGGGGAACGCATGCCTTAGCATAAGCCTAGGGATGCCCTAACCTAAGGCTAGGGGAGTCTTACCTAAGCCTAGGGTTGCCCTAGCCTAAGCCTAGGGGAGCCCTAGCCTAAGTCTAGGGGAGCCCTAGCCTAAGGCTAGGGGTACCCGAGCCTAAGGCTAGGGGAGCACGAGCCTAAGGCTAGGGGAGCCTGAGCCTAAGGCTAGGGGAGACCTAGCCTAAGCCTTAGCTTAGGGGTGCCCTAGCCTAAGACTAGGGGAGCCCTAGCCTTAGCCTAAGCCTAGGGGAGCCCTAGCCTAAGGCTAGGGGAGCTCTAGCCTAAGCCTAGGGGTGCCGAGCCTAAGCCTAGCGGTGCCCGAGCCTAATGCTAGGGGAGCACAAGCCTAAGGCTAGGGGAGACTTAGTCTAAGGCTAGGGGAGCCCTAGCCTTAACCTAAGCCTAGGGGTGACCTACACTAAGGCTAGGGGAGCCCTAGCCGAAGACTAGGGGAGCCCTACCGAAGGCTAGGGGAGCCCTAGCCTAAGGCTAGGGGAGCCTTAGCCTAAGGCTAGGGGAGCCCTAGCCTTAGCCTAAGCCTAGGGGTGACCTAGCATACGGTTAGGGGAGCCCTAGCCTAAGGCTAGGAGAACCCAAGCCTTAGCCTAAGCTAAGGGGTGCCCTAGCCTAAGGCTAGGGGAGCCCTAGCCATAGCCTAAGCCTAGGTGTGCCCCAACCTAAGGCTAGGGGAGCCCTGGCCTAAGCCTAGGGGTGCCCTAGCCTAAGGCTAGGGGAGCCCTAGGGTTAGCCTAAGACTGGGGGGGCCATAGCCTAAGGCTAGGGGAGCCCTAGCCTAAGGCTAGGGGAGCCCTAGCCTAAGGCTAATGGAGCCCTAGCCTAAGCCTAAGCCTAGGGGTGCCAGAACTAAAAGCTAGGGGAGCCCTAGCCTAAGCCTAGGGGTGCCCTAGCCTAAGGCTAGGGGAGCCCTTCCTTAGCCTAAGCCTAGGGGTGCCCTAGCCTAAGGTTAGGGGAGCCCTAGCCTAAGGCTAGGGGAGCCCTAGCCTTACCCTAAGCCTTTGGGTGTCCTAGCCTAAGTCTAGGGGTACCTTAGCCTAAGTCTAGGGGTACCTTAGCCTAAGGCTAGGGGAGCCCTAGCCTTAGCCTAAGCCTCGGGTGCCCTAGCCTAAGGTTAGGGGAGCCCTAGCCTTAGCCTAAGCCTAGGGGTGCCCTAGCCTAGGGCTAGGGGAGCCCTAGTGTTAGCCTAGGCCTAGGGGTGCCCTATCCAAGGCTAGGGGAGCCCTAGCCAAAGGCTAGGGGAGCCCTAGCCTTAGCCTAAGCCTAGGGGTAACCTAGCCTAATGCTAGGGTAGCCCTAGCCTAAGGCGAGGGGAGCCCTAGCCTTAGCCTAAGCCTAGAGGTGCCCTAGCCTAAGGCTAGGGAAGCCCTAGCGTAAGGCTAGGTGAGCGCTAGCCTAACCCTAACCCTAGGGGTGCCCTAGCCTAAGTCTATGGGAGCCCTAGCCTAAGCCTAGGGGTTCCGGAGCCTAAGGCTAGTGGAGCCTTAGACTTAGCCTAAGCCTAGGGGTACCCTAGCCTAAGGCTAGGGGAGCCCTAGCCTAAGGCTAGGGGAACCCTAGCCTTAGCGTAAGCCTAAAGGTGCCCTAGCCTAAGGCTTGGGGAGCCCTAACCTAAGGCTAGGGGAGCCCTAGCCTTAGCCTAAGCCTAGGGGTGCCCTAACCTAAGCCTAGGGGTGCCTTAACCTAAGCCTAGGGTTGCCCTAGACTACGCCTAGGGGAGCCCTAGCCATAGCCTTAGACTAAAGGTGCCTTAGCCTAAGGCCAGGGGAGGCCTAGCCTAAGGCTAGGGGAGCCGTAGCCTTAGCCTAAGCCTAGGGGTGCCCAAGCCTAATGCTAGGGGAGCCCTAGCCTAAGGCTAGGGGAGCCTTAGCCTAATGCTAGGGGAGGCCTAGCCTTAGCCTAAGCCTTTAGGTGCCCGAGCCTAAGTCTAGGGGAGCCCTAGCCTTACCCTAAGCCTAGGGCTGCCCTAGTCTAAGGCTATGGGAGTCCTAGCCTAAGCCTAGGGGTGCCCTAGCCTAAGGCTAGGGGAGCCCTAGCCTAAGGCTGGGTGAGCCCTAGACTTAGCCTAAACCTAGGGGTGCCCTAGCCTAAGGCTAGGGGAGTCCTAGCCTAAGCCTAGGGGTTCCCTAGCCTAAGGCTAGTGGAGCCCTAGCCTAAGGCTAGGGGAGCCCTAGCTTTAGCCTAAGCCTAAAGGTGCCCTAGCCTAGGGCTAGGGAGCCCTAGCCTTAGCCTAGGCCTAGGGGTGCCCTAGCCTAAGTCTAGGGGACCCCTATCCTAAGCATAGGTGTGCCTGAGCCTAAGCCTAGGGGTGCCCTATCCTAAGGCTAGGGGAGCCCTAGAATTAGCCTAAGCCTAGGGGTGGCCTACCGTAAGCCTAGGGGAGCCCTAGCCGAAGGCTAGGGGAGCTCTAGCTTTAGCCTAAGCCTAGGGATGCCCGAGCCTAAGCCTAGGGGAACCCTAGCCTAGGGGTAGGGGAGCCCTGGAGTAAGCCTACGGGTGCCCAAGCCTAAGCCTAGGGGAGCCCTAGCCTAAGGCTAGGGGAGTCCTAGTCTTAGCCTATGCCTAGGGGTGGCCTATCCTAAGGCTCGGGGAGCCCTAGCCTAAGGCTATGGGAACCCTAGCGTTAGCTTTAGCCTAGGGGTGCCCTAGCCAAGGCTAGGGGAGCCCTACCCTAAGGCTAGGGGAGCCCTGGACTAAGTCTAGGGGAGCCTTAGCCTAAGGCTAGGGGTGCCCGAGCCTAAGGCTAGGGGAGCACGAGCCTAAGGCTAGGGGAGCCTGAGCCTAAGGCTAGGGGAGACCTAGCCTAAGCCTTAGCTTAGGGGTGCCCTAGCCTAAGACTAGGGAAGCCCTATCCTTAGCCTAAGCCTAGGGGTGCCGTAGAATAAGGTTAGGGGAGCCCAAGCCTAAGCCTAGGGCTGCCATACCTAAAGCTTGGGGTGCCCTAGCATTAGCCTAAGCCTATGGGTGCCCTAGCCTAAGCCTATGGGTGCCCTAGCCTAAGGCTAGGGGAGCCCTAGCCTTAGCCTAAGCCTAGGGGTGCACTTGCCTAAGGCTAGGGGAGCCCTAGCCTAAGGCTTGGGGAGCCCTAACCTAAGGCTAGGGAAGCCCTAGTCTTAGCCTAAGCCTAGGGGAGCCCTAGCCTAAGGCTAGGGGAGCTCTAGCCTAAGCCTAGGGGTGCCGAGCCTAAGCCTAGCGGTGCCCGAGCCTAATGCTAGGGGAGCCCAAGCCTAAGGCTAGGGGAGACTTAGTCTAAGGCTAGGGGAGCCCTAGCCTTAACCTAAGCCTAGGGGTGACCTACACTAAGGCTAGGGGAGCCCTAGCCGAAGAGCAGGGGAGCCCTACCGAAGGCTAGGGGAGCCCTAGCCTAAGGCTAGTGGAGCCTTAGCCTAAGGCTAGGGGAGCCCTAGCCTAAGGCTAGGGGAGCCTTAGCCTAAGGCTAGGGGAGCTCTAGCCTTAGCCTAAGCCTAGGGGTGACCTAGCATACGGTTAGGGGAGCCCTAGCCTAAGGCTAGGAGAACCCAAGCCTTAGCCTAATCTTAGGGGTGCCCTAGCCTAAGGCTAGGGGAGCCCTAGCCTTAGCCTAAGCCTAGGTGTGCGCCAACCTAAGGCTAGGGGAGCCCTGGCCTAAGCCTAGGGGTGCCCTAGCCTAAGGCTAGGGGAGCCCTAGGGTTAGCCTAAGACTTGGGGTGCCATAGCCTAAGGCTAGGGGAGCCCTAGCCTAAGGCTAGGGGAGCCCTAGCCTAAGGCTAATGGAGCCCTAGCCTAAGCCTAAGCCTAGGGGTGCCAGAACTAAAGGCTAGGGGAGCCCTAGCCTAAGCCTAGGGGTGCCCTAGCCTAAGGCTAGGGGAGCCCTTCCTTAGCCTAAGCCTAGGGGTGCCCTAGCCTAAGGTTAGGGGAGCCCTAGCCTAAGGCTAGGGGAGCCCTAGCCTTACCCTAAGCCTTTGGGTGTCCTAGCCTAAGTCTAGGGGTACCTTAGCCTAAGTCTAGGGGTACCTTAGCCTAAGGCTAGGGGAGCCGTAGCCTTAGCCTAAGCCTCGGGTGCCCTAGCCTAAGGTTAGGGGAGCCCTAGCCTTAGCCTAAGCCTAGGGGTGCCCTAGCCTAGGGCTAGGGGAGCCCTAGTGTTAGCCTAGGCCTAGGGGTGCCCTATCCAAGGCTAGGGGAGCCCTAGCCAAAGGCTAGGGGAGCCCTAGCCTTAGCCTAAGCCTAGGGGTAACCTAGCCTAATGCTAGGGTAGCCCTAGCCTAAGGCGAGGGGAGCCCTAGCCTTAGCCTAAACCTAGAGGTGCCCTAGCCTAAGGCTAGGGAAGCCCTAGCGTAAGGCTAGGGGAGCGCTAGCCTAACCCTAACCCTAGGGGTGCCCTAGCCTAAGTCTATGGGAGCCCTAGCCTAAGCCTAGGGGTTCCGGAGCCTAAGGCTAGTGGAGCCTTAGACTTAGCCTAAGCCTAGGGGTACCCTAGCCTAAGGCTAGGGGAGCCCTAGCCTAAGGCTAGGGGAACCCTAGCCTTAGCGTAAGCCTAAAGGTGCCCTAGCCTAAGGCTAGGGGAGCCCTAGCCTAAGGCTAGGGGAGCCCTAGCCTTAGCCTAAGCCTAGGGGTGCCCTAACCTAAGCCTATGGGTGCCCTAACCTAAGCCTAGGGTTGCCCTAGCCTACGCCTAGGGGAGCCCTAGCCATAGCCTTAGACTAAAGGTGCCCTAGCCTAAGGCTAGGGGAGGCCTAGCCTAAGGCTAGGGGAGCCCTAGCCTTAGCCTAAGCCTAGGGGTGCCCAAGCCTAATGCTAGGGGAGCCCTAGCCTAAGGCTAGGGGAGCCTTAGCCTAATGCTAGGGGAGGCCTAGCCTTAGCCTAAGCCTAGGGGTGCCCTAGCCTAAGGCTAGGGGAGCCCTAGCCTTAGCCTAAGCCTTTAGGTGCCCGAGCCTAAGTCTAGGGGAGCCCTAGCCTTACCCTAAGCCTAGGGCTGCCCTAGCCTAAGGCTATGGGAGTCCTAGCCTAAGCCTAGGGGTGCCCTAGCCTAAGGCTAGGGGAGCCCTAGCCTAAGGCTGGGTGAGCCCTAGACTTAGCCTAAACCTAGGGGTGCCCTAGCCTAAGGCTAGGGGAGTCCTAGCCTAAGCCTAGGGGTGCCCTAGCCTAAGGCTAGTGGAGCCCTAGCCTAAGGCTAGGGGAGCCCTAGCCTAAAGCTAGGGGAGCCCTAGCCTAAGCCTAGGGGGGCCCGAGCCTAAGCCTAGGGGTGCCCTAGCCTAAGGCTAGGGGAGCCCTAGCCTAAGGACAGGGGAGCCTTATCCTAAGGCTAGGGGAGCCCTAGCCTTAGCCTAAGCCTCGGGGTGAATTACCCTAAGGCTAGGGGAGCCCTAGCCGAAGGCTAGGGGAGCCCTAGCCTAAGGCTAGGGGAGCCCTAGCCTTAGCCTAAGCATAGGGGTGCCATAGCCTAAGGCTACGTGAGCCCTAGCCTAAGGCTAGTGGAGCCCTAGCCTAAGGCTTATGGAGCCCTAGCATAAGCCTAGGGGTGCCCGAGCCTAAGCCTAGGGGTGCCTGAGCCTAAGCCTAGGGGAGCCCTAGCCTAAGGCTAGGGGAGCCCTAGCCTGAGCCTAAGCCTAGGGGAGCCCTAGCCTAAGGCTAGGGGAGCCCAAGTCTTGGCCTAAGCCTAGAGGAGCCCTAGCATAAACCTAGGGCTGCCCGAACCTAAGGCTAGGGGAGCCCTATCCTAAGCCTAGGGGTGCCCTAGCCTATGGCTAGGGGAGCCATAGCCTTAGCCTAGGGGTGCCCGAGCCTAAGCCAAGGGGTGCCCTAGCCTAAGGATAGGGGAGCCTTAGCCTAAGGCTAAGGGAGCCCTAGCCTTAGCCTAAGCCTGGGGTGACTTACTCTAAGGCTAGGGGAGCCCTAGCCTAAGGCTAAGTGTGCCCGAGCCTAAGCCTAGGGGAGCCCTAGCCTAAGGCTAGGGGAGCCCTAGCCTAAGCCTATGGGAGCCCTGGACTAAGCCTAGGGGTGCCCTGGCCTAAGGATAAGAGATCACTAGCCTAAGGCTAGGGGAACCCTAGCCTAAGTCTAGGGGAGCCCTAGCCTAAGGCTAGGGGTGCCCGAGCCTAAGGCTAGGGGAGCAAAAGCCTAAGGCTAGGCGAGCCATAGCCTTAACCTAAGTTTAGGGGTGCCCCAATCTAAGGCTAGGGGAGCCCCAGCCTAAACCTAGGGGTGCCATAGCCTAAGGCTAGGGGAGCCCTAGCCTTAGCCTAAGCATAGGGGTGCCCTAGTGTAAGGCTAGGGGAGCCCTAGCCTAAGGCTAGGGGAGCCCTAGGCTTAGGCTAGGGGAGCCCTAGCATAAGGCTAGGGGTGCCCTACCCTAAGGGTAGGGGAACCCTTGCCTAAGGCTAGGGGAGCCCTAACTTAAGGCTAGGGGTGCCCAAGCCTAAGGCTAGGGGAGCACGAGCCTAAGGCTAGGGGACCCCGAGCCTAAGGCAAGGGGAGCCCTAGCCTAAGCCTAGTGGTGCCCTAACCTAAGGCTAGGAGAGCCCTAGCCTAAGGCTAGGAGAGCCCTAGCCTAAGGCTAGGAGAGCCCTAGCTTAGCCTAAGCCTAGGGGTGTCCTAGCCTAAGGCTAGGGGAACGCATGCCTTAGCATAAGCCTAGGGATGCCCTAACCTAAGGCTAGGGGAGTCTTACCTAAGCCTAGGGTTGCCCTAGCCTAAGCCTAGGGGAGCCCTAGCCTAAGTCTAGGGGAACCCTAGCCTAAGGCTAGGGGTACCCGAGCCTAAGGCTAGGGGAGCACGAGCCTAAGGCTAGGGGAGCCTGAGCCTAAGGCTAGGGGAGAGCTAGCCTAAGCCTTAGCTTAGGGGTGCCCTAGCCTAAGACTAGGGGAGCCCTAGCCTTAGCCTAAGCCTAGGGGTGCCCTTGCCTAAGGCTAGGGGAGCCTAGCCTAAGGCTTGGGGAGCCCTAACCTAAGGCTAGGGGAGCCCTAGTCTTAGCCTAAGCCTAGGGGAGCCCTAGCCTAAGGCTAGAGGAGCTCTAGCCTAAGCCTAGGGGTGCCGAGCCTAAGCCTAGCGGTGCCCGAGCCTAATGCTAGGGGAGCCCAAGCCTAAGGCTAGGGGAGACTTAGTCTAAGGCTAGGGGAGCCCTAGCCTTAACCTAAGCCTAGGGGTGACCTACACTAAGGCTAGGGGAGCCCTAGCCGAAGACTAGGGGAGCCCTACCGAAGGCTAGGGGAGCCCTAGCCTAAGGCTAGGGGAGCCTTAGCCTAAGGCTAGGGGAGCCCTAGCCTTAGCCTAAGCCTAGGGGTGACCTAGCATACGGTTAGGGGAGCCCTAGCCTAAGGCTAGGAGAACCCAAGCCTTAGCCTAAGCTTAGGGGTGCCCTAGCCTAAGGCTAGGGGAGCCCTAGCCTTAGCCTAAGCCTAGGTGTGCCCCAACCTAAGGCTAGGGGAGCCCTGGCCTAAGCCTAGGGGTGCCCTAGCCTAAGGCTAGGGGAGCCCTAGGGTTAGCCTAAGACTTGGGGTGCCATAGCCTAAGGCTAGGGGAGCCCTAGCCTAAGGCTAGGGGAGCCCTAGCCTAAGGCTAATGGAGCCGTAGCCTAAGCCTAAGCCTAGGGGTGCCAGAACTAAAGGCTAGGGGAGCCCTAGCCTAAGCCTTGGGGTGCCCTAGCCTAAGGCTACGGGAGCCCTTCCTTAGCCTAAGCCTAGGGGTGCCCTAGCCTAAGGTTAGGGGAGCCCTAGCCTAAGGCTAGGGGAGCCCTAGCCTTACCCTAAGCCTTTGGGTGTCCTAGCCTAAGTCTAGGGGTACCTTAGCCTAAGTCTAGGGGTACCTTAGCCTAAGGCTAGGGGAGCCCTAGCCTTAGCCTAAGCCTCGGGTGCCCTAGCCTAAGGTTAGGGGAGCCCTAGCCTTAGCCTAAGCCTAGGGGTGCCCTAGCCTAGGGCTAGGGGAGCCCTAGTGTTAGCCTAGGCCTAGGGGTGCCCTATCCAAGGCTAGGGGAGCCCTAGCCAAAGGCTAGGGGAGCCCTAGCCTTAGCCTAAGCCTAGGGGTAACCTAGCCTAATGCTAGGGTAGCCCTAGCCTAAGGCGAGGGGAGCCCTAGCCTTAGCCTAAGCCTAGAGGTGCCCTAGCCTAAGGCTAGGGAAGCCCTAGCGTAAGGCTAGGTGAGCGCTAGCCTAACCCTAACCCTAGGGGTGCCCTAGCCTAAGTCTATGGGAGCCCTAGCCTAAGCCTAGGGGTTCCGGAGCCTAAGGCTAGTGGAGCCTTAGACTTAGCCTAAGCCTAGGGGTACCCTAACCTAAGGATAGGGGAGCCCTAGCCTAAGGCTAGGGGAACCCTAGCCTTAGCGTAAGCCTAAAGGTGCCCTAGCCTAAGGCTTGGGGAGCCCTAACCTAAGGCTAGGGGAGCCCTAGCCTTAGCCTAAGCCTAGGGGTGCCCTAACCTAAGCCTAGGGGTGCCCTAACCTAAGCCTAGGGTTGCCCTAGACTACGCCTAGGGGAGCCCTAGCCATAGCCTTAGACTAAAGGTGCCTTAGCCTAAGGCCAGGGGAGACCTAGCCTAAGGCTAGGGGAGCCTTAGCCTAATGCTAGGGGAGCCGAAGCCTTAGCCTAAGCCTAGGGGTGCCCAAGCCTAATGCTAGGGGAGCACTAGCCTAAGGCTAGGGGAGCCTTAGCCTAATGCTAGGGGAGGCCTAGCCTTAGCCTAAGCCTAGGGGTGCCCTAGCCTAAGGCTAGGGGAGCCCTAGCCTTAGCCTAAGCCTTTAGGTGCCCGAGCCTAAGTCTAGGGGAGCCCTAGCCTTACCCTAAGCCTAGGGCTGCCCTAGTCTAAGGCTATGGGAGTCCTAGCCTAAGCCTAGGGGTGCCCTAGCCTAAGGCTAGGGGAGCCCTAGCCTAAGGCTGGGTGAGCCCTAGACTTAGCCTAAACCTAGGGGTGCCCTAGCCTAAGGCTAGGGAGTCCTAGCCTAAGCCTAGGGGTTCCCTAGCCTAAGGCTAGTGGAGCCCTAGCCTAAGGCTAGGGGAGCCCTAGCTTTAGCCTAAGCCTAAAGGTGCCCTAGCCTAGGGCTAGGGGAGCCCTAGCCTTAGCCTAGGCCTAGGGGTGCCCTAGCCTAAGTCTAGGGGACCCCTATCCTAAGCATAGGTGTGCCTGAGCCTAAGCCTAGGGGTGCCCTATCCTAAGGCTAGGGGAGCCCTAGAATTAGCCTAAGCCTAGGGGTGGCCTACCGTAAGCCTAGGGGAGCCCTAGCCAAAGGCTAGGGGAGCTCTAGCTTTAGCCTAAGCCTAGGGATGCCCGAGCCTAAGCCTAGGGGAACCCTAGCCTAGGGGTAGGGGAGCCCTGGAGTAAGCCTACGGGTGCCCAAGCCTAAGCCTAGGGGAGCCCTAGCCTAAGGCTAGGGGAGTCCTAGTCTTAGCCTATGCCTAGGGGTGGCCTATCCTAAGGCTCGGGGAGCCCTAGCCTAAGGCTATGGGAACCCTAGCGTTAGCTTTAGCCTAGGGGTGCCCTAGCCAAGGCTAGGGGAGCCCTACCCTAAGGCTAGGGGAGCCCTGGACTAAGTCTAGGGGAGCCTTAGCCTAAGGCTAGGGGTGCCCGAGCCTAAGGCTAGGGGAGCACGAGCCTAAGGCTAGGGGAGCCTGAGCCTAAGGCTAGGGGAGACCTAGCCTAAGCCTTAGCTTAGGGGTGCCCTAGCCTAAGACTAGGGGAGCCCTATCCTTAGCCTAAGCCTAGGGGTGCCGTAGAATAAGGTTAGGGGAGCCCAAGCCTAAGCCTAGGGCTGCCATACCTAAGGCTTGGGGTGCCCTAGCATTAGCCTAAGCCTATGGGTGCCCTAGCCTAAGCCTATGGGTGCCCTAGCCTAAGGCTAGGGGAGCCCTAGCCTTAGCCTAAGCCTAGGGGTGCACTTGCCTAAGGCTAGGGGAGCCCTAGCCTAAGGCTTGGGGAGCCCTAACCTAAGGCTAGGGAAGCCCTAGTCTTAGCCTAAGCCTAGGGGAGCCCTAGCCTAAGGCTAGGGGAGCTCTAGCCTAAGTCTAGGGGTGCCGAGCCTAAGCCTAGCGGTGCCCGAGCCTAATGCTAGGGGAGCCCAAGCCTAAGGCTAGGGGAGACTTAGTCTAAGGCTAGGGGAGCCCTAGCCTTAACCTAAGCCTAGGGGTGACCTACACTAAGGCTAGGGGAGCCCTAGCCGAAGACTAGGGGAGCCCTACCGAAGGCTAGGGGAGCCCTAGCCTAAGGCTAGGGGAGCCTTAGCCTAAGGCTAGGGGAGCCCTAGCCTAAGGCTAGGGGAGCCTTAGCCTAAGGCTAGGGGAGCTCTAGCCTTAGCCTAAGCCTAGGGGTGACCTAGCATACGGTTAGGGGAGCCCTAGCCTAAGGCTAGGAGAACCCAAGCCTTAGCCTAATCTTAGGGGTGCCCTAGCCTAAGGCTAGGGGAGCCCTAGCCTTAGCCTAAGCCTAGGTGTGCCCCAACCTAAGTCTAGGGGAGCCCTGGCCTAAGCCTAGGGGTGCCCTAGCCTAAGGCTAGGGGAGCCCTAGGGTTAGCCTAAGACTTGGGGTGCCATAGCCTAAGGCTAGGGGAGCCCTAGCCTAAGGCTAGGGGAGCCCTAGCCTAAGGCTAATGGAGCCCTAGCCTAAGCCTAAGCCTAGGGGTGCCAGAACTAAAGGCTAGGGGAGCCCTAGCCTAAGCCTAGGGGTGCCCTAGCCTAAGGCTAGGGGAGCCCTTCCTTAGCCTAAGCCTAGGGGTGCCCTAGCCTAAGGTTAGGGGAGCCCTAGCCTAAGGCTAGGGGAGCCCTAGCCTTACCCTAAGCCTTTGGGTGTCCTAGCCTAAGTCTAGGGGTACTTTAGCCTAAGTCTAGGGGTACCTTAGCCTAAGGCTAGGGGAGCCGTAGCCTTAGCCTAAGCCTCGGGTGCCCTAGCCTAAGGTTAGGGGAGCCCTAGCCTTAGCCTAAGCCTAGGGGTGCCCTAGCCTAGGGCTAGGGGAGCCCTAGTGTTAGCCTAGGCCTAGGGGTGCCCTATCCAAGGCAAGGGGAGCCCTAGCCAAAGGCTAGGGGAGCCCTAGCCTTAGCCTAAGCCTAGGGGTAACCTAGCCTATTGCTAGGGTAGCCCTAGCCTAAGGCGAGGGGAGCCCTAGCCTTAGCCTAAGCCTAGAGGTGCCCTAGCCTAAGGCTAGGGAAGCCCTAGCGTAAGGCTAGGGGAGCGCTAGCCTAACCCTAACCCTAGGGGTGCCCTAGCCTAAGTCTATGGGAGCCCTAGCCTAAGCCTAGGGGTTCCGGAGCCTAAGGCTAGTGGAGCCTTAGACTTAGCCTAAGCCTAGGGGTACCCTAGCCTAAGGCTAGGGGAGCCCTAGCCTAAGGCTAGGGGAACCCTAGCCTTAGCGTAAGCCTAAAGGTGCCCTAGCCTAAGGCTAGGGGAGCCCTAGCCTAAGGCTAGGGGAGCCCTAGCCTTAGCCTAAGCCTAGGGGTGCCCTAACCTAAGCCTATGGGTGCCCTAACCTAAGCCTAGGGTTGCCCTAGCCTACGCCTAGGGGAGCCCTAGCCATAGCCTTAGACTAAAGGTGCCCTAGCCTAAGGCTAGGGGAGGCCTAGCCTAAGGCTAGGGGAGCCCTAGCCTTAGCCTAAGCCTAGGGGTGCCCAAGCCTAATGCTAGGGGAGCCCTAGCCTAAGGCTAGGGGAGCCTTAGCCTAATGCTAGGGGAGGCCTAGCCTTAGCCTAAGCCTAGGGGTGCCCTAGCCTAAGACTAGGGGAGCCCTAGCCTTAGCCTAAGCCTTTAGGTGCCCGAGCCTAAGTCTAGGGGAGCCCTAGCCTTACCCTAAGCCTAGGGCTGCCCTAGCCTAAGGCTATGGGAGTCCTAGCCTAAGCCTAGGGGTGCCCTAGCCTAAGGCTAGGGGAGCCCTAGCCTAAGGCTGGGTGAGCCCTAGACTTAGCCTAAACCTAGGGGTGCCCTAGCCTAAGGCTAGGGGAGTCCTAGCCTAAGCCTAGGGGTGCCCTAGCCTAAGGCTAGTGGAGCCCTAGCCTAAGGCTAGGGGAGCCCTAGCTTTAGCCTAAGCCTAAAGGTGCCCTAGCCTAGTGCTAGGGGAGCCCTAGCCTTAGCCTAGGCCTAGGGGTGCCCTAGCCTAAGTCTAGGGGACCCCTATCCTAAGCATAGGTGTGCCTGAGCCTAAGCCTAGGGGTGCCCTAGCCTAAGGCTAGGGGAGCCCAAGAATTAGCCTAAGCCTAGGGGTGGCCTACCGTAAGCCTAGGGGAGCCCTAGCCGAAGGCTAGGGGAGCCCTAGCTTTAGCCTAAGCCTAGGGTTGCCCGAGCCTAAGCCTAGGGGAGCCCTAGCCTAGGGGTAGGGGAGCCCTGGAGTAAGCCTACGGGTGCCCAAGCCTAAGCCTAGGGGAGCCCTAGCCTAAGGCTAGGGGAGTCCTAGTCTTAGCCTATGCCTAGGGGTGGCCTATCCTAAGGCTCGGGGAGCCCTAGCCTTAGGCTATGGGAACCCTAGCGTTAGCTTTAGCCTCGGGGTGCCCTAGCCAAGGCTAGGGGAGCCCTACCCTAAGGCTAGGGGAGCCCTGGACTAAGTCTAGGGGAGCCCTAGCCTAAGGCTATGGGTGACCAAGCCTAAGGCTAGGGGAGCACGAGCCTAAGGCTAGGGGAGCCTGAGCCTAAGGGAAGGGGAGCCCTAGCCTAAGCCTAGTGGTGCTGTAGCCTAAGGCTAGGAGAGCCCTAGCCTAAGGCTAGGGGAGCCTTAGCCTAAGGATAGGGGAGCCCAAGCCTAAGGCTAGTGGAGCCCTAGCCTGAGCCTGAGCTTAGGGGTGCCCTAGCCTAAGGCTAGGGGAGCCCAAGCCTAAGCCTAGGGCTGCCATACCAAAGGCTAGGGGAGCCCTAGACTTAGCCTAAGCCTAAGGGTGCCCTAGCCTAAGGTTGGGGAGCACTAGCCTAAGGGTAGAGGAACCCAAGCCTTAGCCAAATCCTAGGGGTGCCCTAGCCTAAGGCTAGGGGTGCCCTACCCTAAGGCTAGAGGAGCCCTAGCCTAAAGCTAAGGGAGCCCTAGCCTAAGCCTAGGGGAGCCCAAACTTAAGGCTAGTGGAGCCCTAGCCTAAGCCTAGGGGTGCCCTAACCTAAGGCTAGGGAGGTCCTAGCATAAGGCTAGGGGATCCCTAGCCTTAGCCTAAGCTTAGGGGTGCCCTACCTAAGGCAAGGGGAGCCCTAGCCTTAGGCTAGGGGAGCCTTAGCATAAGGCTAAGGGAACCGTAGCCTAAGTCTGGGGTGCCCTAAACTAAGGCTCAGGGAGTCCTAGCCTAAGCCTAGGGGTGCCCTAGCCTAAGGATAGGGAGCCCTATCCTAGGGCTAGGGGAAACCTGTACTAAGCCTAGGGGTGCCCTGGTCTAAGGATAGAGGAGCACTAGCCTAAGTCTAGGGGAGCCCTAGCCTAAGCATAGGTGTGCCTGAGCCTAAGCCTAGGGGTGCCCTAGCCTAAGGCCAGGGGAGCCCTAGAATTAGCCTAAGCCTAGGTGTGACCGACCCTAAGACTAGGGGAGCCCTAGCCGAAGGCTAGGGGAGCCCTAGCCTTAGCCTAAGCCTAGGGCTGCCCGAGCCTAAGCCTAGGGGTGCCCTAGTCTAAGGATAGGGGAGCCCTAGCCTAGGGCTGGGGGAGCCCTGGACTAAGCCTAGGGGTGCCCGAACCTAAGCCTAGGGGTGCCCTAGCCTAATGCTAGGGGAGCACTAGAATTAGCCTAAGCCTAGGTGTGACCTACCTTTAGGCTAGGGGAGCCCTAGCCTAAGCCTAGCGGTTCCCGAGCCTAAGCCTAGGGGTGCCTGAGCCTAAGGCTAGGGGAGCCCTAGCCTTAGCCTAAGCCAAGGGGTGCCCTTGCCTAAGGCTAGGGGACGTCTAGCCTAAGGTTTTGGGAGCCCTAGCCTAGGGCTAGGGGAGCCCTAGTCTTAGCCTTAGCCTAGGGGAGCCCTAGCCTAAGCCTAGTGGTGCCCGAACCTAAGGCAAGGGGAGTCCTATCCTAAGCCTAAGGTTGCCCTAGCCTAAGGCTAGGGGAGCCCTAGCCATAGCCTAGGGGTGACCGAGCCTAAGCCTATGGGTGCCCTAGCCTAAGGATAGGGGAGCCTTAGCCTAAGGCTAGGGGAGCCCTAGCCTTAGCCTAAGCCTCAGGGTGACTTACCCTAAGGCTAGGGAGCCCTAGCCTAAGGCTATGGGAGCCCTGGACTAAGCCTAGGGGTGCCCTGGCCTAAGGATAGGGGAGCACTAGCCTAAGGCTAGGGGAGCCCTAGCCTAAGTCTAGGGGAGTCCTAGCCTAAGGATGGGGCTGCCCGAGCCTAAGGCTAGGGGAGCCCTTGCCTAAGCCTAGGGGAGCCCTAGCCTTAGCCTAAGCTTAGGGGTGCCCCAACTTAAGGCTAGGGGAACCCTAGCCTAAGCCTAGGGGTGAAATAGCCTAAGGCTAGGGGAGCCCTAACCTTAGCCTAAGCATAGGGGTGCCATAGCCTAAGGCTAGGAGAGCCCTAGCCTAAGGCTAGGTGAGCCCTAGCCTAAGGCTAATGGAGCCCTAGCCTAAGCCTAGGGGTGCCCGAGCCTAAGCCAAGGGGTGCCTGAGCTAAGGCTTGGGGAGCCCTAGCCTAAGGCTAGGCGAGCCCTAGCCTTAGCCTAAGCCTAGGGGTGCCCGAACCTAAGGCTAAGGGAGCCCTATCCTAAGCCTAAGGGTGCCCTTGCCTAAGGCTAGGGGACCCCTAGCCTAAGGGTTGGGGAGCCCTAGCCTAAGGATTGGGGAGCCCAAGTCTTAGCCTAAGCCTCGGGGTGCCCTAGCAAAAGGTTAGGGGAACCCAAGCCTAAGGCTAGGGGAGCCCTAGCCTTAGCCTAAGCTTAGGGGTGCCCCAACTTAATGCTAGGGGAGCCCTAGCCTAAGCCTAGGGGTGCCATAGCCTAAGGCTAGGGGAGCCCTAACCTTAGCCTAAGCATAGGGGTGCCATAGCCTAAGGCTAGGGGAGCCCTAGCCTAAGGCTAATGGAGCCCTAGCCTAAGCTTAGGGGTTCCCGAGCCTAAGCCTAGGGGTGCCTGAGCCTAAGGCTTGGGGAGCCCTAGCCTAAGGCTATGGGAGGCCTAGCCTTAGCCTAAGCCTAGGGGTGCCCGAACCTAAGGCTAAGGGAGCCCTATCCTAAGCCTAAGGGTGCCCTAGCCTAAGGCTAGGGGAGTCCTAGCCTAAGGCTAGGGGAGCCCTAGCCTTAGCCTAGAGGTGCCCGAGCCTAAGCCTATGGGTGTACTAGGCTAAGGATAGGGGAGCCTTAGCCCAAGGCTAGGGGAGCCCTAGCCTTAGCCTAAGCCTCGGGGTGACTTACCCTAAGGCTAGGGGAGCCCTAGCCTAAGGATAGGGCTACCCGAGCCTAAGCCTAGGGGAGCCCTAGCCTAAGGCTAGGGGAGCCCTAGCCTAAGGCTATGGGAGCCCTGGACTAAGCCTAGGGGTGCCCTGGCTTAAGGATAGGGGAGCCCTAGCCTAAGGCTAGGGGAGTCTAACCGAAGGCTATGGGTGCCCTAGCGTAAAGCTAGGGGAGCCCTAGCCTAAGCCTAGGGGTGCCCGAACCTAAGGCTAGGGTAGCCCTAGCCTAAGCCTAGGTGTGCCCTAGCCAAAGGCTATGGGAGCCCTAGCCTTATCCTAAGCCTATGGGTGCCCTAGCCTAATCCTATGGGTGTCCTAGCCTAAGCCTAGGGGTGCCCTAATCTAAGGCTAGGGGAGCCCTACACTTAGGTGAGGGGAGCCCTATTCTAAGTCTAGGGGAGGCCTAGCCTAAGCCTAGGGGTGCCTAGCCTAAGGCTAGGGGAGCCCTAGCCTAAGCCTAGGGGTGCCCGAAGCTAAGGCTACGGGAGCCCTATCCTAAGCCTAGGTGTGCCCTAGCCTAAGCCTAGGGGAGCCCTAGCCTAAGGCTACATGAGTCCTAGCCTAAGCCTAGGGGTGCCCGAGCCTAAGCCTAGGGGTGCCCTAGCCTACGGCTAGGCGAGCCCTAGCCTAAGGATAGGAGAGCCTTAGCCTAAGGCTAGGGGAGCCCCAGCCTTAGCCTAAGCCTCGTGGTGACGTACCCTAAGGCTAGGGGAGCCCTAGCCTAATGCTAGGGGAGCCCTAACCTAAGGCTAGGGGAGCCCTAGCCTAAGCCTAGGGGTGCCCGAGCCTAAGCCTAGGGGTGCCCTAGTCTAAGGCTAGGGGATCCTTAGCCTAAGGCTAGGGGAGCCTTAGCCTAAGGCTAGGGGAGCCTTAGCCTTAGCCTAAGCCTCGGGGTGACTTACCCTAGGCTAGTGGAGCCTTGGCCGAAGGCTAGGGGAGCCTTAGTCTTAGCCTAAGCCTAGGGGTGCCCTAGCAAAAGGTTAGGGGAACCCTAGCCTAAGGCTAGGGGAGCCCTAGCCTTAGCCTAAGCTTAGGGGTGCCCCAACTTAAGGCTAGGGGAGCCCTAGCCTAAGCCTAGGGGTGCCATAGCCTAAGGCTAGGCGAGCCCTAGCCTTAGCCTAAGCATAGGGGTGCCATAGCCTAAGGCTAGGGGATCCCTAGCTTAAGGCTAGGGGAGCCCTAGCCTAAGGCTAATGGAGCCCTAGCCTAAGCCTAGGGGTGCCCGAACCTAAGGCTAAGGGAGCCCTATCCTAAGCCTAAGGGTGCCCTAACCTAAGGCTAGGGGAGTCCTAGCCTAAGGCTAGGGGAGTCCTAGCCTTAGCCTAGGGGTGCCCGAGCCTAAGCCTATGGGTGCCCAAGCCTAAGGATAGGGGAGCCTTAGCCTAAGACTAGGGGAGCCCTAGCCTTAGCCTAAGCCTTGTGGTGACTTACCCTAAGGCTAGGGGAGCCCTAGCCTAAGGCTAGGGGTGCCCGAGCATAAGCCTAGGGGAGCCCTAGCCTAAGGCTAGGGGAGCCCTAGCCTAAGGCTATGGGAGCCCTGGACTAAGCCTAGGTGGTCCCTGGCCTAAGGATACGGGAGCACTAGCCTAAGGCTAGGGCAGCCCTAGCCTATGTCTAGGGGAGCCCTAGCCTAAGGCTAGGGGTGCCCGAGCCTAAGGATAGGGGAGCATGAGCCTAAGGCTATGGGAGCCCGAGACTAAGGCTAGGGGAGCCATAGGCTTAGCCTAAGTTTAGGGGTGCCCCACCCTAAGGCTAGGGGAGCCCTAGCCTAAGCCTAGGTATGCCCTAGCCTAAGCCTAGGGGAGCCCTAGCCTAAGGCTAGATGAGTCCTAGCCTAAGCCTAGGGGTGCCCGAGCCTAAGCCTAGGGGTGCCCTAGCCTACGGCTAGGGGAGCCCTAGCCTAAGGATAGGAGAGCCTTCGCCTAAGGCTAGGGGAGCCCTAGCCTTAGCCTAAGCCTCGGGGTGACGTACCATAAGGCTAGGGGAGCCCTAGCCTAATGCTAGGGGAGCCCTAGCCTAAGGCTAGGGGAGCCCTAGCCTAATGCTAGGGGAGCCCTAGCCTAAGGCTAGGGGAGCCCTAGCCTAAGCCTAGGGGTGCCCAAGGCTAAGCCTAGGGGTGCCCTAGTCTAAGGCTAGGGGAGCCTTAGCCTAAGGATAGGGGAGCCTTAGCCTAAGGCTAGGGGAGCCTTAGCCTTAGCCTAAGCCTCGGGGTGACTTACCCTAGGCTAGTGGAGCCTTGGCCGAAGGCTAGGGGAGCCTTAGTCTTAGCCTAAGCCTAGGGGTGCCCTAGCAAAAGATTAGGGGAACCCTAGCCTAAGGCTAGGGGAGCCCTAGCCTTAGCCTAAGCTTAGGGGTGCCCCAACTTAAGGCTAGGGGAGCCCTAGCCTAAGCCTAGGGGTGCCATAGCCTAAGGCGAGTGGAGCCCTAGCCTTAGCCTAAGCATAGGGGTGCCATAGCCTAAGGCTAGGGGATCCCTAGCTTAAGGCTAGGGGAGCTCTAGCCTAAGGCTAATGGAGCCCTAGCCTAAGGCTAGGGGTGCCCGAACCTAAGGCTAAGGGAGCCCTATCCTAAGCCTAAGGGTGCCCTAGCCTAAGGCTAGGGGAGTCCTAGCCTAAGGCTAGGGGAGTCCTGGCCTTAGCCTAGGGGTGCCCGAGCCTAAGCCTATGGGTGCCCAAGCCTAAGGATAGGGGAGCCTTAGCCTAAGACTAGGGGAGCCCTAGCCTTAGCCTAAGCCTCGGGGTGACTTACCCTAAGGCTAAGGGAGCCCTAGCCTAAGGCTAGGGGTGCCCGAGCCTAAGCGTAGGGGAACCCTAGCCTAAGGCTAGGGGAGCCCTAGCCTAAGGCTATGGGAGCCCTGGACTAAGCCTAGGTGGTCCCTGGCCTACGGATAGGGGAGAACTAGCCTAAGGCTAGGGCAGCCCTAGCCTATGTCTAGGGGAGCCCTAGCCTAAGGCTAGGGGTGCCCGAGCCTAAGGATAGGGGAGCACGAGCCTAAGGCTATGGGAGCCCGAGACTAAGGCTAGGGGAGCCATAGGCTTAGCCTAAGTTTAGGGGTGCCCCACCCTAAGGCTAGGGGAGCCCTATCCTAAGCCTAGGTATGCCCTAGCCTAAGCCTAGGGGAGCCCTAGCCTAAGGCTAGATGAGTCCTAGCCTAAGCCTAGGGGTGCCCGAGCCTAAGCCTAGGGGTGACCTAGCCTACGGCTAGGGGAGCCCTAGCCTAAGGATAGGAGAGCCTTCGCCTAAGGCTAGGGGAGCACTAGCCTTAGCCTAAGCCTCGGGGTGACGTACCATAAGGGGAAGGGGAGCCCTAGCCTAATGCTAGGGGAGCCCTAGCCTAAGGCTAGGGGAGCCCTAGCCTAAGCCTAGGGGTGCCCGAGCCTAAGCCTAGGGGTGCCCAAGTCTAAGGCTAGGGGAGCCCTAGCCTAATGATAGGGGAGCCTTAGCCTAAGGCTAGGGAAGCCCTAGCCTTAGCCTAAGCCTCGGGGTGACTTACCCTAGGCTAGTGGAGCCCTAGCCGAAGGCTAGGGGAGCCTTAGTCTTAGCCTAAGCCTAGGGGTGCCCTAGCAAAGGTTAGGGGAACCCTAGCCTAAGGCTACGGGAGCCCTCGCCTTAGCCTAAGCTTAGGGGTGTCCCAACTTAAGGCTAGGGAGCCCTAGCCTAAGCTTAGGCGTGCCATAGCCTAAGACTAGGGGAGCCCTAGCCTGAGCCTAAGCATAGGGGTGCCATAGCCTAAGGCTAGGGGAGCCCTAGCCTAAGGCTAGGGGAGCCCTAACCTAAGGCTAGGGGAGCCCTAGCCTAAGGCTAATGGAGCCCTAGCCTAAGCATAGGGGTGCCCGAGCCGAAGCCTATGGGTGCCTGAGCCTAAGGCTTGGGGAGCCGTAGCCTAAGGTTAGGGGAGCCCTAGACGTAGCCTAAGCCTAGGGGTGCCCGAACCTAAGGCTAAGGGAGCCCTATCCTAAGCCTATGGGTGCCCTAGCCTAAGGCTAGGGGAGTCCTAGCCTAAGGCTTGGGGAGTCCTAGCCTAAGGCTAGGGGAGCCCTAGCCTTAGCCTAGGGGTGCCCGAGCCTAAGCCTATGGGTGCCCTAGCCTAAGGATAGGGGAGCCTTAGCCTAAGACTAGAGGAGTCCTAGCCTTAGCCTAAGCCTCGGGGTGACTTACCCTAAGGCTAGGGGAGCCCTAGCCTAAGGCTAGGGTGCCCGAGCCTAAGCCTAGGGGAGCCCTAGCCTAAGGCTAGGGGAGCCCTAGCCTAAGGCTATGGGAGCCCTGGACTAAGCCTAGGTGTGCCCTGGCCTAAGGATAGGGGAGCACTAGCCTAAGGCTAGGGGAGCCCTAGCCTAAGTCTAGGGGAGCCCTAGCCTAAGGCTAGGGGTGCCCGTGCCTAAGGATAGGGGAGCACGAGCCTAAGGCTATGGGAGCCCGAGACTAAGGCTAGGGGAGCCATAGCCTTAGCTTAAGTTTACGGGTGCCCCAACCTAAGGCTAGGGGATCCCTCACCTTAGCCTAAGCCTAGGGGTGTCCAAACCTAAGGCTAGGGGAGCCCTAGCCTAAGTCTAGGGGTACCCTAGCCTAAGGCTAGGGGAGCACGAGCCTAAGGCTAGGGGAGCACTAGCCTAAGGCTAGGGGAGCCCTAGCCTAAGCCTCGGGGTGGCCTAGCCTAAGGCTAGGAGAGCCCTACGCTTAGCCTAAGCCTAGGGGTGCCCTAGACTAAGGATAGGGGCGCCCTAGTCTAAGTCTAGGGGAGCCCTAGCCTTAGCCTAAGCCTAGGGGTGCCCTAGCCTAAGACTAAGGGAGCCCTAGCCTTAGCCTAATCCTAGGGGTGCTCTAGCTTAAGGCTAGGGAAGCCCAAGCCTAAGCCTAGGGCTGTCATACCTAAGGCTAGGGAAGCCCTAGCCTTAGCCTAAGTCTAGGGGTGCCCTTGCCTAAGGCTAGGGGATCCCCAGCCTAAGGCTATGGGAGCCCTAGCCTAAGGCTAGGGGAGCCATAGCCTAAGGCTAGGGGAACGCTAGCCTTAGCATAAGCCTAGGGATGCCCTAACCTAAGGCTAGGGGAGTCTTACCTAAGCCTAGGGTTGTCCTAGCCTAAGCTTAGGGGTGCCCTAGCATAAGGTTAGGGGAGCCCTAGCCTAAGGCTAGGGGAGCCCTAGCCTAAGCCTAGGGGTGCCCGATCCCAAGCCTAAGGGAGCCCTAGCCTAAGGCTAGGGGATCCCTGGACTAAGCATAAGGGTGCCCTAGCCTAAGGATAAGGGAGCAATAGCCTAAGGCTAGGGGAGCCCTAGCCTAAGCCTAGGGGTGCCCGATCCCAAGCCTAAGGGAGCCCTAGCCTAAGGCTAGGGGATCCCTGGACTAAGCATAAGGGTGCCCTAGCCTAAGGATAAGGGAGCAATAGCCTAAGGCTAGGGGAGCCCTAGCCTAAGGCTAGGGGTGCCCGAGCCTAAGGCTAGTGGAGCACGAGCCTAAGGCTAGGGGAGCCTGAGCCTAAGGCTGGGGGACACCTAGCCTAAGCCTTAGCTTAGGGGTGCCCTAGCTTAAGACTAGGGGAGGTCTATCCTTAGCCTAAGCTTAGGGGTGCCCTAGCCTAAGGTTAGGGGAGCTCAAGCGTAAGCCTAGGGCTGCCATACCTAAGGCTTGGGGTGCCCTAGCATTAGCCTAAGCCTATGGGTGCCCTAGCCTAAGCCTATGGGTGTCCATGCCTAAGACTAGGGGAGCCCTAGCCTTAGCCTAAGCCTACGGGTGCCCTAGCCTAAGGCTAGGGGAGCCCAAGCCTATGCCTAGGGCTGCCATACCTAAGGCTAGGGGAGCCCTAGCCTTAGCCTAAGCCTATGGGTGCCATAGCCTAAGGCTAGGGGAGCCCTAGTCTTAGGCTAGGGGAGCCCTAGCCTTAGCCTAAGCCTAGGGGTGCCCTTGCCTAAGGCTAGGGGAGCCCTAGTCTTAGCCCAAGCCTAGGGGAGCCCTAGCCTAAGGCTAGGGGAGCCCTAGCCTTAGCCTAAGCCTAGGGGTGCCCTAACCTAAGCCTAGGGGTGCCCTAACCTAAGCCTAGGGATGGCCTAGCCTAAGCCTAGGGGAGCCCTAGCCATAGCCTAAGACTAAAGGTGCCCTAGCCTAAGGCTAGGGGAGGCCTAGCCTAAGGCTAGGGGAGCCCTAGCCTTAGCCTAAGCCTAGGGGTGCCCAAGCCTAATGCTAGGGGAGCCCTAGCCTAAGGCTAGGGGAGCCCTAGCCTAATGCTAGAGGAGGCGTAGACTTAGCCTAAGCCTAGGGGTGCCCTAGTCTAAGGCTAGGGGAGCCTTAGCCTTAGCCTAAACCTAGGGGTGCCCGAGCCTAAGGCTAGGGGAGCCCTAGCCTTACCCTAAGCCTAGGGGTCCCCTAGACTAAGGCTATGGGAGTCCTAGCCTAACCTAGGGGTGCCCAAGCCTAACGCTAGGGGAGCCCTTGCCTAAGGCTAGGTGAGCCCTAGACTTAGCCTAAACCTAGGGGTGCCCTAGCCTAAGGCTAGGGGAGTCCTAGCCTAAGCCTAGGGGTGCCCTAGCCTAAGGCTAGTGGAGCCCTAGCCTAAAGCTAGGGGATCCCTAGCCTTAGCCTAAGCCTAAAGGTGCCCTAGCCTAGGGCTAGGGGAGCCCTAGCCTTAGCCTAAGCCTAGGGGTGCCCTAACCTAAGCCCAGGGGTCCCCTAGCCTAAGGCTAGGGGAGCCCTAGCCTAAGGCTAGGGGAGCCCTAGCCTTAGCCTAGGCCTAGAGGTGCCCTAGCCTAAGGCGCGGGGAGCCCTAGCCTTAGGCTATGGGAACCCTAGCGTTAGCCTTAGCCTAGGGGTGCCCTAGCCAAGGTAGGGGAGCCCTACCCTAAGGCTATGGGAGCACTGGACTAAGTCTTGGGGATCCCTAGCCTAAGGCTATGGGTGATCGAGCCTAAGGCTAGGGGAGCACTAGCCTAAGGCTAGGGGAGTCCTAGCCTAAGTCTAGGGGAGCCCTATTCTAAGCATAGGTGTGCCTGAGCCTAAGCCTAGGGGTGCCCTAGCCTAAGGCTAGGGGAGCCCTAGAATTAGCCTAAGCCTAGGGGTGACCTACCCTAAGGCTAGGGGAGCCCTAGCCGAAGGCTAGGGGAGCCTTAGCTTTAGCCTAAGCCTAGGGGTGCCCGAGCCTAAGCCTAGGGGTGCCCTAGCCTAAGGATAGGGGAGCCCTAGAATTAGCCTAATCCTAGGTGTGACCTACCCTAAGGCTAGGGGAGCCCTAGCCTAAGCCTAGGGGTGCCATAGCCTAAGGCTAGGGGAGCCCTAGACTTAGCCTAAGCTTAGGGGTGCCCTTGCCTAAGGCTAGGGGACCCCTAGCCTAAGGTTTGGGGAGCCCTAGCCTAGGGCTAGGGGAGCCCTAGCCTTAGCCTAAGCCTAGGGGTGCCCTAGCCTAATGCTAGTGTATCCCTAGCCGAAGGCGAGGGGAGCCCTAGCCTTAGCCTAAGCCTAGGGGTGCCCTAGCCTAAGGCTAGGGAAGCCCTAGCCTAAGGCTAGGGGAGCGCTAGCCTTACCCTAACCCTAGGGGTGCCCTAGCCTAAGTCTATGGGAGCCCTAGCCTAAGCCTAGGGGTGCCATAGCCTAAGGCTAGGGTAGCCCTAGAATTAGCCTAAGCCTAGTGGTGCCCCAGCCTAAGGCTAGTGGAGCCCTAGCCTAAGGCTACGGGAGCCCTAGCCTTAGCCTAAGCCTAAAGGTGCCCTAGCCTAGGGCTAGGGGAGCCCTAGCCTTAGCCTAAGCCTAGGGGTGCCCTAGCCTAAGGCTAGGGGAGTCCTAACCTAAACCTAGGAGTGCCCTAGCCTAAGGCTAGTGGAGCCCTAGCCTAAGGCTAGGGGAGCCCTAGCCTTAGCCTAAGCCTAAAGGTGCCCTAGCCTAGTGCTAGGGGAGCCCTAGCCTTAGCCTAAGCCTAGGGGTGGCCTAGCCTAAGCCCAGGGGTCCCCTAGTCTAAGGCTAGGGGAGCCATAGCCTAAGGCTAGGCGAGCCCTAGCCTTAGCCTAGGCCTAGGGGTGCCCTAGCCTAGGGCTCAGGGAGCCCTAGTCTTAGGCTATGGGAACCCTAGCGTTAGCCTTAGTCTAGGGGTGCCCTAGCCAAGGCTAGGGGAGCCCTACACTAAGGCTACGGGAGCCCTGGACTAAGGCTAGGGGAGCACTAGCCTAAGGCTAGGGGATCCCTAGACTAAGTCTAGGGGAGCCCAATTCTAAGCATAGGTGTGCCTGAGCCTAAGCCTAGGGGTGCCCTAGCCTAAGGCTAGGGGAGCCCTAGAATTAGCCTAAGCCTAGGGGTGAACTACCCTAAGGCTAGGGGAGCCCTAGCCAAAGGCTAGGGGAGCCCTAGCTTTAGCCTAAGCCTAGGGGTGCCCGAGCCTAAGCCTAGGGGTGCCCTAGCCTAAGGATAGGGGAGCCCTAGACTAGGGCTAGGGGAGCCCTGGACTAAGCCTAGGGGTGCCCAAGCCTAAGCCTAGGGGTGCCCTAGCCTAAGGCTAGGGTAGCCCTAGAATTAGCCTAAGCCTAGGTGTGACCTACCCTAAGGCTAGGGGAGCCCTAGCCTAAGGCTAGGGGTGCCATAGCCTTAGCCTAAGCCTAGGAGTGCCCTAGCCTAATGCTAGGGTAGCCCTAGCATAATGCTAGGGGAGCCCTAGCCTTAGCCTAAGCCTAGGGGTGCCCGAGCCTAAGGCTAGGGGAGCACTAGTCTTAGCCTAAGCCTAGGGGTGCCCGAGCCTAAGGCTATGGGAGTCCTAGCCTAAGCCTAGGGGTGCCGTAGCCTAAGGCTAGGGGAGCCCTAGCCTAAGGCTTGCTGAGCCCTAGGGTTAGCTTAAGCCTAGGGGTGCCCTAGCCTAAGGTTAGGGGAGTCCTAGCATAAGCCTAGGGGTACCATAGCCTAAGGCTATTGGAGCCCTAGCCTAAGGCTAGGGGAGCCCTAGCCTTAGCCTAAGCCTAAAAGTGCCCTAGACTAGGGCTAGGGGAGCCCTAGCCTTAGCCTAAGCCTAGGGATGCACTAGCCTAAGGCTATGGGAACCCTAGCGTTAGCTTTAGCCTAGGGGTGCCTTAGCCAAGGTTAGGAGATCCCTACCCTAAGGCTAGGGGAGCCAAGGACTAAGTTTAGGGGAGCCATGGCCTAAGGCTATGGGTGACCAAGTCGAAGGCTAGGGGAGAACGAGCCTAATGCTAGGGAAGCCCGAGCCTAAGGCAAGGGGAGCCCTAGCCTAAGCCTAGTGGTGCCCTAGCCTAAGGCTAGGAGAGCCCTAGCCTAAGGTTAGGAGAGCCCTAGCCTAAGGCTAGGAGAGCCCTAGCTTAGCCTAAGCCTAGGGGTGCCCAAGCCTAAGGCTAGGGGAGCCCTAGCCTAAGGATAGGGGAGGCCAAGCCTAAGCTTAGGGCTGCCATACCAAAGGCTAGGGGAGCCCTAGACTTAGCCTAAGCCTAATGGTGCCCTAGCCTAAGGTTGGGGAGCATTAGCCTAAGGCTAGAGGAGCCCAAGCCTTAGCCAAATCCTAGGGGTGCCCTAGCCTAAGACTAGGGGTGCCTTACCCTAAGGGTAGGGGAGGCCTAGACTAAAGCTAAGGGAGCCCTAGCCTAAGCCTAGGGGAGCCCAAGCTTAAGGCTAGGGGAGCCCTAGCCTAAGCCTAGGGGTGCCCTAACCTAAGGCTAGGGAGGTCCTATCCTAAGGCTAGGGGATCCCTAGCCTTAGCCTAAGCCTAGGGGTGCCCAAGCCTAAGGTTGGGGAGCACTAGCCTAAGGCTAGAGGAGCCCAAGCCTTAGCCAAATCCTAGGGGTGCGCTAGCCTAAGGCTAGGGGTGCCCTAACCTAAGGCTAGGGGAGGCATAGCCTAAAGCTAGGGGAGCCCTAGCCTTAGGCTAGGGGAGCCTTAGCATAAGGCTAAGGGAACCGTAGCCTAAGCCTGGGGTGCCCTAAACTAAGGCTCGGGGAGTCCTAGCCTAAGCCTATGGGTGCCCTATCCTAAGGCTAGGGGAGCCCTAGCCTTAGTCTAAGCCTAGGGGTGCCCTAGCCTAAGGCTAGCGGAACACTAGCCTAAGGCTAGGGGAGCCCTAGCCTTAGCCTAAGCTTAGGGGTGCCCTAGACTAAGGTTAGGGGTACACTAGCCTAAGGCTAGGAGAGCCATAGCCTAAGGTTCTGGGAGCCCTAGTAAGGCTCGGGGAGCCCTAGCCTTAGCCTAAGCCTATCGGTGCCCTAGCCTAAGGCTATGGGAGCCCTAGCCTAAGGCTCGGGGAGCCCTAACCTAAGGCTATGGGAGCCCTAGCCTTAGCCTTAGCCTAGGGGTGCCCTAGACTAAGGCTAGGGGAGCCCTAGCCTACGTCTCAGGGAGCCCTAGCCTTAGCCTAAGGCTAGGGGAGCCCTAGCCTTAGCCAAAGCCTAGGGGTGACTTAACCTAAGGCTAGGGGAGCCCTAGCCTAAGGTTAGGGGAGCCATAGCCTAAGGCTAGGGGAGCCTTAGCCTTAGCGTAAGCCTAGGGTGCCATAGCCTACGGCTTGGGGAGCCCTAGCCCAAGGCTAGGGGAGCCCTAGTCTAAGGCTAGGGGAGACTTGCCTAAGGCTAGGGGAGCCCTAGCCTTAGCCTAAGCCTAGGGGTGCCCTAGCCTACGGCTAGGGGAACCCTAGCCCAAGGCTAGGGTAGCCCTAGCCTAAGGCAAGGGGAGCCCTAGCCTAAGGCTAGGGGAACCCTAGCCTTAGCCTCAGCCTAGGGGTGCCCTATCCTAAGGATAGGGGAGCCCTAGCCTAAGTCTCAGGGAGCCCTAGCCTTAGCCTAAGCCTAGGGGAGCCTTAGCCTAAGCCTAGGGGTGCCCTAACCTAAGGCTAGGGGAGCCCTAGCCTAAGGCTAGGGGAGCCCTAGCCTAAGGCTAGGGGAGCCCAAGCCTTAGCCTAAGCCTAGGGGTACCCTAGACTAAGGCTAGGGGAGCCCTAACTTAGGCTAGGGAGCCCTAGCCTTAGCCTAAGCCTAGGGGAGCCCTAGCATTAGCCTAAGCCTAAAGGTGCCCTAGACTAAGGCTAGGGGATCCCTAGCCTTGGCCTAATCCTAGGGGTGCCCTAACGTAAGGCTAGGGGAGCCCTAGCCTACGGCTAGGGGAGCCCTTGCCTTAACCTAAGCCTAGTGGTGCCCTAGGCTAAGGCTAGGGGAGCCCTAGCCTAAGGCTAGGGGAGCCCAAGCCTAAGGCTAGGGGAGCCCTAGCCTAAGGCTAGAGGAGCCCTAGCCTTAGCCTAAGCCTAGGGATGCCCTAGCCTAAGGCTAGGGGAGCCCTAGTCCAAGGCTAGGGTAGCCCTAGCCTAAGGCTAGGGGAGCCCTAACCTAAGGCTAGGGGAGCCTTAGCCTTAGCCTAAGCCTAGGGGTGCCCAAGCCTAAGGCTAGGGGAGCACTAGCCTAAGGCTAGGGGAGCCTTAGCCTTAGCCTAAGCCTAGGGATGCCCTAGCCTAAGGCTAGGGGAGTCCTAGCCTAAGGCTAGGGGAGCCTTAGCCTAAGGGTAGGGGAGCCCTAGCCTTAGTCTAAGCCTAAAAGTGCCCTAGCCTAAGGCTTGGGGAGCGCTAGCTTTAGCCTAAGCCTAGGGGTGCCCTAACCTAAGTCTAGAAAAGCCCTAGCCTAAGCCTAGGGAAGCCCTAGCCTTAGCCTAAGCCTAGGGGTGCCCTAGCCTAAGGTTCAGGGTACACTACCCTAAGGTTGGGGTGCCCTAGCCTAAGGCTAGGGGAGCCCTAGCCTAAGGCTAGGGGAGCCCTAGCCTTAGCCTAAGCCTAGGGGTGCCCTAGCCTAAGGCTAGGGGAGCACTAGCCTAAGGCTAGGGGAGCCCTAGCCTTAGCCTAATCCTAGGGGAGCCCTAGCCTTAGGTTAGGGGAACACTAGCCTAAGGCTAGGGGTGCCCTAGCCTAAGGTTCGTGGAGCCCTAGCCTTAGGCTCGGGGAGCCCTAGCCTAAGCCTAGTGGTGCCCTTACCTAACGCTAATGGAGCACTAGCCTAAGGTTAGGGGAGCATTAGCCTAAGATTAGGGGAGCCCTTGCCTTAACCTAAGCCTAGGGGTGCCATAGCATAAGGCTAGGGGAGCCCTAGCCTAAGTCTAGGGGAGCCCTAACCTAAGGCTAGGGGAGCCCTACCCTTAGTCTAAGCTTAGGGGTGCGCTAGTCTAAGCCTAGGGGTGCCCTAGCCTAAGGCTAGTGGAGCACTAGCCTAAGGCTAGGGGAGCCCTAGCATTAGCCTAAGCCTAGGGGTGCCCTAGCCTAAGGCTAGGGGAACCCTAGCCTAAGTCTCAGGGAGCCCTAGCCTTAGCCTAACCTAGGGGAGCCCTAGCCTTAGCCTAACTTAGGGGAGCCCTAGCCTAAGGCAAGGGGAGCCCTAGCCTTAACCTAACCTAGGGGTGCCATAGCCTAAGGCTAGGGGAGCCCTAACCTAACGCTAGGGGTGCCCTAGCCTTAGCCTAAGCCTCGGGGTGCCCTAGCCTAAGGCTAGGGGAGCCCTAGCCTAAGGCTAGGGGAGCCCTAGCCTTAGCCTAAGCCTAGGGGTGCCCTAGCCTAAGGCTAGAGGAGCCCTAGCCTTAGCCTAAGCCTAGGGGTGCCCTGGCCTAAGGCTAGGGGAGCCATAGCTTAAGGTTCGGGGAGCCCTAGTAAGGCTCGGGGAGCCCTAGCCTTAGCCTAAGCCTATCGGTGCCCTAGCCTAAGGCTATGGGACCCCTAGCCTAAGGCTCGGGGAGCCCTAGCCTTAGCCTAAGCCTAGGGGTGCCCTAGCCTTAGGCTAGGGGAGCCCTAACCTAAGGCTAGGGGAGCCCTAGCCTTAGCCTTAGCCTAGGGTTGCCCTAGCCTAAGGCTATGGGAGCACTAGCCTAAGTCTCAGGGAGCCCTAGCCTTAGCCTAAGCCTAGGGGAGCCTGAGCCTAAGGCTAGGGGAGCCCTAGCCTAAGCCTAAGCCTAAAAGTGCCCTAGCCTAAGGCTTGTGGAGCACTAGCCTTAGCCTAAGCCTAGGAGTGCCCTAATCTAAGTCTAGAAAAGCCCTAGCCTAAGGCTACGGGAGCCCTAGCCTTAGCCTAAGCCTAGAAGTGCCCTAGCCTAAGGCTAGGGGAGCCCTAGCCCAAGGCTAGGGGAGCCCTAGCCTAAGGTTCAGGGAGCCCTAGCCTAAGGCTCGGGGAGCCCTAGAATAAGCCTAGGGGTGCCCTTACCTAACGCCAGGAGAGCGCTAGCCTTAGCCTAAGCCTAGGGGTGCCCTAACCTAAGGCTAGAGGAGCCCTAGCCTAAGGCTAGGGGAGCCCAAGCCTTAGCCTAAGCCTAGGGGTACCCTAGCCTAAGGCTAGGTGAGCCCTAACATAAGGCTAGGAAGCCCTAGCCTTAGTCTAAGCCTAGGGGAGCCCTAGCCTTAGCCTAAGCCTAAAGGTGCCCTAGCCTAAGGCTAGGGGATCCCTAGCCTTGGCCTAAGCTTAGGGGTGCCCTAACGTAAGGCTACGGGAGCCCTAGCCTAAGGCTAGGGGAGCCCTTTCCTTAACCTAAGCCTAGTGGTGCCCTAGCCTAAGGCTAGGGGAGCTCTAGCCTAAGGCTGTGGGAGCCCTAGCCTAAGGCTAGGGGAGCCCAAGCCTAAGGCTAGGGGAGCCCTAGCCTAAGCCTAAGCCTAGGGGTGCCCTAGCCTAAGGCTAGGGGAGTACTAGCCCAAGGCTAGGGTAGCCCTAGCCTAAGGCTAGGGGAGCCCTAACCTAAGGCTAGGGGAGCCTTAGCCTTAGCCTAAGCCTAGGGGTGACCTAGCCTAAGACTAGGGGAGCACTAGCCTAAGGCTAGGGGAGCCCTAGCCTTAGCCTAGGCCTAGGGGAGCTCTAGCCTAAGGGTAGGGGAGCCCTAGCCTTAGTCTAAGCCTTGGGGTTCCATAGCCTAAGGCTAGGAAAGCCATGCCCTAGCCTTAGCCTAAGCCTAGCGCTACCCTAGCCTAAGGCTATGGGAGCCCTAGCCTAAGGCTAGGGGAGCCCTAGCCTTAGCCTAAGCCTAGGGGTGCCCTACCTAAGGCTAGGGGGGCCCTAGCCCAAGGCTAGGGTAGCTCTAGCCTAAGGCTAGGGGAGCCATAGCCTAAGGCTAGGGGAACCCTAGCCTTAGCCTAAGTATAGGGGAGCCCTATCCTAAGGCTAGGGGAACCATAGCCTTAGCCTAAACCTAGGGGTGCCCTAGCCCAAGGCTAGGGTAGCCCTAGTTAAGGCTAGGGGAGCCCTAGCCTAAGGCTAGGGGAGCCCTAGCCTAAGGCTAGGGGAGCCCTAGCCTTAGCCTAAGCCTAGGGTTGCCCTAGCCTAAGGCTAGGGGAGCCCTAGCCTAAGCCTCAGGGAGCCCTAGCCTTAGCCTAAACCTAGGGGTGCCTTAGCCTAAGGCTAGGGGAGCCCTAGCCTAAGCCTAAGCCTAAAAGTGCCCTAGCCTAAGGCTTGTGGAGCGCTAGCCTTAGCCTTAGCCTAGGAGTGCCCTAACCTAAGTCTAGAAAAGCCCTAGCCTAAGGCTAGGGGAGCCATAGCCTAAGGTTCAGGGAGCCCTAGCCTAAGGCTCGGGGAGCCCTAGCGTAAGCTTAGGGGTTACCTTACCTAACGCCAGGAGAGCGCTAACCTTAGCCTAAGCCTAGGGGAGCCCTAGCCTAAGCCTAGGGGAGCCCTAGCCTAAGGCTAGGGGAGCCCTACCCTAAAGCTAGGGGAACCATAGCCTTAGCCTAAACCTAGGGGTGCCCTAGCCTAAGGCTTAGGGAGCCCTAACCTAAGACTAGGGGAGTCCTAGCCTTAGCCTAAGGCTAGGGGAGCGCTAGCCTTAGCCCAAGCATAGGGGTGCCCTAACCTAAGGCTAGAGGAGCCCTAGCCTAAGGCTAGGGGAACCCAAGCCTTAGCCTAAGCATAGGGGTACCCTAGCCTAAGGCTAGGTGAGCCCTAACATAAGGCTAGGAAGCCCTAGCCTTAGCCTAAGCCTAGGGGAGCCCTAGCATTAGCCTAAACCTAAAGGTGCCCTAGCCTAAGGCTAGGGGATCCCTAGCCTTGGCCTAAGCTTAGGGGTGCCCTAACGTAAGTCTAGAAAAGCCCTAGCCTAAGGCTAGGGGAGCCCTAGCCTAAGGCTAGGGGAGCCGTAGCCTTAGCCTAAGCCTAGGGGTGCCCTAGCCTAAGGCTAGGGGAGCACTAGCCTAAGGCTAGGGGAGCCATAGCCTAAGGTTTGGGGATCCCTAATAAGGCTCGGGGAGCCCTAGCCTTAGCCCAAGCCTATCGGTGCCCTAGCCTAAGGCTATGGGAGCCCTAGCCTAAGGCTCGGGGAGCCCTAGCCTTAGCCTAAGCCTAGGGGTGCCCTACCTAAGGCTAGGGGAGCCCTAGCCCAAGGCTAGGGTAGCTCTAGCCTAAGGCTAGGGGAGACATAGCCTCAGGCTAGGGGAACCCAAGCCTTAGCCTAAGCCTAGGGGTGCCCTAGACTAAGCCTAGGGGTGCCCTAGCCTTAGGCTAGGGGAGCACTAGCCTAAGGCTTAGGGAGCCCTAGCCTTAGCCTAAGCCTAGGGGTGCACTAGCCTAAGGCTAGGGTAGCCCAAGCCTTAACCTAAGCCTAGGGGTGCCATAGCCTAAGGCTAGGGGAGCCCTAACCTAAAGCTAGGGGTGCCCTAGCCTTAGCCTAAGCCTAGGGGTGCCCTAGCCTAAGGGTAGGGGAGCCTTAGCCTAAGGCTAGGGGAGCCCTAGCCTTAGCCTAAGCCTAGGGGTGCCCTAACCTAAGGCTAGAAAAGCCCTAGCCTAATGCTAGGGGAGCCCTAGCCTAAGGCTAGAGGAGCCCTAGCCCAAGGCTAGGGGAGCCCTAGCCTAAGGCTAGGGGAGCCCTAGCCTTAGCCTAAGCCTAGGGGTGCCTAGCCTAAGGCTAGGGGAGCCCTAGCCCAAGGCTAGGGGAGCCCTAGCCTAAGGCTAGGGGAGCCCTAGCCTTAGCCTAAGCCTTGGGGTGCCTAGCCTAAGGCTAGGGGAGCCCTAGCCCAAGGCTAGGGGAGCCCTAGCTTAAGGATAGGGGACCCGTAGCCTTAGCCTAAGCCTAGGCGTGCCCTAGCCTAAGGCTAGGGGAGCACTAGCCTTAGGCTAGGGGAGCCCTAGCCATAGCCTAAGCCTAGGGGTGCCCTAGCCTAAGGTTAGGGGAACACTAGCCTAAGGCTAGGGGAACCATAGCCTAAGGTTCGGGGCGTCCTAGCCTAAGGCTCGGGGAGCCCCAGCCTAAGCCTAGGGGTGCCCTTACCTAACGCTAGGGGAGCGCTAGCGTAAGCCTTGGAGTGCCCTAGCCTAAGGCTAGGGGTGCCCTAGTCTAAGGCTAGGGGAGCACTAGCCTAAGGCTAGGGGAGCCCTAGCCTTACCCTAAGCCTAGGGGAGCCCTAGCCTAAGACTAGGGGAGCCCTAGACTAAGGTTAGGGGAGCCCTAGCCTAAGGCTAGGTGTGCCCTAGCCTAAGGTTAGGGGAGCTCTAGCCTAAGGCTAGGGGTGCCCTAGCCTAAGGCTAGGGGTGCCCTAGCCTAAGGCTAGGGGAGTCCTAGACTTAGCCTAATCCTAGGGGTGCCCTAGCCTATGGCTAGGGGAACCCTAGCCTTAGCCTAAGCCTAAAAGTGCCCTAGCCTAAGGCTAGGGGAGCGCTAGCCTTAGCCAGAGCCTAGGGGTGCCCTAACCTAAGGCTAGGGGAGCCCTAACCTAAGGCTAGGGAGCCCTAGCCTTAGCCTAAGCCTAGGGGAGCCCTAGCCTAAGGCTAGGGGAGCCCTACCCTAAGGCTAGGGGAGACCTAGCCTTAGCCTAAGCCGAGGGGTGCCCTAACGTAAGGCTAGGGGAGCCACAGCCCAAGACTCGGGGGCCCTAGCCTTAGCCTAAGCCTAGGGGAGCCCTAGCCTAAGCCTAGGGGAGCCCTAGCCTAAGGCTAGGGGAGCCCTACCTTAGCCTAAGCCTAGGGGTGCCCTAGCCTAAGGCTAGGGGAGCCCTAGCCCAAGGCTAGGGTAGCCCAAGCCTAAGGCTAGGGGAGCCCAAACCTAAGGATAGGGGAGCCTTAGCCTTAGCCTAAGCCTAGGGGTGCCCTAGACTAAGGCTAGTGGAGCACTAGCCTAAGGCTAGGGGAACCCTAGCCTTAGCCTAAGCCAAGGGGTACCCTAGCCTAAGGCTAGGTGAGCCCTAGCCTAAGTCTCAGGGAGCCCTAGCCTTAGCCTAAGCCTAGGGGAGCCCTAGCCTAAGGGTAGGGGAGCCCTAGCCTTAGCCTAAGTCTTGGGGTTCCATAGCCTAAGGCTAGGGGAGCCCTAACCTAAGGCTAGGGGTGCCCTAGCCTTAGCCTAAGCCTAGGGGTGCCCAAGTCTAAGGCTAGGGGAGCCCTAGCCTAAGGCTAGGGAAGCCATAGCCTAAGGCTAGGGAAGCCCTAGCCTTAGGCTAAGCCTAAAATTGCCCTAGCCTAAGGCTTTGGGAGCGCTAGCTTTAGCCTAAACCTAGGGGTGCCCTAACCTAAGTCTAGAGAAGACCTAGCCTAAGGCTAGGGGAGCCCTAGCCTAAGGCTAGGGGAGCCCTAGCCTTAGCCTAAGCCTAGGGGTGCCCTAGCCTAAGGCTAGGGGAGCCCTAGCCTTAGCCTAAGCCTAAGGGAGCCCTAACCTAAGTCTAGAGAAGACCTAGCCTAAGGTTAGGGGTACACTAGCCTAAGGCTAGGGGAGCCATAGCCTAAGGTTTGGGGAGCACTATTAAGGCTCGGGGAGCCCTAGCCTTAGCCTAAGCCTATCGGTGCCCTAGCCTAAGGATATGGGAGCCCTAGCCTTAGGCTCGGGGAGCCCTAGCCTTAGCCTAAGCCTAGGGGTGCCCTACCTAAGGCTAGGGGAGCCCTAGCCCAAGGCTAGGATAGCTCTAGCCTAAGGCTAGGGGAGCCATAGCCTAAGGTTAGGGGAACCCTGGTCATAGCCTAAGCCTAGGGGTGCCCTAGCCTAAGCCTAGGGGTGCCCTAGCCTAAGGCTAGGGGAGCACAAGCCTAAGGCTAGGGGAGCCCTAGCCTTAGCCTAAGCCTAGGGGTGCCCTAGCCTAAGGCTAGGAGAGCCCTAGCCTAAGTCTCAGGGAGCCCTAGCCTTAGCCTAACCTAGGGGAGCCCTAGCCTAAGGCTAGGGGAGCCCAAGCCTTAACCTAAGCCTAGTGGTGCCATAGCCTAAGGCTAGGGGAGCCCTAACCTAAGGCTAGGGGTGCCCTAGCCTTAGCCTAAGCCTAGGGGTGCCTAGCCTAAGGCTAGGGGAGCCCTAGCCCAAGGCTAGGGGAGCCCTAGCCTAAGGCAAGGGGAGCCCTAGCCTTAGCCTAAGCCTAGGGGTGCCCTATCCTAAGGCTAGAGGAGCCCTAGCCTTAGCCTAAGCCTAGGGGTGCCCTTGCCTAAGGCTAGGGGAGCATTAGCCTAAGGCTAGGGGAGCCCTAGCCTTAGCCTAAGCCTAGGGGTGCCCTAGCCTAAGGCTAGGGGAGCCCTAGCCTAAATTTCAGGGAGCTCTAGCCTTAGCCTAACCTAGGGGAGCCCTAGCCTAAGGCTAGAGGAGCCCTAGCCTTAACCTAAGCCTAGGGGTGCCATAGCCTAAGGCTAGGGGAGCCCTAACCTAAGGCTAGGGGTGCCCTAGCCTTAGCCTAAGCCTAGGGGTGCTCTAGCCTAAGGCTAGGGGAGCCCTAGCCTAAGGCTAGGGGAGCCTTAGCCTAAGGCTAGGGGAGCGCTAGCCTTAGCCTAAGCCTAGGGGTGCCCTAACTTAAGGCTAGAAAAGCCCTAGCCTAAGGCTAGGGTAGCCCTAGCCCAAGGCTAGGGGAGCCCTAGCCTAAGGCTAGAGGAGCCTTAGCCTTAGCCTAAGCCTAGGCGTGCCTAGCCTAAGGGTAGGGGAGCCCTAGCCCAAGGCTAGGGGAGCCCTAGCCTAAGGCTAGGGGAGCCCTAGCCTTAGCCTAAGCCTAGGGGTGCCTAGCCTAAGGCTAGGGGAGCCCTAGCCAAGGCTAGGGGAGCCCTAGCCTAAGGCTAGGGGAGCCCTAGCCTTACCCTAAGCCTAGGGGTGGCCTATCCTAAGGCTAGAGGAGCCTAGCCTTAGCCTAAGCCTAGGGTTGACCTAGCCTAAGGCTAGGGGAGCCTTAGCCCAAGCCTAGGGGAGCCCTAGCCTAAGGATAGGGGAGCCCTAGCCTTAGCCTAAGCCTAGGGGTGCCCTAAACTAAGGCTAGGGGAGCCCTAGCCTTAGCCTAAGCCTAGTGGTGCCCTAGCCTAAGGCTAGGGGAGCCCTACCCCAAAGCTAGGGGAGCCCTAGCCTAAGGCTAGGGGAGCCCTAGCCTTAGCCTAAGCCTAGGGGTGCCTAGCCTAAGGTAGGGGAGCACAAGCCTCAGTCTAGGGGAGCCCTAGCCATAGCCTAAGCCTAGGGGTGCCCTAGCCTAAGGTTAGGGGTACACTAGCCTAAGGCTCGGGGAGCCCTAGCCTAAGCCTAGGGGTGCCCTTACCTAACGCTAGGGGAGCACTAGCCTAAGCCTTGGAGTGCCCTAGCCTAAGGCTACGGGTGCCCTAGTCTAAGGCTAGGGGAGCAGTAGCCTAAGGCTAGGGGAGCCCTAGCCTTACCCTAAGCCTAGGGGAGCCCTAGCCTAAGACTAGGGGAGCCCTAGACTAAGGTTAGGGGAGCCCTAGCCTAAGGCTAGGTGTGCCCTAGCCTAAGGTTAGGGGAGCCCTATCATAAGGCTAGGGCTGCCCTAGCGTAAGGCTAGGGGAGTCCTAGATTTAGCCTAAGACTACGGGTGCCCTAGCCTAAGGTTAGGGGAGCCCTAACCTAAGGGTAGGGGATCCCTAGCCTTAGCCTAAGCCTAGGGGTGCCCTAGCCTAAGGCTAGCGGAGCCCTAGCCTTAGCCTAAGCCTAAAAGTGCCCTAGCCTAAGGCTAGGGGAGCGCTAGCCTTAGCCAGAGCCTAGGGGTGCCCTAACCTAAGGCTAGGGGAGCCCTAGCCTAAGTCTCAGGGAGCCCTAGCCTTAGCCTAAGCCTAGGGGAGCCCTAGCCTAAGGGTAGGGGAGCCCTAGCCTTAGCCTAAGTCTTGGGGTTCCATAGCCTAAGGCTAGGGGAGCCCTAACCTAAGGCTAGGGGAGCCCTAACCTAAGGCTAGGGGAGCCCTAGCCTTAGCCTAAGCCTAGGGGTGCCCTAGCCTAAGTCTAGAGAAGACCTAGCCTAAGGCTAGGGGAGCCCTAGCCTAAGGCTAGGGGAGCCCTAGCCTTAGCCTAAGCCTAGGGGTGCCCTAGCCTAAGGCTAGGGGAGCCCTAGCCTTAGCCTAAGCCTAAGGGAGCCCTAGCCTTAGGCTAGGGGAGCACTAGCCTAAGGCTACGGGAGCCCTAGCCTTAGCCTAAGCCTAGGGGTGCCCTAGCCTAAGGTTAGGGGTACACTAGCCTAAGGCTAGGGGAGCCATAGCCTAAGGTTTGGGGAGCACTAGTAAGGCTCGGGGAGCCCTAGCCTTAGCCTAAGCCTATCGGTGCCCTAGCCTAAGGATATGGGAGCCCTAGCCTTAGGCTCGGGGAGCCCTAGCCTTAGCCTAATCCTAGGGGTGCCCTACCTAAGGCTAGGGGAGCCTTAGCCCAAGGCTAGGGTAGCTCTAGCCCAAGGCTAGGGGAGCCATAGCCTACGGCTAGGGGAACACTAGCCATAGCCTAAGCCTAGGGGTGCCCTAGCCTAAGCCTAGGGGTGCCCTAGGCAAAGGCTAGGGGAGCACTAGCCTAAGGCTAGGGGAACCCTAGCCTTAGCCTAAGCCTAGGGGTGCCCTAGCCTAAGGCTAGGGGAGCCCTAGCCTAAGTCTCAGGGAGCCCTAGCCTTAGCCTAAGCCTAGGGGAGCCCTAGCCTAAGGGTAGGGGATCCCTAGCCTTAGCCTAAGTCTTGGGGTTCCATAGCCTAAGGCTAGGGGAGCCCTAACCTAAGGTTAGGTGTGCCCTAGCCTTAGCCTAAGCCTAAAAGTGCCCTAGCCTAAGGCTTGGGGAGCGCTAGCTTTAGCCTAAACCTAGGGGTGCCCTAACCTAAGTCTAGAGAAGACCTAGCCTAAGGCTAGGGGAGCCCTAGCCTTAGCCTAAGTCTAGGGGTGCCCGAGCCTAAGGCTAGGGAAGCCCTAGCCTTAGCCTAAGCCTAAGGGAGCCCTAGCCTAAGGCTACGGGAGCACTAGCCTAAGGCTAGGGGAGCCCTAGCCTTAGCCTAAGCCTAGGGGTGCCCTAGCCTAAGGTTAGGGGTACACTAGTCTAAGGCTAGGGGAGCCATAGCCTAAGGTTTGGGGAGCACTAGTAAGGCTCGGGGAGCCCTAGCCTTAGCCTAAGCCTATCGGTGCCCTAGCCTAAGGATATGGGAGCCCTAGCCTAAGGCTCGGGGAGCCCTAGCCTTAGCCTAAGTCTAGGGGTGCCCTACCTAAGGCTAGGGGAGCCCTAGCCCAAGGCTAGGGTAGCTCTAGCCTAAGGCTAGGGGAGCCATAGCCTAAGGCTAGGGGAACCCTAGCCTTAGCCTAAGCCTAGGGGTGCCCTAGCCTAAGCCTAGGGGTGCCCTAGCCTAAGGCTAGGGGAGCACTAGCCTAAGGCTAGGGGAGCCCTAGCCTTAGCCTAAGCCTAGGGGTGCCCTAGCCTAAGGGTAGGAGACCCTAGCCTAAGTCTCAGGGAGCCCTAGCCTTAGCCTAACCTAGGGGAGCCCTAGCCTAAGGCTAGGGGAGCCCTAGCCTTAACCTAAGCCTAGGGGTGCCCTAGCCTAAGGCTAGGGGAGCCCTAACCTAAGGCTTGGGGTGCCCTAGCCTTAGCCTAAGGCTAGGGGTGCCCTAGCCTAAGGCTAGGGGAGCCCTAGCCTAAGGCTAGGGGAGCCTTAGCCTAAGGCTAGGGGAGCCCTAACCTTAGCCTAAGCCTGGGGTGCCCTAACCTAAGGCTAGAAAAGCCCTAGCCTAAGGCAAGGGGAGCCCTAGCCCAAGGCTAGGGGATCCCTAGCCCAAGGCTAGGGGATCCCTAGCCCAAGGCTAGGGGAGCCCTAGGCTTAGCCTAAGCCTAGGGGTGCCCTAGCCTAAGGCTAGGGGGAGCCCTAGCCCAAGGCTAGGGGAGCCTAGCCTAAGGCTAGGGAAGCCCTAGCCTAAAGCTAGGGGAGCCCTAGCCTTAGCCTAAGCCTAGGGGTGCCCTATCCTAAGGCTAGAGTAGCCCTAGACTTAGCCTAAGCCTAGGGGTGCCTTAGCCTAAGGCTAGGGGAGCACTAGCCTGAGGCTATGGGAGCCCTAGCCTAAGGCAAGGGGAGCCCTAGCCTTAGCCTAAGCCTAGGGGTGCCCTAGCCTAAGGCTAGGGGAGCCCTAGCCCAAGGCTAGGGGAGCCCTAGCCTAAGGCTAGGGGAGCCCTAGCCTTAGCCTAAGCCTAGGGGTGCCCTTGCCTAAGGCTAGGGGAGCACTAGCCTAAGGCAAGGGGAGCCCTAGCCTTAGCCTAAGCCTAGGGGTGCCCTATCCTAAGGCTAGAGGAGCCCTAGCCTTAGCCTAAGCCTAGGGGTGCCCTAGCCTAAGGCTAGGGGAGCACTAGCCTAAGGCTAGGGGAGCCCTAGCCTAAGTCTCAGGGAGCCCTACCCTTACCCTAAGCTAGGGGAGCCCTAGCCTAAGGCTAGAGGAGCCCTAGCCTTAACCTAAGCCTAGGGGTGCCATAGCCTAAGGATAGGGGAGCCCTAACCTAAGGCTAGGAGTGCCCTAGCCTTAGCCTAAGCCTAGGGCTGCCCTAGCCCAAGGCTAGGGGAGCCCTAGCCTAAGGCTAGGGGAGCCCTAGCCTTAGCCTAAGCCTAGGGGTGCCCATGCCTAAGGCTAGGGGAGCAAAAGCTAAGGATAGGGGAGCCCTAGCCTTAGCCTAAGCCTAGGGGTGCCCTATCCTAAGGCTAGAGGAGCCCTAGCCTTAGCCTAAGCCTAGGGGTGCCCTAGCCTAAGGCTAGGGAACACTAGCCTAAGGCTAGGGGAGCCCTAGCCTAAGGCTAGGGGAGCCCTAGCCTTAGCCTAAGCCTAGGGCTGCCCTAGCCTAAGGCTAGGGGAGCCTAGCCTAAGTCTCAGGGAGCCCTAGCCTTACCCTAAGCTAGGGGAGCCCTAGCCTAAGGCTAGGGGAGCCCTAGCCTAAGGCTAGAGGAGCCCTAGCCTTAACCTAAGCCTAGGGGTGCCATAGCCTAAGGATAGGGGAGCCCTAACCTAAGGCTAGGGGTGCCCTAGCTTTAGCCTAAGCCTAGGGGTGCCCTAGCCTAAGGCTAGGGGAGCCGTAGCCTAAGGCTAGGGGAGCCTTAGTCTAAGGCTAGGGGAACACTAGCCTAAGGCTAGGGGAGCCCTAGCCTTAGCCTAATCCTAGGGGAGACCTAGCCTAAGACTAGGGGAGCACTAGCCTAAGGCTAGGGGAACCCTAGCCTAAGGCTAGGTGTGCCCTAGCCTAAGGTTAGGGGAGCCCTAGCATAAGGCTAGGGGTGCCCTAGCCTAAGGCTAGGGGAGTCCTAGACTTAGCCTAAGCCTACGGGTGCCGTAGCCTAAGGCTAGGGGAGCTCTAACCTAAGGCTATGGGAGCCCTAGCCTTAGCCTAAGACTAGGGGTGCCCTAGCCTAAGGCTAGGGGAGCGCTAGCCTTAGCCTAAGCCTTGGGGTTCCATAGCCTAAGGCTAGGGAAGCCCTAACCTAAGGCTAGGGGTGCCCTAGCCTTAGCCTAAGCCTAGGGGCGCCCAAGCCTAAGGCAAGGGGACCCCTAGCCTTAGCCTAAGCTAAAAGTGCCCTAGCCTAAGGCTTGGGGGCGCTAGCTTTAGCCTAACCTAGGGGTGCCCTAACCTAAGTCTAGAAAAGACCTAGCCTAAGGCTAGGGGAGCCCTAGCCAAAGGCTAGGGGAGCCCTAGCCTTAGCCTAAGCCTAAGGGTGCCCTAGCCTAAGGCTAGGGAGCCCTAGCCTTAGCCTAAGCCTAGGGGTGCCCTAGCCTAAGGTTAGGGGTACACTAGCCTAAGTCTATGGGAGCCCTAGCCTAAGGCTCAGGGAGCCCTAGCCTTAGTCTAAGCCTAGGTGTGCCCTAGCCTAAGGCTAGGGGAGCCCTAACCTAACGCTAGGGGAGCCCTCGCCTTAGCCTTAGCCTAGGGTGCCCTAGCCTAAGGTAAGGGGAGCCCTAGCCTAAGTCTCAGGGAGCCCTAGCCTTAGCCTAAGCCTAGGGGTGCCCTAGCCTAAGGTTAGGGAGCCCTAGCCTAAGTCTGAGGGAGCCCGAGCCTTAGCCTAAGCCTAGGGGAGCCTTAGCTAAGCTAGGGCAGCCCTAGCCTAAGCCTAAGCCTAAAAGTGCCCTAGCCTAAGGCTTGTGGAGCGCTAGCCTTAGCCTAAGCCTAGGAGTGCCCTAACCTAAGTCTAGAAAAGCCCTAGCCTAAGGCTAGGGGAGCCCTAGCCTAAGGATAGGGGAGCCCTAGCCTAAGGCTAGGGGAGCCCCAGCCCAAGGCTAGGGGAGCCCTAGCCTAAGGCTAGGGGAGACCTAGCCTTAGCCATAGCCTAGGGGTGCCCTAGGCTAAGGCTAGGGGAGCACTAGCCTAAGGCTAGGGGAGCCCTAGCCTTAGCCTAAGCCTAGGGGTGCCCTAGCTTAAAGTTAGGGGAATACTACCCTAAGGCTAGGGGAGCCATAGCCTAAGGTTCAGGGAGCTCTAGCCTAAGGCTCGGGGAGCCCTAGTGTAAGCCTAGGGGTGCCCTTACCTAACGCGAGTGGAGCGCTAGCCTTAGCCTAAGCCGAGGGGAGCCCTAGCCTAAGCCTAGGGGAGCCGTAGAGTAAGGCTAGCGGAGCCCTATCCTAAGGCTAGGGGAAACATAGCCTTAGCCTAAGCCAAGGGGTGCCCTAGCCTAAGGCTAGGGGAGCCCCAGCCCAAGGCTAGGGGAGCCCTAGCCTAAGGCTACGGGAGCCCTAGCCTAAGGCTAGGGGAGACCTAGCCTTAGCCTAAGCCTAGGGGTGCCCTAGGCTAAGGCTAGGGGAGCACTAGCCTAAGGCTAGGGGAGCCCTAGTCTTAGCCTAAGCCTAGGGGTGCCCTAGCCTAAGGTTAGGGGAACACTACCGTAAGGCTAGGGGAGCCATAGCCTAAGGTTCGGGGAGCTCTATCCTAAGGCTCGGGGAGACCTAGCCTTAGCCTAAGCCTAGGGGTGCCCTAGGCTAAGGCTAGGGGAGCACTAGCCTAAGGCTAGGGGAGCCCTAACCTTAGCCTAAGCCTAGGGGTGCCCTAGCTTAAGGTTAGGGGAACACTACCCTAAGGCTAGGGGAGCCATAGCCTAAGGTTCGGGGAGCTCTAGCCTAAGGCTCGGGCAGCCCTAGTGTAAGCCTAGGGGTGCCCTTACCTAACGCGAGTGGAGCGCTAGCCTTAGCCTAAGCCTAGGGGAGCCCTAGCCTAAGCCTAGGGGAGCCGTAGACTAAGGCTAGCGGAGCCCTATCCTAAGGCTAGGGGAAACATTGCCTTAGCCTAAACCTAGGGGTGCCCTAGCCTAAGGCTAGGGGAGCCCTAGCCTAAGGCTAGGGGAGCCCTAGCCTTAGCCTAAGCCTACGGGTGCCCTAGCCTAAGGCTATGGGAGCCCTATCCTAAGGCTAGGGGAGCCCTCGCCTTAGCCGTAGCCTAGGGGTGCCCTAGCCTAAGGTAAGGGGAGCCCTAGCCTAAGTCTCAGGGATCCCTAGCCTTAGCCTAAGCCTAGGGGTGCCCTAGCCTAAGCCTAGGGGTGCCCTAGCCTAAGGCTAGGGGAGCCCTAGCCTAAGGCTAGGGGAGCCCTAGCCTTAGCCTAAGCCAAGGGGTGCCCTAGCCTAAGGCTAGGGGAGCCCCAGCCCAAGGCTAGGGGAGCCCTAGCCTAAGGCTAGGGGAGCCCTAGCCTAAGGCTAGGGGAGACCTAGCCTTAGCCTAAGCCTAGGGGTGCCCTAGGCTAAGGCTAGGGGAGCACTAGCCTAAGGCTAGGTGAGCCCTAGTCTTAGCCTAAGCCTAGGGGTGCCCTAGCCTAAGGTTAGGGGAACACTACCGTAAGGCTAGGGGAGCCATAGCCTAAGGTTCGGGGAGCTCTAGCCTAAGGCTCGGGGAGCCCTAGCGTAAGCCTAGGGGAGCCCTAGCCTAAGCCTAGGGGAGCCCTAGACTAAGGCTAGGGCAGCCCAATCCTAAGGCTAGGGGAACCATAGCCTTAGCCTAAACCTAGGGGTGCCCTAGCCTAAGGCTAGGGGAGCCCTAACCTAAGGCTAGGGGAGCCCTAGCCTTAGCCTAAGGCTAGGGGAGCGCTAGCCTTAGCCCTAGCCTTAGCCTAAGCCTACGGGTGCCCTAGCCTAAGGCTAGGGGAGCCCTAACCTAAGGATAGGGAGCCCTAGCCTTAGCCTAAGCCTAGGGGAGCCTTAGCCTTAGCCTAAGCCTAAAGGTGCCCTAGCCTAAGGCGAGGGGATCCCTAGCCTTGGCCTAAGCCTAGGGGTGCCCTAACGTAAGGATAGGGGAGGCCTAGCCTAAGGCTGGGGGAGCCGTTTCCTTAACCTAAGCCTAGTGGTGCCCTAGCCTAAGGCTAGGGGAGCCCTATCCTAAGGCTAGGGTAGCCCTAGCCTTAGGCTAGGGGAGCCCTAGCCTTAGCCTAAGCCTAGGGGTGCCCTAGCCTAAGGCTAGGGGAGCCCTAGCCTAAGGCTAGGGGAGCCCTAGCCTAAGCCTAGGGGTGCCCTAGCCTAAGGCTAGGGGAGCCCTAGCCTAAGGCTAGGGGAGCCCCAGCCCAAGGCTAGGGGAGACCTAGCCTTAGCCTAAGCCTAGTGGTGCCCTAGGCTAAGGCTAGGGGAGCACTAGCCTAAGGCTAGGGGAGCCCTAGCCTTAGCCTAAGCCTAGGGGTGCCCTAGCTTAAGGTTAGGGGAACACTACCCTAAGGCTAGGGGAGCCATAGCCTAAGGTTCGGGGAGCTCTAGCCTAAGGCTCGGGGAGCCCTAGTGTAAGCCTAGGGGTGCCCTTACCTAACGCTAAGGGAACGCTAGCCTTAGCCTAAGACTAGGGGAGCCCTAGCCTAAGCCTAGGGGAGCCGTAGACTAAGGCTAGCGGAGCCCTATCCTAAGGCTAGGGGAAACATAGCCTTAGCCTAAGCCTACGGGTGCCCTAGCCTAAGGCTATGGGAGCCCTATCCTAAGGCTAGGGGAGCCCTCGCCTTAGCCGTAGCCTAGGGGTGCCCTAGCCTAAGGTAAGGGGAGCCCTAGCCTAAGTCTCAGGGAGCCCTAGCCTTAGCCTAAGCCTAGGGGTGCCCTAACCTAAGGCTAGGGGAGCCCTAGCCTTAGGCTAGGGGAGCCCTAGCCTTAGCCTAAGCCAAGGGGTGCCCTAGCCTAAGGCTAGGGGAGCCCCAGCCCAAGGCTAGGGGAGCCCTAGCCTAAGGCTACGGGAGCCCTAGCCTAAGGCTAGGGGAGACCTAGCCTTAGCCTAAGCCTAGGGGTGCCCTAGGCTAAGGCTAGGGGAGCACTAGCCTAAGGCTAGGGGAGCCCTAGTCTTAGCCTAAGCCTTGGGGTGCCCTAGCCTAAGGTTAGGGGAACACTACCGTAAGGCTAGGGGAGCCATAGCCTAAGGTTCGGGGAGCTCTAGCCTAAGGCTCGGGGAGCCCTAGCGTAAGCCTAGGGGAGCCCTAGGCTAAGCCTAGGGGAGCCCTAGTCTAAGGCTAGGGGAGCCCTATCCTAAGGCTAGGGGAACCATAGCCTTAGCCTAAACCTAGGGGTGCCCTAGCCTAAGGCTAGGGGAGTCCTAACCTAAGGCTAGGGGAGCCCTAGCCTTAGCCTAAGGCTAGGGGAGCGCTAGCCTTAGCCCAAGCCTAGGGGTGCCCTAACCTAAGGCTAGGGGAGCCCTAGCCTAAGGCTAGGGGAGCCCTAGCCTTAGCCTAAGCCTACGGGTGCCCTAGCCTAAGGCTAGGGGAGCCCTAACCTAAGGCTAGGGAGCCCTAGCCTTAGCCTAAGCCTAAAGGTGCCCTAGCCTAAGGCGAGGGGATCCCTAGCCTTGGCCTAAGCCTAGGGGTGCCCTAACGTAAGGATAAGGGAGCCCTAGCCTAAGGCTAGGGGAGTCGTTTCCTTAACCTAAGCCTAGTGGTGCCCTAGCCTAAGGCTAGGGGAGCCCTATCCTAAGGCTAAGGGAGCCCTAGCCTTAGGCTAGGGGAGCCCTAGCCTTAGCATAAAGCCTAGGGGTGCTCTAGCCTAAGGCTAGGGGAGCCCTAGCCTAAGCCTAGGGGTGCCCTAGCCTAAGGCTAGGGGAACCGTAGCCTAAGGCTAGGGGAGCCCCAGCCCAAGGCTAGGGGAGACCTAGCCTTAGCCTAAGCCTAGGGTTGCCCTAGGCTAAGGCTAGGGGAGCACTAGCCTAAGGCTAGGGGAGCCCTAGCCTTAGCCTAAGCCTAGGGGTGCCCTAGCTTAAGGTTAGGGGAACACTACCCTAAGGCTAGGGGAGCCATAGCCTAAGGTTCGGGGAGCTCTAGCCTAAGGCTCAGGGAGCCCTAGTGTAAGCCTAGGGGTGCCCTTACCTAACGCTAAGGGAGCGCTAGCCTTAGCCTAAGACTAGGGGAGCCCTAGCCTAAACCTAGGGGAGCCCTAGACTAAGGCTAGGGGAGCCCTATCCTAAGGCTAGGGGAACCATAGCCTTAGCCTAAACCTAGTGGTGCCCTAGCCTAAGGCTAGGGGAGCCCTAACCTAAGGCTAGGGAGCCCAAGCCTTAGCCTAAGGCTAGGGGAGCGCTAGCCTTAGCCCAAGCCTAGGGGTGCCCTAACCTAAGGCTAAGGGAGCCCTAGCCTAAGGCTAGGGGAGCCCTAGCCTTAGCCTAAGCCTTCGGGTGCCCTAGCCTAAGGCTAGGGGAGCCCTAACCTAAGGCTAGGGAGCCCTAGCCTTAGCCTAAGCCTAGGGGAGCCCTAGCCTTAGCCTAAGCCTAAAGGTGCCCTAGCCTAAGGCGAGGGGATCCCTAGCCTTGGCCTAAGCCTAGGTGCCCTAACGTAAGGATAGGGGAGCCCTAGCATAAGGCTAGGGGAGCCCATGCCTTAACCTAAGCCTAGTGGTGCCCTAGCCTAAGGCTAGGGGAGCCCTATCCTAAGGCTAGCCGAGCCTTAGCCTTAGCCTAAGCCTAGGGGTGCCCTAGCCTAAGGCTAGGGGAGCCCTAGCCTAAGTCTCAGGGAGCCCTAGCCTTAGCCCTAGCCTAGGGGAGCCTTAGCCTAAGGGTAGGGGAGCCCTAGCCTTAGCCTAAGCCTTGGGGTTCCATAGCCTAAGGCTAGGGGAGCCCTAACCTAAGGCTATGGGTGCCCTAGCCTTAGACTAAGCCTAGGGGTGCCCTAGCCTAAGGCTAGGGGAGCCCTAGCCTAAGGCTAGGGGAGCCTTAAAGTAAGGCTATGGGAGCCCTAGCCTTAGCCTAAGCCTAAAAGTGCCCTAGCCTAAGGCTTGAGGAGCGCTAGCTTTAGCGTACGCCTAAGGGTGCCCTAACCTAAGTCTAGAAAAGCCCTAGCCTAAGGCTAGGGGAGCCCTTGCCTAAGGCTAGGGGAGCACTAGCCTAAGGCTAGGGGAGCCCTAGCCTTAGCCTAAGCCTAGGGGTGCCCTAGCCTAAGGTTAGGGGTACACTAACCTAAGGCAAAGGAGACATACCCTAAGGTTCGGGGAGCCCTAGTAAGGCTCAGGGAGCCCTAGCCTTAGCCTAAGCCTAGGGGTGCCCTAGCCTAAGGTTAGTGGAACACTAGCCTAAGGCTAGGGGAGCCATAGCCTAAGGTTCGGGGAGCCCTATCCTAAGGCTCTGGGAGCCCTAGCCTAAGCTTAGGGGTGCCCTTACCTAACTCTAGGGGAGCACTAGCCTAAGCCTAGGAGTGCCCTAGCCCAAGGCTAGAGGAGCCCTAACTTAAGGCTAGGGCTGTCTTAGCCTAAGGCTAGGGGAGCACTAACCAAAGGCTAGGGGAGCTCTAGCCTTAGCCTAAGCCTAAAGTTGCCCTAGCCTAAGCCTAGGGGATCCCTAGCTTTGGCCTAAGCCTAGGGGTGCCCTAACGTAAGGCTAGGGGAGCCCTAGCCTTAGCCTAAGCCTTGGGGTGCCCTAACCTAAGGCTAGGGGAGCCCTAGCCTAAGGTTAGGGGAACATTAGCCTAAGACTAGGGAAGCCCTTGCCTTAACCTAAGCCTAGGGGTGCCCTTGCATAAGGCTAGGGGAGCCCTAGCCTAAGGCTAGGGGAGCCCTAGTCTTAGCCTAAGCCTAGGGGAGCCCTAGCCCAAGGCTTGGGTAGCTCTAGCCTAAGGCTAGGGGAGCCATAGCCTAAGGCTAGGGGACCCTAGCCTTAGCCTAAGCCTAGGGGTGCCCTAGCCTAAGCCTAGGGTTGCCCTAGCCTAAGGATAGGGGAGCATTAGCCTAAGGCTAGGGGAGCCCTAGCCTTAGTCTAAGCCTAGGGGTGCCCTAGCCTAAGGCTAGGGGAGCCCTAGCCTTAACCTAAGCCGAGGGGTGCCATAGCCTAAGGATAGGGGAGCCCTAACCTAAGGTTAGGGGTGCCCTAGCCTTAGCCTAAGCCTAGGGGTGCCCTAGCCTAAGGCTAGGGGAGCCCTAGCTTAAGGCTAGGGGAGCCCTAGCCTAAAGCTAGGGGAGCCCTAGCCTTAGCCTAAGCCTAGAGGTGCCCTAGCCTAAGGCTAGAGGAGCCCTAGCCTTAGCAAAAGCCTAGGGGTGCCCTAGCCTAAGGCTAGGGGATCTCTAGCCCAAGGCTAGGGGAGCCCTAGCCTAAGGCTAGGGGAGCCCTAGCCTTAGCCTAAGCCTTGGGGTTCCATAGCCTAAGGCTAGGGAAGCCCTAACCTAAGGCTAGGGGTGCCCTAGCCTTAGCCTAAGCCTAGGGGCGCCCAAGCCTAAGGCTAGGGGACCCCTAGCCTAAGGCTAGGGGAGCCTTAGCCTAAGGCTAGGGGAGCCCTAGCCTTAGCCTAAGCCTAAAAGTGCCCTAGCCTAAGGCTTGGGGAGCGCTAGCTTTAGCCTAAACCTAGGGGTGCCCTAACCTAAGTCTAGAAAAGACCTAGCCTAAGGCTAGGGGAGCCCTAGCCAAAGGCTAGGGGTGCCCTAGCCTTAGCCTAAGCCTAAGGGTGCCCTAGCCTCAGGCTAGGGGAGCCCTAGCCTTAGCCTAAGCCTAGGGGTGCCCTAGCCTAAGGTTAGGGGAACACTAGCCTAAGGCTATGGGAGCCCTAGCCTAAGGCTCGGGGAGCCCTAACCTTAGTCTAAGGCTAGGTGTGCCCTAGCCTAAGGCTAGGGGAGCCCTAACCTAAGGCTAGGGGAGCCCTCGCCTTAGCCTTAGCCTAGGGGTGCCCTAGCCTAAGGTAAGGGGAGCCCTAGCCTAAGTCTCAGGGAGCCCTAGCCTTAGCCTAAGCCTAGGGGTGCCCTTGCCTAAGGCTAGGGGAGCACTAGCCTAAGGCTAGGGGAGCCCTAGCCTTAGCCTAAGCCTAGGGGTGCCCTAGCCTAAGGTTAGGGAGCCCTAGCCTAAGTCTCAGGGAGCCCTAGCCTTAGCCTAAGCCAAGGGGAGCCTTAGCCTAAGGCTAGGGGAGCCCTAGCCTAAGCCTAAGCCTAAAAGTGCCCTAGCCTAAGGCTTGTGGAGCGCTAGCCTTAGCCTAAGCCTAGGAGTGCCCTAACCTAAGTCTAGAAAAGCCCTAGCCTAAGGCTAGGGGAACCCTAGCCTAAGGATAGGGGAGCCCTAGCCTAAGGCTAGGGGAGCCCCAGCCCAAGGCTAGGGGAGCCCTAGCCTAAGGCTACGGGAGACCTAGCCTTAGCCTAAGCTTAGGGGTGCCCTAGGCTAAGGCTAGGGGAGCACTAGCCTAAGGCTAGGGGAGCCCTAGCCTTAGCCTAAGCCTAGGGGTGCCCTAGCTTAAGGTTAGGGGAACACTACCCTAAGGCTAGGGGAGCCATAGCCTAAGGTTCGGGGAGCTCTAGCCTAAGGCTCGGGGAGCCCTAGTGTAAGCCTAGGGGTGCAGTTACCTAACGAGAGTGGAGCGCTAGCCTTAGCCTAAGCCTAGGGGAGCCCTAGCCTAAGCCTAGGGGAGCCGTAGACTAAGGCTAGCGGAGCCCTATCCTAAGGCTAGGGGAAACATAGCCTTAGCCTAAACCTAGGGGTGCCCTAGCCTAAGGCTAGGGGAGCCCTATCCTAAGGCTACGGGAGCCCTCGCCTTAGCCATAGCCTAGGTTTGCCCTAGCCTAAGGTAAGGGGAGCCCTAGCCTAAGTCTCAGGGAGCCCTAGCCTTAGCCTAAGCCTAGGGGTGGCCTAGCCTAAGGCTAGGGGAGCCCTAGCCTAAGGCTAGGGGAGCCCTAGCCTTAGCCTAAGCCAAGGGGTGCCCTAGCCTAAGGCTAGGGGAGCCCCAGCCCAAGGCTAGGGGAGCCCTAGCCTAAGCCTAGGGGAGCCCTAGCCTAAGGCTAGGGGAGACCTAGCCTTAGCCTAAGCCTAGGGGTGCCCTAGGCTAAGGCTAGGGGAGCACTAGCCTAAGGCTAGGGGAGCCCTAGTCTTAGCCTAAGCCTAGGGGTGCCCTAGCCTAAGGTTAGGGGAACACTACCGTAAGGCTAGGGGAGCCATAGCCTAAGGTTCGGGGAGCTCTAGCCTAAGGCTCGGGGAGCCCTAGCGTAAGCCTAGGGGAGCCCTAGCCTAAGCCTAGGGGAGCCCTAGACTAAGGCTAGGGGAGCCCTATCCTAAGGCTAGGGGAACCATAGCCTTAGCCTAAACCTAGGGGTGCCCTAGCCTAAGGCTAGGGGAGCCCTAACCTAAGGCTAGGGGAGCCCTAGCCTTAGCCTAAGGCTAGGGGAGCGCTAGCCTTAGCCCAAGCCTAGGGGTGCCCTAACCTAAGGCTAGGGGAGCCCTAGCCTAAGGCTAGGGGAGCCCTAGCCTTAGCCTAAACCTACGGGTGCCCTAGCCTAAGGCTAGGGGAGCCCTAGCCTAAGGCTAGGGGAGCCCTAGCCTTAGCCTAAGCCTAAAGGTGCCCTAGCCTAAGGCGAGGGGATCCCTAGCCTTGGCCTAAGCCTAGGGGTGCCCTAACGTAAGGATAGGGGAGCCCTAACCTAAGGCTAGGGGAGCCGTTTCCTTAACCTAAGCCTAGTGGTGCCCTAGCCTAAGGCTAGGGGAGCCCTATCCTAAGGCTAGGGGAGCCCTAGCCTTAGGCTAGGGGAGCCCTAGCATTAGCCTAAGCCTAGGGGTGCCCTAGCCTAAGGCTAGGGGAGCCCTAGCCTAAGCCTAGGGGTGCCCTAGCCTAATGCTAGGGGAGCCCTAGCCTAAGGCTAGGGGAGCCCCAGCCCAAGGCTAGGGGAGACCTAGCCTTAGCCTAAGCCTAGGGGTGCCCTAGGCTAAGCCTAGGGGTGCCCTAGGCTAAGGCTAGGGGAGCACTAGCCTAAGGCTAGGGGAGCCATAGCCTAAGGTTCGGGGAGCTCTAGCCTAAGGCTCGGGGAGCCCTAGTGTAAGCCTAGGGGTGCCCTTACCTAACGCTAAGGGAGCGCTAGCCTTAGCCTAAGCCTAGGGGAGCCCTAGACTAAGGCTAGGGGAGCCCTATCCTAAGGCTAGGGGAACCATAGCCTTAGCCTAAACCTAGGGGTGCCCTAGCCTAAGGCTAGGGGAGCCCTAACCTAAGGCTAGGGGAGCCCTAGCCTTAGCCTAAGGCTAGGGGAGCGCTAGCCTTAGCCCAAGCCTAGGGGTGCCCTAACCTAAGGCTAGGGGAGCCCTAGCCTAAGGCTAGGGGAGCCCTAGCCTTAGCCTAAACCTACGGGTGCCCTAGCCTAAGGCTAGGGGAGCCCTAGCCTAAGGCTAGGGGAGCCCTAGCCTTAGCCTAAGCCTAAAGGTGCCCTAGCCTAAGGCGAGGGGATCCCTAGCCTTGGCCTAAGCCTAGGGGTGCCCTAACGTAAGGATAGGGGAGCCCTAACCTCAGGCTAGGGGAGCCGTTTCCTTAACCTAAGCCTAGTGGTGCCCTAGCCTAAGGCTAGGGGAGCCCTATCCTAAGGCTAGGGGAGCCCTAGCCTTAGGCTAGGGGAGCCCTAGCATTAGCCTAAGCCTAGGGGTGCCCTAGCCTAAGGCTAGGGGAGCCCTAGCCTAAGCCTAGGGGTGCCCTAGCCTAATGCTAGGGGAGCCCTAGCCTAAGGCTAGGGGAGCCCCAGCCCAAGGCTAGGGGAGATCTAGCCTTAGCCTAAGCCTAGGGGTGCCCTAGGCTAAGACTAGGGGTGCCCTAGGCTAAGGCTAGGGGAGCACTAGCCTAAGGCTAGGGGAGCCATAGCCTAAGGTTCGGGGAGCTCTAGCCTAAGGCTCGGGGAGCCCTAGTGTAAGCCTAGGGGTGCCCTTACCTAACGCTAAGGGAGCGCTAGCCTTAGCCTAAGCCTAGGGGAGCCCTAGACTAAGGCTAGGGGAGCCCTATCCTAAGGCTAGGGGAACCATAGCCTTAGCCTAAACCTAGGGGTGCCCTAGCCTAAGGCTAGGGGAGCCCTAACCTAAGGCTAGGGGAGCCCTAGCCTTAGCCTAAGGCTAGGGGAGCGCTAGCCTTAGCCCAAGCCTAGGGGTGCCCTAACCTAAGGCTAGGGGAGCCCTAGCCTAAGGCTAGGGGAGCCCTAGCCTTAGCCTAAGCCTACGGGTGCCCTAGCCTAAGGCTAGGGGAGCCCTAACCTAAGGCTAGGGAGCCCTAGCCTTAGCCTAAGCCTAGGGGAGCCCTAGCCTTAGCCTAAGCCTAAAGGTGCCCTAGCCTAAGTCGAGGGGATCCCTAGCCTTGGCCTAAGTCTAGGGGTGCCCTAACGTAAGGATAGGGGAGCCCTAGCCTAAGGCTAGGGGAGCCCATGCCTTAACCTAAGCCTAGTGGTGCCCTAGCCTAAGGCTAGGGGAGCCCTATCCTAAGGCTAGCCGAGCCTTAGCCTTAGCTTAAGCCTAGGGCTGCCCTAGCCTAAGGCTAGGGGAGGACTAGACTAAGGCTAGGGGAGCCCTAGCCTAAGGCTAGGGAAGCCCTAGCCTAAGGCTAGGGGAGCCCTAGCCTTAGCCTAAGCCTAGGGGTGCCCAATCCTAAGGCTAGAGGAGCCCTAGACTTAGCCTAAGCCTAGGGGTGTGCTAGCCTAAGGCTAGGGGAGCACGAGCCTGAGGCTATGGGAACCCTAGCCTAAGGCAAGGGGAGCCCTAGCCTTAGCCTATGCCTAGGGGTGCCCTAGCCTAAGGCTAGGGGAGCCCTATCCTAAGGCTAGGGGAGCCCTCGCCTTAGCCATAGCCTAGGGGTGCCCTAGCCTAAGGTAAGGGGAGCCCTAGCCTAAGTCTCAGGGAGCCCTAGCCTTAGCCTAAGCCTAGGGGTGCCCTAGCCTAAGGCTAGGGGAGCCCTAGCCTAAGGCTAGGGGAGCCCTAGCCTTAGCCTAAGCCAAGGGGTGCCCTAGCCTAAGGCTAGGGGAGCCCCAGCCCAAGGCTAAGGGAGCCCTAGCCTAAGCCTAGGGGAGCCCTAGCCTAAGGCTAGGGGAGACCTAGCCTTAGCCTAAGCCTAGGGGTGCCCTAGGCTAAGGCTAGGGGAGCACTAGCCTAAGGCTAGGGGAGCCCTAGTCTTAGCCTAAGCCTAGGGGTGCCCTAGCCTAAGGTTAGGGGAACACTACCGTAAGGCTAGGGGAGCCATAGCCTAAGGTTCGGGGAGCTCTAGCCTAAGGCTCGGGGAGCCCTAGCGTAAGCCTAGGGGAGCCCTAGCCTAAGCCTAGGGGAGCCCTAGACTAAGGCTAGGGGAGCCCTATCCTAAGGCTAGGGGAACCATAGCCTTAGCCTAAACCTAGGGGTGCCCTAGCCTAAGGCTAGGGGAGCCCTAACCTAAGGCTAGGGGAGCCCTAGCCTTAGCCTAAGGCTAGGGGAGCGCTAGCCTTAGCCCAAGCCTAGGGGTGCCCTAACCTAAGGCTAGGGGAGCCCTAGCCTAAGGCTAGGGGAGCCCTAGCCTTAGCCTAAGCCTACGGGTGCCCTAGCCTAAGGCTAGGGGAGCCCTAACCTAAGGCTAGGGAGCCCTAGCCTTAGCCTAAGCCTAGGGGAGCCCTAGCCTTAGCCTAAGCCTTGGGGTTCCATAGCCTAAGGCTAGGGAAGCCCTAACCTAAGGCTAGGGGTGCCCTAGCCTTAGCCTAAGCCTAGGGGCGCCCAAGCCTAAGGCTAGGGGACCCCTAGCCTAAGGCTAGGGGAGCCTTAGCCTAAGGCTAGGGGAGCCCTAGCCTTAGCCTAAGCCTAAAAGTGCCCTAGCCTAAGGCTTGGGGAGCGCTAGCTTTAGCCTAAACCTAGGGGTGCCCTAACCTAAGTCTAGAAAAGACCTAGCCTAAGGCTAGGGGAGCCCTAGCCAAAGGCTAGGGGTGCCCTAGCCTTAGCCTAAGCCTAAGGGTGCCCTAGCCTCAGGCTAGGGGAGCCCTAGCCTTAGCCTAAGCCTAGGGGTGCCCTAGCCTAAGGTTAGGGGAACACTAGCCTAAGGCTATGGGAGCCCTAGCCTAAGGCTCGGGGAGCCCTAACCTTAGTCTAAGCCTAGGTGTGCCCTAGCCTAAGGCTAGGGGAGCCCTAACCTAAGGCTAGGGGAGCCCTCGCCTTAGCCTTAGCCTAGGGGTGCCCTAGCCTAAGGTAAGGGGAGCCCTAGCCTAAGTCTCAGGGAGCCCTAGCCTTAGCCTAAGCCTAGGGGTGCCCTTGCCTAAGGCTAGGGGAGCACTAGCCTAAGGCTAGGGGAGCCCTAGCCTTAGCCTAAGCCTAGGGGTGCCCTAGCCTAAGGTTAGGGAGCCCTAGCCTAAGTCTCAGGGAGCCCTAGCCTTAGCCTAAGCCAAGGGGAGCCTTAGCCTAAGGCTAGGGGAGCCCTAGCCTAAGCCTAAGCCTAAAAGTGCCCTAGCCTAAGGCTTGTGGAGCGCTAGCCTTAGCCTAAGCCTAGGAGTGCCCTAACCTAAGTCTAGAAAAGCCCTAGCCTAAGGCTAGGGGAACCCTAGCCTAAGGATAGGGGAGCCCTAGCCTAAGGCTAGGGGAGCCCCAGCCCAAGGCTAGGGGAGCCCTAGCCTAAGGCTACGGGAGACCTAGCCTTAGCCTAAGCCTAGGGGTGCCCTAGGCTAAGGCTAGGGGAGCACTAGCCTAAGGCTAGGGGAGCCCTAGCCTTAGCCTAAGCCTAGGGGTGCCCTAGCTTAAGGTTAGGGGAACACTACCCTAAGGCTAGGGGAGCCATAGCCTAAGGTTCGGGGAGCTCTAGCCTAAGGCTCGGGGAGCCCTAGTGTAAGCCTAGGGGTGCAGTTACCTAACGAGAGTGGAGCGCTAGCCTTAGCCTAAGCCTAGGGGAGCCCTAGCCTAAGCCTAGGGGAGCCGTAGACTAAGGCTAGCGGAGCCCTATCCTAAGGCTAGGGGAAACATAGCCTTAGCCTAAACCTAGGGGTGCCCTAGCCTAAGGCTAGGGGAGCCCTATCCTAAGGCTACGGGAGCCCTCGCCTTAGCCATAGCCTAGGTTTGCCCTAGCCTAAGGTAAGGGGAGCCCTAGCCTAAGTCTCAGGGAGCCCTAGCCTTAGCCTAAGCCTAGGGGTGGCCTAGCCTAAGGCTAGGGGAGCCCTAGCCTAAGGCTAGGGGAGCCCTAGCCTTAGCCTAAGCCAAGGGGTGCCCTAGCCTAAGGCTAGGGGAGCCCCAGCCCAAGGCTAGGGGAGCCCTAGCCTAAGCCTAGGGGAGCCCTAGCCTAAGGCTAGGGGAGACCTAGCCTTAGCCTAAGCCTAGGGGTGCCCTAGGCTAAGGCTAGGGGAGCACTAGCCTAAGGCTAGGGGAGCCCTAGTCTTAGCCTAAGCCTAGGGGTGCCCTAGCCTAAGGTTAGGGGAACACTACCGTAAGGCTAGGGGAGCCATAGCCTAAGGTTCGGGGAGCTCTAGCCTAAGGCTCGGGGAGCCCTAGCGTAAGCCTAGGGGAGCCCTAGCCTAAGCCTAGGGGAGCCCTAGACTAAGGCTAGGGGAGCCCTATCCTAAGGCTAGGGGAACCATAGCCTTAGCCTAAACCTAGGGGTGCCCTAGCCTAAGGCTAGGGGAGCCCTAACCTAAGGCTAGGGGAGCCCTAGCCTTAGCCTAAGGCTAGGGGAGCGCTAGCCTTAGCCCAAACCTAGGGGTGCCCTAACCTAAGGCTAGGGGAGCCCTAGCCTAAGGCTAGGGGAGCCCTAGCCTTAGCCTAAACCTACGGGTGCCCTAGCCTAAGGCTAGGGGAGCCCTAGCCTAAGGCTAGGGGAGCCCTAGCCTTAGCCTAAGCCTAAAGGTGCCCTAGCCTAAGGCGAGGGGATCCCTAGCCTTGGCCTAAGCCTAGGGGTGCCCTAACGTAAGGATAGGGGAGCCCTAACCTAAGGCTAGGGGAGCCGTTTCCTTAACCTAAGCCTAGTGGTGCCCTAGCCTAAGGCTAGGGGAGCCCTATCCTAAGGCTAGGGGAGCCCTAGCCTTAGGCTAGGGGAGCCCTAGCATTAGCCTAAGCCTAGGGGTGCCCTAGCCTAAGGCTAGGGGAGCCCTAGCCTAAGCCTAGGGGTGCCCTAGCCTAATGCTAGGGGAGCCCTAGCCTAAGGCTAGGGGAGCCCCAGCCCAAGGCTAGGGGAGACCTAGCCTTAGCCTAAGCCTAGGGGTGCCCTAGGCTAAGCCTAGGGGTGCCCTAGGCTAAGGCTAGGGGAGCACTAGCCTAAGGCTAGGGGAGCCATAGCCTAAGGTTCGGGGAGCTCTAGCCTAAGGCTCGGGGAGCCCTAGTGTAAGCCTAGGGGTGCCCTTACCTAACGCTAAGGGAGCGCTAGCCTTAGCCTAAGCCTAGGGGAGCCCTAGACTAAGGCTAGGGGAGCCCTATCCTAAGGCTAGGGGAACCATAGCCTTAGCCTAAACCTAGGGGTGCCCTAGCCTAAGGCTAGGGGAGCCCTAACCTAAGGCTAGGGGAGCCCTAGCCTTAGCCTAAGGCTAGGGGAGCGCTAGCCTTAGCCCAAGCCTAGGGGTGCCCTAACCTAAGGCTAGGGGAGACCTAGCCTAAGGCTAGGGGAGCCCTAGCCTTAGCCTAAACCTACGGGTGCCCTAGCCTAAGGCTAGGGGAGCCCTAGCCTAAGGCTAGGGGAGCCCTAGCCTTAGCCTAAGCCTAAAGGTGCCCTAGCCTAAGGCGAGGGGATCCCTAGCCTTGGCCTAAGCCTAGGGGTGCCCTAACGTAAGGATAGGGGAGCCCTAACCTCAGGCTAGGGGAGCCGTTTCCTTAACCTAAGCCTAGTGGTGCCCTAGCCTAAGGCTAGGGGAGCCCTATCCTAAGGCTAGGGGAGCCCTAGCCTTAGGCTAGGGGAGCCCTAGCATTAGCCTAAGCCTAGGGGTGCCCTAGCCTAAGGCTAGGGGAGCCCTAGCCTAAGCCTAGGGGTGCCCTAGCCTAATGCTAGGGGAGCCCTAGCCTAAGGCTAGGGGAGCCCCAGCCCAAGGCTAGGGGAGACCTAGCCTTAGCCTAAGCCTAGGGGTGCCCTAGGCTAAGCCTAGGGGTGCCCTAGGCTAAGGCTAGGGGAGCACTAGCCTAAGGCTAGGGGAGCCATAGCCTAAGGTTCGGGGAGCTCTAGCCTAAGGCTCGGGGAGCCCTAGTGTAAGCCTAGGGGTGCCCTTACCTAACGCTAAGGGAGCGCTAGCCTTAGCCTAAGCCTAGGGGAGCCCTAGACTAAGGCTAGGGGAGCCCTATCCTAAGGCTAGGGGAACCATAGCCTTAGCCTAAACCTAGGGGTGCCCTAGCCTAAGGCTAGGGGAGCCCTAACCTAAGGCTAGGGGAGCCCTAGCCTTAGCCTAAGGCTAGGGGAGCGCTAGCCTTAGCCCAAGCCTAGGGGTGCCCTAACCTAAGGCTAGGGGAGCCCTAGCCTAAGGCTAGGGGAGCCCTAGCCTTAGCCTAAGCCTACGGGTGCCCTAGCCTAAGGCTAGGGGAGCCCTAACCTAAGGCTAGGGAGCCCTAGCCTTAGCCTAAGCCTAGGGGAGCCCTAGCCTTAGCCTAAGCCTAAAGGTGCCCTAGCCTAAGTCGAGGGGATCCCTAGCCTTGGCCTAAGTCTAGGGGTGCCCTAACGTAAGGATAGGGGAGCCCTAGCCTAAGGCTAGGGGAGCCCATGCCTTAACCTAAGCCTAGTGGTGCCCTAGCCTAAGGCTAGGGGAGCCCTATCCTAAGGCTAGCCGAGCCTTAGCCTTAGCTTAAGCCTAGGGCTGCCCTAGCCTAAGGCTAGGGGAGGACTAGACTAAGGCTAGGGGAGCCCTAGCCTAAGGCTAGGGAAGCCCTAGCCTAAGGCTAGGGGAGCCCTAGCCTTAGCCTAAGCCTAGGGGTGCCCAATCCTAAGGCTAGAGGAGCCCTAGACTTAGCCTAAGCATAGGGGTGTGCTAGCCTAAGGCTAGGGGAGCACGAGCCTGAGGCTATGGGAACCCTAGCCTAAGGCAAGGGGAGCCCTAGCCTTAGCCTAAGCCTAGGGGTGCCCTAGCCTAAGGTAAGGGGAGCCCTAGCCTAAGTCTCAGGGAGCCCTAGCCTTAGCCTAAGCCTAGGGGTGCCCTAGCCTAAGGCTAGGGGAGCCCTAGCCTAAGGCTAGGGGAGCCCTAGCCTTAGCCTAAGCCAAGGGGTGCCCTAGCCTAAGGCTAGGGGAGCCCCAGCCCAAGGCTAAGGGAGCCCTAGCCTAAGCCTAGGGGAGCCCTAGCCTAAGGCTAGGGGAGACCTAGCCTTAGCCTAAGCCTAGGGGTGCCCTAGGCTAAGGCTAGGGGAGCACTAGCCTAAGGCTAGGGGAGCCCTAGTCTTAGCCTAAGCCTAGGGGTGCCCTAGCCTAAGGTTAGGGGAACACTACCGTAAGGCTAGGGGAGCCATAGCCTAAGGTTCGGGGAGCTCTAGCCTAAGGCTCGGGGAGCCCTAGCGTAAGCCTAGGGGAGCCCTAGCCTAAGCCTAGGGGAGCCCTAGACTAAGGCTAGGGGAGCCCTATCCTAAGGCTAGGGGAACCATAGCCTTAGCCTAAACCTAGGGGTGCCCTAGCCTAAGGCTAGGGGAGCCCTAACCTAAGGCTAGGGGAGCCCTAGCCTTAGCCTAAGGCTAGGGGAGCGCTAGCCTTAGCCCAAGCCTAGGGGTGCCCTAACCTAAGGCTAGGGGAGCCCTAGCCTAAGGCTAGGGGAGCCCTAGCCTTAGCCTAAGCCTACGGGTGCCCTAGCCTAAGGCTAGGGGAGCCCTAACCTAAGGCTAGGGAGCCCTAGCCTTAGCCTAAGCCTAGGGGAGCCCTAGCCTTAGCCTAAGCCTAAAGGTGCCCTAGCCTAAGGCGAGGGGATCCCTAGCCTTGGCCTAAGCCTAGGGGTGCCCTAACGTAAGGATAGGGGAGCCCTAGCCTAAGGCTAGGGGAGCCGTTTCCTTAACCTAAGCCTAGTGGTGCCCTAGCCTAAGGCTAGGGGAGCCCTATCCTAAGGCTAGGGGAGCCCTAGCCTTAGGCTAGGGGAGCACTAGCCTTAGCCTAAGCCTAGGGGTGCCCTAGCCTAAGGCTAGGGGAGCCCTAGCCTAAGCCTAGGGGTGTCCTAGCCTAAGGCTATGGGATCCCTAGCCTAAGGCTAGGGGAGCCCCAGCCCAAGGCTAGGGGAGACCTAGCCTTAGCCTAAGCTTAGGGGTGCCCTAGGCTAAGCCTAGGGGTGCCCTAGGCTAAGGCTAGGGGAGCACTAGCCTAAGGCTAGGGGAGCCCTAGCCTTAGCCTAAGCCTAGGGGTGCCCTAGCTTAAGGTTAGGGGAACACTACCCTAAGGCTAGGGGAGCCTTAGCCTAAGGTTCGGGGAGCTCTAGCCTAAGGCTCGGGGAGCCCTAGTGTAAGCCTAGGGGTGCCCTTACCTAACGCTAAGGGAGCGCTAGCTTTAGCCTAAGACTAGGGGAATCCTAGCCTAAGCCTAGGGGAGCCCTAGACTAAGGCTAGGGGAGCCCTATCCTAAGGCTAGGGGAACCATAGCCTTAGCCTAAACCTAGGGGTGCCCTAGCCTAAGGCTAGGGGAGCCCTAACCTAAGGCTAGGGGAGCCCTAGCCTTAGCCTAAGGCTAGGGGAGCGCTAGCCTTAGCCCAAGCCTAGGGGTGCCCTAACCTAAGGCTAGGGGAGCCCTAGCCTAAGGCTAGGGGAGCCCTAGCCTTAGCCTAAGCCTACGGGTGCCCTAGCCTAAGGCTAGGGGAGCCCTAACCTAAGGCTAGGGAGCCCTAGCCTTAGCCTAAGCCTAGGGGAGCCCTAGCCTTAGCCTAAGCCTAAAGGTGCCCTAGCCTAAGGCGAGGTGATCCCTAGCCTTGGCCTAAGCCTAGGGGTGCCCTAACGTAAGGCTATGGGAGCCCTATTATAAGGCTAGCCGAGCCTTAGCCTTAGCTTAAGCCTAGGGGTGCCCTAGCCTAAGGCTAGGGGAGGACTAGACTAAGGCTAGGGGAGCCCTAGCGTAAGGCTAGGGAAGCCCTAGCCTAAGGCTAGGGGAGCCCTAGCCTTAGCCTAAGCCTAGGGGTGCCCTATCCTAAGGCTAGAGGAGCCCTAGACTTAGCCTAAGCCTAGGGGTGCGCTAGCCTAAGGCTAGGGGAGCACGAGCCTGAGGCTATGGGATCCCTAGCCTAAGGCAAGGGGAGCCCTAGCCTTAGCCTAAGCCTAGGGGTGCCCTAGCCTAAGGCTAGGGGAGCCCTATCCTAAGGCTAGGGGAGCCCTCGCCTTAGCCATATCCTAGGGGTGCCCTAGCCTAAGGTAAGGGGAGCCCTAGCCTTAGCCTAAGGCTAGGGGAGCGCTAGCCTTAGCCTAAGGCTAGGGGAGCGCTAGCCTTAGCCCAAGACTAGGGGTGCCCTAACCTAAGGCTAGGGGAGCCCTAGCCTAAGGCTAGGGGAGCCCTAGCCTTAGCCTAAGCCTACGGGTGCCCTAGCCTAAGGCTAGGGGAGCCCTAACCTAAGGCTAGGGAGCCCTAGCTTTAGCCTAAGCCTAGGGGAGCCCTAGCCTTAGCCTAAGCCTAAAGGTGCCCTAGCCTAAGGCGAGGTGATCCCTAGCCTTGGCCTAAGCCTAGGGGTGCCCTAACGTAAGGATAGGGGAGCCCTAGCCTAAGGCTAGGGGAGCCCATGCCTTAACCTAAGCCTAGTGGTGCCCTAGCCTAAGGCTAGGGGAGCCCTATCCTAAGGCTAGCCGAGCCTTAGCCTTAGCCTAAGCCTAGGGGTGCCCTAGCCTAAGGCTAGGGGAGGAATAGACTAAGGCTAGGGGAGCCCTAGCCTAAGGCTAGGGAAGCCCTAGCCTAAGGCTAGAGGAGCCCTAGACTTAGCCTAAGCCTAGGGGTGCGCTAGCCTAAGGCTAGAGGAGCACTAGCCTGAGGCTATGGGAGCCCTAGCCTAAGGCAAGGGGAGCCCTAGCCTTAGCCTAAGCCTAGGGGTGCCCTAGCCTAAGGCTAGGGGAGCCCTAGCCCAAGGCTAGGGGAGCCCTAGCCTAAGGCTAGGGGAGCCCTAGCCTTAGCCTAAGCCTAGGGGTGCCCTTGCCTAAGGCTAGGGGAGCACTAGCCTAAGGCTACGGGAGCCCTAGCCTTAGCCTAAGCCTAGGGGTGCCCTATCCTAAGGCTAGAGGAGCCCTAGCCTTAGCCTAAGCCTAGGGGTGCCCTAGCCTACGGCTAGGGGAGCCCTAGTCTTAGCCTAAGCCTAGGGCTGCCCTAGCCTAAGGCTAGGGGAGCCCTAGCCTAAGTCTCAGGGAGCCCTAGCTTTACCCTAACCTAGGGGAGCCCTAGCCTAAGGCTAGAGGAGCCCTAGCCTTAACCTAAGCCTAGGGGTGCCATAGCCTAAGGTTAGGGGAACACTACCCTAAGGCTAGAGGAGCCATAGCCTAAAGTTCGGGGAGCTCTAGCCTAAGGCTCGGGGAGCCCTAGCGTAAGCCTAGGGGTGCCCTTACCTAACGCTAGAGGAGCTCTATCCTTAGCCTAAGCCTAGGGGAGCCCTAGCCTAAGCTTAGGGGAGCCCTAGACTAAGGTTAGGGGAGCCCTATCCTAAGGCTAGGGGAACCATAGTCTTAGCCTAAACCTAGGGGTGCCCTAGCCTAAGGCTAGGGGAGCCATAACCTAAGGCTAGGGGAGCCCTAGCCTTAGCCTAAGGCTAGGGGATCGCTAGCCTTAGCCCTAGCCTAGCGGTGCCCTAACCTAAGGCTAGGGGAGCCATAGCCTAAGGCTAGGGGAGCCCTAGCCTTAGCCTAAGCCTACGGGTGCCCTAGCCTTAGGCTAGGGGAGCTCTAACCTAAGGCTAGGGAGCCCTAGCCTTAGCCTAAGGCTAGGGGAGCCCTAGTCTTAGCCTAAGCCTAAAGGTGCCCTAGCCTAAGGCGAGGAGATCCCTAGCCTTGGCCTAATCATAGGGCTGCCCTAACGTAAGGATAGGGGAGCCCTAGCCTAAGGCTAGGGGAGCCCTTGCCTTAAGTTAAGCCTAGTGGTGCCCTAGCCTAAGGCTAGGGGATCCCTATCCTAAGGCTAGGGGAGCCCTAGCCTTAGGCTAGGGGAGCCCTAGTCTTAGCCTAACCCTAGGGGTGCCCTAGCCTAAGGCTAGGGGAACCCCAGCCCAAGGCTAGGGGAGCCCTAGCCTAAGGCTAGGGAGACCTAGACTTAGCCTAAGCCTAGGGGTGCCCTAGGCTAAGGCTAGGGGAGCACTAGCCTAAGGCTAGGGGAGCCCTAGCCTTAGCCTAAGCCTAGGGGTGCTCTAGCTCAAGGTTAGGGGAACACTACCCTAAGGCTATGGGAGCTATAGCCTAAGGTTCGGGGAGCTCTAGCCTAAGGCTCGGGGAGCCCTAGTGTAAGCCGAGGGGTGCCCTTACCTAACGCGAGGGGAGCGCTAGCCTTAGCCTAAGCCTAGGGGAGCCCTAGCCTAAGCCTAGGGGAGCCCTAGACTAAGGCTAGGGGAGCCCTATCCTAAGGCTAGGGGAACCATAGCCTTAGCCTAAACCTAGGGGTGCCCTAGCCTAAGGCTAGGGGAGCCCTAACCTAAGGCTAGGGGAGCCCTAGCCTTAGCCTAAGGCTAGGGGAGCGCTAGCCTAAGCCCAAGCCTAGGGGTCCCCTAACCTAAGGCTAGGGGAGCCCTAGCCTAAGGCTAGGGGAGCCCTAGCCTTAGCCTAAGCCTACGGGTGCCCTAGCCTAAGGCTAGGGGAGCCCTAACCTAAGGCTAGGGAGCCCTAGCCTTAGCCTAAGCCTAGGGGAGCCCTAGCCTTAGCCTAAGCCTAAAGGTGCCCTAGCCTAAGGCGAGGGGATTCCTAGCCTTGGCCTAAGCCTAGGGGTGCCCTAACGTAAGGATAGGGGAGCCCTAGCCTAAGGCTAGGAGAGCCCATGCCTTAACCTAAGCCTAGTGGTGCCCTAGCCTAAGGCTAGGGGAGCCCTATCCTAAGGCTAGCCGAGCCTTAGCCTTAGCCTAAGCCTAGGGGTGCCCTAGCCTAAGGCTAGGGGAGGACTAGACTAAGGCTAGGGGAGCCCTAGCCTTAGCCTAAGCCTAGGGGTGCCCTAGCCTAAGGCTAGGGGAGCCCTAGCCTAAGTCTAAGGGAGCCCTAGCCTTAGCCTAAGCCTAGGGGAGCCCTAGCCTAAGGGTAGGGGAGCCCTAGCCTTAGCGTAAGCCTTGGGGTTCCATAGCCTAAGGCTAGGGGAGCCCTAACCTAAGGCTATGGGTGCCCTAGCCTTAGCCTAAGCCTAGGGGTGCCGTAGCCTAAGGCTAGGGGAGCCCTAGCCTAAGGCTAGGGGAGCCTTAAAGTAAGGCTATGGGAGCCCTAGCCTTAGCCTAAGCCTAAAAGTGCCCTAGCCTAAGGCTTGGGGAGCGCTAGCTTTAGCGTAAGCCTAAGGGTGCCCTAACCTAAGTCTAGAAAAGCCCTAGCCTAAGGCTAGGGGAGCCCTAGCCTAAGGCTAGGGGAGCCCTAGCCTAAGGCTAGGGGAGCACTAGCCTAAGGCTAGGGGAGCCCTAGCCTTAGCCTAAGGCTAAGGGAGCCCTAGCATTAGCCTAAGCCTAGGGGTGCCCTAGCCTAAGGTTAGGGGTACACTAACCTAAGGCTAGGGGAGACATACCCTAAGGTTCGGGGAGCCCTAGTAAGGCTCAGGGAGCCCTAGCCTTAGCCTAAGCCTATAGGTGCCCTAGCCTAAGGCTATGGGAGCCCTAGCCTAAGGCTCGGGGAGCCCTAGCCTTAGCCTAAACCTAGGGGTGCCCTAGCCTAAGGTTAGTGGAACACTAGCCTAAGGCTAGTGGAGCCATAGCCTAAGGTTCGGGGAGCCCTAGCCTAAGGCTCGGGGAGCCCTAGCCTAAGCTTAGGGGTGCCCTTACCTAACTCTAGGGGAGCACTAGTCTAAGCCTAGTAGTGCCCTAGCCCAAGGCTAGAGGAGCCGTAGCTTAAGGCTAGGGCTGTCTTAGCCTAAGGCTAGGGGAGCACTAACCAAAGGCTAGGGGAGCTCTAGCCTTAGCCTAAGCTTAGGGGAGCCCTAGTCTAAGGCTAGGGGAGCCCTAGCCTAAGGTTAGGGGAGCCCTAGCCTTAGCCTAAGCCTAAAGTTGCCCTAGCCTAAGCCTAGGGGATCCCTAGCTTTGGCCTAAGCCTAGGGGTGCCCTAACGTAAGGCTAGGGGAGCCCTAGCCTTAGCCTAAGCATTGGGGTGCCCTAACCTAAGGCTAGGGGAGCCCTAGCCTAAGGTTAGGGGAACATTAGCCTAAGACTAGGGAAGCCCTTGCCTTAACCTAAGCCTAGGGGTGCCCTAGCATAAGGCTAGGGGAGCCCTAGCCTAAGGCTAGGGGAGCCCTAGCCTAAGGCTAGGGGAGCCCTAGCCTTAGCCTAAGCCTAGGGGTGCCCTAGCCTAGGGCTAGGGGAGCCCTAGCCCAAGGCTTGGGTAGCTCTAGCCTAAGGCTAGGGGAGCCATAGCCTAAGGCTAGGGGACCCTAGCCTTAGCCTAAGCCTAGGGGTGCCGTAGCCTAAGCCTAGGGTTGCCCTAGCCTAAGGCTAGGGGAGCACTAGCCTAAGGCTAGGGGAGCCTTAAAGTAAGGCTATGGGAGCCCTAGCCTTAGCCTAAGCCTAAAAGTGCCCTAGCCTAAGGCTTGGGGAGCGCTAGCTTTAGCGTAAGCCTAAGGGTGCCCTAACCTAAGTCTAGAAAAGCCCTAGCCTAAGGCTAGGGGAGCCCTAGCCTAAGGCTAGGGGAGCACTAGCCTAAGGCTAGGGGAGCCCTAGCCTTAGCCTAAGGCTAGGGGAGCCCTAGCCTTAGCCTAAGCCTAGGGGTGCCCTAGCCTAAGGTTAGGGGTACACTAACCTAAGGCTAGGGGAGACATACCCTAAGGTTCGGGGAGCCCTAGTAAGGCTCAGGGAGCCCTAGCCTTAGCCTAAGCCTATAGGTGCCCTAGCCTAAGGCTATGGGAGCCCTAGCCTAAGGCTCGGGGAGCCCTAGCCTTAGCCTAAGCCTAGGGGTGCCCTAGCCTAAGGTTAGTGGAACACTAGCCTAAGGCTAGTGGAGCCATAGCCTAAAGTTCGGGGAGCCCTAGCCTAAGGCTCGGGGAGCCCTAGCCTAAGCTTAGGGGTGCCCTTACCTAACTCTAGGGGAGCACTAGTCTAAGCCTAGTAGTGCCCTAGCCCAAGGCTAGAGGAGCCGTAGCTTAAGGCTAGGGCTGTCTTAGCCTAAGGCTAGGGGAGCACTAACCAAAGGCTAGGGGAGCTCTAGCCTTAGCCTAAGCTTAGGGGAGCCCTAGTCTAAGGCTAGGGGAGCCCTAGCCTAAGGTTAGGGGAGCCCTAGCCTTAGCCTAAGCCTAAAGTTGCCCTAGCCTAAGCCTAGGGGATCCCTAGCTTTGGCCTAAGCCTAGGGGTGCCCTAACGTAAGGCTAGGGGAGCCCTAGCCTTAGCCTAAGCATTGGGGTGCCCTAACCTAAGGCTAGGGGAGCCCTAGCCTAAGGTTAGGGGAACATTAGCCTAAGACTAGGGAAGCCCTTGCCTTAACCTAAGCCTAGGGGTGCCCTAGCATAAGGCTAGGGGAGCCCTAGCCTAAGGCTAGGGGAGCCCTAGCCTAAGGCTAGGGGAGCCCTAGCCTTAGCCTAAGCCTAGGGGTGCCCTAGCCTAAGGCTAGGGGAGCCCTAGCCCAAGGCTTGGGTAGCTCTAGCCTAAGGCTAGGGGAGCCCTATCCTAAGGCTAGCCGAGCCTTAGCCTTAGCCTAAGCCTAGGGGTGCCCTAGCCTAAGGCTAGGGGAGGACTAGACTAAGGCTAGGGGACCCTAGCCTTAGCCTAAGCCTAGGGGTGCCGTAGCCTAAGCCTAGGGTTGCCCTAGCCTAAGGCTAGGGGAGCACTAGCCTAAGGCTAGGGGAGCCCTAGCCTTAGTCTAAGCCTAGGGGTGCCCTAGCCTAAGGCTAGGGGAGCCCTAGCCTTAACCTAAGCCTAGGGGTGCCATAGCCTAAGGATAGGGGAGCCCTAACCTAAGGCTAGGGGAGCCCTAGCCTAAAGCTAGGGGAGCCCTAGCCTTAGCCTAAGCCTAGGGGTGCCCTAGCCTAAGGCTAGAGGAGCCCTAGCCTTAGCAAAAGCCTAGGGGTGCCCTAGCCTAAGGCTAGGGGAGCCCTAGTCTTAGCCTAAGCCTAGGGGTGCCCTAGCCTAAGGCTAGGGGATCTCTAGCCCAAGGCTAGGGGAGCCCTAGCCTAAGGCTAGGGGAGCCCTAGCCTTAGCCTAAGCCTAGGGGTGCCTAGCCTAAGGCTAGGGGAGCACTAGCCTAAGGCTAGGGGAGCCCTAGCCATAGCCTAAGCCTAGGGGTGCCCTAGCCTAAGGTTAGGGGAACACTAGCCTAAGGCTAGGGTTGCAATAGCCTAAGGTTCGGGGAGCCCTCGCCGAAGGCTCAGGGAGCCCTAGCCTAAGCCTAGGGGTGCCCTTACCTAACGCTAGGGGAGCGCTAGCCTAAGCTTTGGAATACCCTAGCCTAAGGCTAGGGGAGCCCTAGATTAAGGCTAGGGGTGCCCTAGCCTAAGGCTAGGGGAGCCCTAGCCTTAGCCTAAGCCTAGGGGAGCCGTAGCCTAAGACTAGGGGTGCCCTAGCCTAAGGGTAGGGGAGCCCTAGCCTTAGCCTAAACCTAGGTGTGCCCTAGCCGAAGGCTAAGGGAGTCCTAGCCTTAGCCAAAGCCTTGGGGTGCCCTAGCCTAAGGCTAGGGGAGCCCTAGCCTTAGCCTAAGCCTAGGGGTGCCCTAGGCTAAGCCTACGGGTGCCCTAGCCTAAGGCTAGGGGAGCCCTAACCTAAGGCTAGGGGAGCCCTAGCCTTAGCCTAAGCCTAGGGTGCCCTAGCCTAAGGCTAGGGGAACCCTAGCCTAAGGCTAGGGGAGCCCTAGCCTTAGCCTAAGCCTAGGGGAGCCCTAGTCTAAGGCTAGGGGAGCCCTAGCCTAAGGCTAGGGGAGCCCTAGCCTTAGCCTAAGCCTAAAGTTGCCCTAGCCTAAGCCTAGGGGATCCCTAGCTTTGGCCTAAGCCTAGGGGTGCCCTAACTTAAGGCTAGGGGAGCCCTAGCCTAAGGTTAGGGGAGACCTAGCCTTAGCCTAAGCCTTGGGGTGCCCTAACCAAAGGCTAGGGGAGCCCTAGCCTAAGGTTGGGGGAGCATTAGCCTAAGACTAGGGGAGCCCTAGCCTTAGCCTAAGCCTAGGGGTGCGCTAGCCTAAGGCTAGGGGAGCCCTAGCCCAAGGCTAGGGTAGCTCTAGCTAAGGCTAGGGGAGCCATAGCCTAAGGCTAGGGGAACCCTAGCCTTAGCCTAAGCCTAGGGGTGCCCTAGCCTAAGCTTAGGGGTACCCTAGCCTAAGGCTAGGGGAGCACTAGCGTAAGGCTAGGGGAGCCCTAGCCTTAGCCTAAGCCTAGGGGTGCCCTAGCCTAAGGCTAGGGGAGCCCTAGCCTAAGTCTCAGGGAGACCTAGCCTTAGCCTAACCTAGGGGAGCCCTAGCCTAAGGCTAGGGGAGCCCTAGCCTTATCCTAAGCCTAGGGGTGCCCTAGCCTAAGGTTAGGGGAACACTACCCTAAGGCTAGGGGAGCCATAGCCTAAGGTTCGGGGAGCTCGAGCCTAAGGCTCGGGGAGCCCTAGCGTAAGCCTAGGGGTGCCCTTACCTAACGCTAGAGGAGCTCTATCCTTAGCCTAAGCCTAGGGGAGCCCTAGCCTAAGCCTAGGGGAGCCCTAGACTAAGGTTAGGGGAGCCCTATCCTAAGGCTAGGGGAACCATAGCCTTAGGCTAAACCTAGGGGTGCCCTAGCCTAAGGCTAGGGGAGCCATAACCTAAGGCTAGGGGAGCCCTAGCCTTAGCCTAAGGCTAGGGGATCGCTAGCCTTAGCCCAAGCCTAGGGGTGCACTAACCTAAGGCTAGGGGAGCCCTAGCCTTAGCCTAAGCCTACGGGTGCCCTATCCTTAGGCTAGGGGAGCTCTAACCTAAGGCTAGGGAGCCCTAGCCTTAGCCTAAGGCTAGGGGAGCCCTAGCCTTATGCTAAGCCTAAAGGTGCCCTAGCCAAAGGCGAGGAGATCCCTAGCCTTGGCCTAAGCATAGGGCTGCCCTAACGCAAGGATAGGGGAGCCCTAGCCTAAGGCTAGGGGAGCCCTTGCCTTAAATTAAGCCTAGTGGTGCCCTAGCCTAAGGCTAGGGGATCCCTATCCTAAGGCTAGGGGAGCCCTAGCCTTAGGCTAGGGGAGCCCTAGTCTTAGCCTAAGCCTAGGGGTGCCCTAGCCTAAGGCTAGGGTAGCCCCGGACCAAGGCTAGGGGAGCCGTAGCCTAAGGCTAGGGGAGACCTAGCCTTAGCCTAAGCCTAGGGGTTCCCTAGGCTAAGGCTAGGGGAGCAATAGCCTAAGGCTAGGGGAGCCCTAGCCTTAGCCTAAGCCTAGGGGTGCTCTAGCTTAAGGTTAGGGGAACACTACCCTAAGGCTATGGGAGCTATAGCCTAAGTTTCGGGGAGCTCTAGCCTAAGGCTCGGGGGGCCCTAATGTAAGCCTAGGGGTGCCCTTACCTAACGCGAGGGGAGCGCTAGCCTTTGCCTAAGCCTAGGGGAGCCCTAGCCTAAGCCTAGGGGAGCCCTAGACTAAGGCTAGGGGAGCCCTATCCTAAGGCTAGGGGAACCATAGCCTTAGCCTAAACCTAGGGGTGCCCTAGCCTAAGGCTAGGGGAGCCCTAACCTAAGGCTAGGGGAGCCCTAGCCTTAGCTTAAGGCTAGGGGAGCGCTACCCTTACCCCAAGCCTAGGGGTGCCCTAACCTAAGGCTAGGGGAGCCCTAGCCAAAGGCTAGGGGAGCCCTAGCCTAAGGCTAGGGGAGCCCTAGCCTTAGCCTAAGCCTACGGGTGCCCTAGCCTAAGGCTATGGGAGCCCTATCCTAAGGCTAGGGGAGCCCTCGCCTTAGCCTTAGACTAGGGGTGCCCTAGCCTAAGGTAAGGGGAGCCCTAGCCTAAGTCTCAGGGAGCCCTAGCCTTAGCCTAAGCCTAGCGGTGCCCTAGCCTAAGGCTAGGGGAGCCCTAGCCTAAGGCTAAGGGAGCCCTAGCCTTAGCCTAAGCCAAGGGGTGCCCTAGCCTAAGGCTAGGGGAGCCCCAGCCCAAGGCTAAGGGAGCCCTAGCCTAAGCCTAGGGGAGCCCTAGCCTAAGGCTAGGGGAGACCTAGCCTTAGCCTAAGCCTAGGGGTGCCCTAGCCTAAGGTTAGGGGAACACTACCGTAAGGCTAGGGGAGCCATAGCCTAAGGTTCGGGAAGCTCTAGCCTAAGGCTCGGGGAGCCCTAGCGTAAGCCTAGGGGAGCCCTAGCCTAAGCCTAGGGGCGCCATAGACTAAGGCTAGGGGAGCCCTATCCTAAGGCTAGGGGAGCCCTAGCCTTAGCCCAAGCCTAGGGGTGCCCTAACCTAAGGCTAGGGGAGCCCTAGCCTAAGGGTAGGGGAGCCCTAGCCTTAGCCTAAGCCTACGGGTGCCCTAGCCTAAGGCTAGGGGAGCCCTAACCTAAGGCTAGGGAGCCCTAGCCTTAGCCTAAGCCTAGGGGAGCCCTAGCCTTAGCCTAAGCCTAAAGGTGCCCTAGCCTAAGGCGAGGGGATCCCTAGCCTTGGCCTAAGCCTAGGGGTGCCCTAACGTAAGGATAGGGGAGCCCTAGCCTAAGGCTAGGGGAGCCGTTTCCTTAACCTAAGCCTAGTGGTGCCCTAGCCTAATGCTAGGGGAGCCCTATCCTAAGGCTAGGGTAGCCCTAGCCTTAGGCTAGGGGAGCCCTAGCCTTAGCCTAAGGCTAGGGGTGCCCTAGCCTAAGGCTAGGGGAGCCCTAGCCTAAGCCTAGGGGTGCCCTAGCCTAAGGCTAGGGGAGCCATAGCCTAAGGCTAGGGGAGCCCCAGCCCAAGGCTAGGGGAGACCTAGCCTTAGCCTAAGCCTAGGGGTGCCCTAGACTAAGCCTAGGGGTGCCCTAGGCTAAGGCTAGGGGAGCACTAGCCTAAGGCTAGGGGAGCCCTAACTTTAGCCTAAGCCTAGGGGTGCCCTAGCTTAAGGTTAGGGGAACACTACCCTGAGGCTAGGGGAGCCATAGCCTAAGGTTCGGGGAGCTCTAGCCTAAGGCTCGGGGAGCCCTAGTGTAAGCCTAGGGGTGCCCTTACCTAACGCTAAGGGAGCGCTAGCCTTAGCCTAAGACTAGGGGAGCCCTAGCCTAAGCCTAGGGGAGCCCTAGACTAAGGCTAGGGGAGCCCTATCCTAAGGCTAGGGGAACCATAGCCTTAGCCTAAACCTAGGGGTGCCCTAGCCTAAGGCTAGGGGAGCCCTAACCTAAGGCTAGGGGAGCCCTATCCTTAGACTAAGCCTACGGGTGCCCTAGCCTAAGGCTAGGGGAGCCCTAACCTAAGGCTAGGGAGCCCTAGCCTTAGCCTAAGCCTAGGGGAGCCCTAGCCTTAGCCTAAGCCTAAAGGTGCCCTAGCCTAAGGCGAGGTGATCCCTAGCCTTGGCCTAAGCCTAGGGGTGCCCTAACGAAAGGATAGGGGAGCCCTAACCTAAGGCTAGGGGAGCCCATGCCTTAACCTAAGCCTAGTGGTGCCCTAGCCTAAGGGTAGGGGAGCCCTATACTAAGGCTAGCCGAGCCTTAGCCTTAGCCTAAGCCTAGGAGTGCCCTAGCCTAAGGCTAGGGGAGGACTAGACTAAGGCTAGGGGAGCCCTAGCCTAAGGCTAGGGAAGCCCTAGCCTAAGGCTAGAGGAGCCCTAGACTTAGCCTAAGCCTAGGGGTGCGCTAGCCTAAGGCTAGGGGAGCACTAGCCTGAGGCTATGGGAGCCCTAGCCTAAGGCAAGGGGAGCCCTAGCCTTAGCCTAAGCCTAGGGGTGCCCTAGCCTAAGGCTAGGGGAGCCCTAGCCTTAGCCTAAGCCTAGGGTTGCCCTTGCCTAAGGCTAGGGGAGCACTAGCCTAAGGCTAGGGGAGCCCTAGCCTTAGCCTAAGCCTAGGGGTGCCCTATCCTAAGGCTAGAGGAGCCCTAGCCTTAGCCTAAGCCTAGGGGTGCCCTAGCCTACGGCTAGGGGAGCCCTAGCCTTAGCCTAAGCCTAGGGCTGCCCTAGCCTAAGGCTAGGGGAGCCCTAGCCTAAGTCTCAGGGAGCCCTAGCCTTACCCTAACCTAGGGGAGCCCTAGCCTAAGGCTAGAGGAGCCCTAGCCTTAACCTAAGCCTAGGGGTGCCATAGCCTAAGGTTAGGGGAACACTACCCTAAGGCTAGGGGAGCCATAGCCTAAAGTTCGGGGAGCTCTAGCCTAAGGCTCGGGGAGCCCTAGCGTAAGCCTAGGGGTGCCCTTACCTAACGCTAGAGGAGCTCTATCCTTAGCCTAATCCTAGGGGAGCCCTAGCCTAAGCTTAGGGGAACCCTAGACTAAGGTTAGGGGAGCCCTATCCTAAGGCTAGGGGAACCATAGCCTTAGCCTAAACCTCGGGGTGCCCTAGCCTAAGGCTAGGGGAGCCATAACCTAAGGCTAGGGGAGCCCTAGCCTTAGCCTAAGGCTAGGGGATCGCTAGCCTTAGCCAAAGCCTAGCGGTGCCCTAACCTAAGGCTAGGGGAGCCCTAGCCTAAGGCTAGGGGAGCCCTAGCCTTAGCCTAAGCCTACGGGTGCCCTAGCCTTAGGCTAGGGGAGCTCTAACCTAAGGCTAGGGAGCCCTAGCCTTAGCCTAAGGCTAGGGGAGCCCTAGCCTTCGCCTAAGCCTAAAGGTGCCCTAGCCTAAGGCGAGGAGATCCCTAGCCTTGGCCTAAGCATAGGGCTGCCCTAACGTAAGGATAGGGGAGCCCTAGCCTAAGGCTAGGGGAGCCCTTGCCTTAACTTAAGCCTAGTGGTGCCCTAGCCTAAGGCTAGGGGATCCCTATCCTAAGGCTAGGGGAGCCCTAGCCTTAGGCTAGGGGAGCCCTAGTCTTAGCCTAAACCTAGGGGTGCCCTAGCCTAAGGCTAGGGGAACCCCAGCCCAAGGCTAGGGGAGCCCTAGCCTAAGGCTTGGGGAGACCTAGCCTTAGCCTAAGCCTAGGGGTGCCCTAGGCTAAGGCTAGGGGAGCACTAGCCTAAGGCTAGGGGAGCTCTAGCCTTAGCCTAAGCCTAGGGGTGCTCTAGCTCAAGGTTAGGGGAACACTACCCTAAGGCTATGGGAGCTATAGCCTAAGGTTCGGGGAGCTCTAGCCTAAGGCTCGGGGAGCCCTAGTGTAAGCCTAGGGGTGCCCTTACCTAACGCGAGGGGAGCGCTAGCCTTAGCCTAAGCCTAGGGGAGCCCTAGCCTAAGCCTAGGGGAGCCCTAGACTAAGGCTAGGGGAGCCCTATCCTAAGGCTAGGGGAACCATAGCCTTAGCCTAAACCTAGGGGTGCCCTAGCCTAAGGCTAGGGGAGCCCTAACCTAAGGCTAGGGGAGCCCTAGCCTTAGCCTAAGGCTAGGGGAGCGCTAGCCTTAGCCCAAGCCTAGGGGTGCCCTAACCTAAGGCTAGGGGAGCCTTAGCCTAAGGCTAGGGGAGCCCTAGCCTTAGCCTAAGCCTACGGGTGCCCTAGCCTAAGGCTAGGGGAGCCCTAACCTAAGGCTAGGGAGCCCTAGCCTTAGCCTAAGCCTAGGGGAGCCCTAGCCTTAGCCTAAGCCTAAAGGTGCCCTAGCCTAAGGCGAGGGGATTCCTAGCCTTGGCCTAAGCCTAGGGGTGCCCTAACGTAAGGATAGGGGAGCCCTAGCCTAAGGCTAGGAGAGCCCATGCCTTAACCTAAGCCTAGTGGTGCCCTAGCCTAAGGCTAGGGGAGCCCTATCCTAAGGCTAGCCGAGCCTTAGCCTTAGCCTAAGCCTAGGGGTGCCCTAGCCTAAGGCTAGGGGAGGACTAGACTAAGGCTAGGGGAGCCCTAGCCTTAGCCTAAGCCTAGGGCTGCCCTAGCCTAAGGCTAGGGGAGCCCTAGCCTAAGTCTCAGGGAGCCCTAGCCTTAGCCTAAGCCTAGGGGAGCCCTAGTCTAAGGGTAGGGGAGCCCTAGCCTTAGCCTAAGTCTTGGGGTTCCATAGCCTAAGGCTAGGGGAGCCCTAACCTAAGGCTAGGGGTGCCCTAGCCTTAGCCTAAGCCTAGGGGTGCCCTAGCCTAAGGCTAGGGGAGCCCTAGCCTAAGGCTAGGGGAGCCTTAACATAAGGCTATGGGAGCCCTAGCCTTAGCCTAAGCCTAAAAGTGCCCTAGCCTAAGGCTTGGGGAGCGCTAGCTTTAGCGTAAGCCTAAGGGTGCCCTAACCTAAGTCTAGAAAAGCCCTAGCCTAAGGCTAGGGGAGCCCTAGCCTAAGGTTAGGGGAGCACTAGCCTAAGGCTAGGGGAGACATACCCTAAGGTTCGGGGAGCCCTAGTAAGGCTCAGGGAGCCCTAGCCTTAGCCTAAGCCTATCGGTGCCCTAGCCTAAGGCTATGGGAGCCCTAGCCTAAGGCTCGGGGAGCCCTAGCCTTAGCCTAAGCCTAGGGGTACCCTAGCCTAAGGTTAGTGGAACACTAGCCTAAGGCTAGGGGAGCCATAGCCTAAGGTTCGGGGAGCCCTAGCCTAAGGCTCGGGGAGCCCTAGCCTAAGCTTAGGGGTGCCCTTACCTAACTCTAGGGGAGCACTAGCCTAAGCCTATTAGTGCCCTAGCCCAAGGCTAGAGGAGCCGTAGCTTAAGGCTAGGGCTGTCTTAGCCTAAGGCTAGGGGAGCACTAACCAAAGGCTAGGGGAGCTCTAGCCTTAGCCTAAGCTTAGGGGAGCCCTAGTCTAAGGCTAGGGGAGCCCTAGCCTAAGGTTAGGGGAGCCCTAGCCTTAGCCTAAGCCTAAAGTTGCCCTAGCCTAAGCCTAGGGGATCCCTAGCTTTGGCCTAAGCCTAGGGGTGCCCTAACGTAAGGCTAGGGGAGCCCTAGCCTTAGCCTAAGCATTGGGGTGCCCTAACCTAAGGCTAGGGGAGCCCTAGCCTAAGGTTAGGGGAACATTAGCCTAAGACTAGGGAAGCCCTTGCCTTAACCTAAGCCTAGGGGTGCCCTAGCATAAGGCTAGGGGAGCCCTAGCCTAAGCCTAGGGGAGCCCTAGCCTAAGGCTAGGGGAGCCCTAGCCTTAGCCTAAGCCTAGGGGTGCCCTAGCCTAAGGCTAGGGGAGCCCTAGCCCAAGGCTTGGGTAGCTCTAGCCTAAGGATAGGGGAGCCCTAGCCTTAACCTAAGCCTAGGGGTGCCATAGCCTAAGAATAGGGGAGCCCTAACCTAAGGTTAGGGGTGCCCTAGCCTTAGCCTAAGCCTAGGGGTTCCCTAGCCTAAGGTTAGGGGAGCCCTAGCTTAAGGCTAGGGGAGCCCTAGCCTAAAGCTAGGGGAGCCCTAGCCTTAGCCTAAGCCTAGGGGTGCCCTAGCCTAAGGCTAGAGGAGCCCTAGCCTTAGCAAAAGCCTAGGGGTGCCCTAGCCTAAGGCTAGGGGAGCCCTAGTCTTAGCCTAAGCCTAGGGGTGCCCTAGCCTAAGGCTAGGGGATCTCTAGCCCAAGGCTAGGGGAGCCCTAGCCTAAGGCTAGGGGAGCCCTAGCCTTAGCCTAAGCCTAGGGGTGCCTAGCCTAAGGCTAGGGGAGCACTAGCCTAAGGCTAGGGGAGCCCTAGCCATAGCCTAAGCCTAGGGGTGCCCTAGCCTAAGGTTAGGGGAACACTAGCCTAAGGCTAGGGTTGCAATAGCCTAAGGTTCGGGGAGCCCTCGCCGATGGCTCAGGGAGCCCTAGCCTAAGCCTAGGGGTGCCCTTACCTAACGCTAGGGGAGCGCTAGCCTAAGCCTTGGAGTACCCAAGCCTAAGGCTAGGGGAGCCCTAGATTAAGGCTAGGGGTGCCCTAGCCTAAGGCTAGGGGAGCCCTAGCCTTAGCCTAAGCCTAGGGGAGCCGTAGCCTAAGACTAGGGGAGCCCTAGCCTAAGGGTAGGGGAGCCCTTGCCTAAGGGTAGGGGAGCCCTAGCCTTAGCCTAAACCTAGGTGTGCCCTAGCCGAAGGCTAAGGGAGCCCTAGCCTTAGCCAAAGCCTTGGGGTGCCCTAGCCTAAGGCTAGGGGAGCCCTAGCCTTACCCTAAGCCTAGGGGTGCCCTAGGCTAAGCCTACGGGTGCCCTAGCCTAAGGCTAGGGGAACCCTAACCTAAGGCTAGGGGAGCCCTAGCCTTAGCCTAAGCCTAGGGTGCCCTAGCCTAAGGCTAGGGGAACCCTAGCCTAAGGCTAGGGGAGACCTAGCCTTAGCCTAAGCCTAGGGGAGCCCTAGTCTAAGGCTAGGGGAGCCCTAGCCTAAGGCTAGGGGAGCCCTAGCCTTAGCCTAAGCCTAAAGTTGCCCTAGCCTAAGCCTAGGGGATCCCTAGCTTTGGCCTAAGCCTAGGGGTGCCCTAACGTAAGGCTAGCGGAGCCCTAGCCTAAGGTTAGGGGAGACCTAGCCTTAGCCTAAGCCTTGGGGTGCCCTAACCAAAGGCTAGGGGAGCCCTAGCCTAAGGTTGGGGGAGCATTAGCCTAAGACTAGGGGAGCCCTAGCCTTAGCCTAAGCCTAGGGGTGCGCTAGCCTAAGGCTAGGGGAGCCCTAGCCCAAGGCTAGGGTAGCTCTAGCTAAGGCTAGGGGAGCCATAGCCTAAGGCTAGGGGAACCCTAGCCTTAGCCTAAGCCTAGGGGTGCCCTAGCCTAAGCTTAGGGGTACCCTAGCCTAAGGCTAGGGGAGCACTAGCGTAAGGCTAGGGGAGCCCTAGCCTTAGCCTAAGCCTAGGGGTGACCTAGCCTAAGGCTAGGGGAGCCCTAGCCTAAGTCTCAGGGAGACCTAGCCTTAGCCTAACCTAGGGGAGCCCTAGCCTAAGGCTAGGGGAGCCCTAGCCTTATCCTAAGCCTAGGTGTGCCCTAGCCTAAGGTTAGGGGAACACTACCCTAAGGCTAGGGGAGCCATAGCCTAAAGTTCGGGGAGCTCTAGCCTAAGGCTCGGGGAGCCCTAGCGTAAGCCTAGGGGTGCCCTTCCTAACGCTAGAGGAGCTCTATCCTTAGCCTAAGCCTAGGGGAGCCCTAGCCTAAGCCTAGGGGAGCCCTAGACTAAGGTTAGGGGAGCCCTATCCTAAGGCTAGGGGAACCATAGCCTTAGGCTAAACCTAGGGGTGCCCTAGCCTAAGGCTAGGGGAGCCATAACCTAAGGCTAGGGGAGCCCTAGCCTTAGCCTAAGGCTAGGGGATCGCTAGCCTTAGCCCAAGCCTAGGGGTGCCCTAACCTAAGGCTAGGGGAGCCCTAGCCTAAGTCTAGGGGAGCCCTAGCCTTAGCCTAAGCCTACGGGTGCCCTAGCCTTAGGCTAGGGGAGCTCTAACCTAAGGCTAGGGAGCCCTAGCCTTAGCCTAAGGCTAGGGGAGCCCTAGCCTTAGCCTAAGCCTAAAGGTGCCCTAGCCTAAGGCGAGGAGATCCCTATCCTAAGGCTAGGGGAGCCCTAGCCTTAGGCTAGGGGAGCCCAGGTCTTAGCCTAAGCCTAGGGGTGCCCTAGCCTAAGGCTAGGGGAGCCCCGGCCCAAGGCTAGGGGAGCCGTAGCCTAAGGCTAGGGGAGACCTAGCCTTAGCCTAAGCCTAGGGGTGCCCTAGGCTAAGGCTAGGGGAGCACTAGCCTAAGGCTAGGGGAGCCCTAGCCTTAGCCCAAGCCTAGGGGTGCTCTAGCTTGAGGTTAGGGGAACACTACCCTAAGGCTATGAGAGCTATAGTCTAAGGTTCGGGGAGCTCTAGCCTAAGGCTCGGGGAGCCCTAGTGTAAGCCTAGGGGTGCCCTTACCTAACGCGAGGGGAGCGCTAGCCTTAGCCTAAGCCTAGGGGAGCCCTAGCCTAAGCCTAGGGGAGCCCTAGACTAAGGCTAGGGGAGCCCTATCCTAAGGCTAGGGGAACCATAGCCTTAGCCTAAACCTAGGGGTGCCCTAGCCTAAGGCTAGGGGAGCCCTAACCTAAGGCTAGGGGAGCCCTAGCCTTAGCTTAAGGCTAGGGGACCGCTACCCTTAGACCAAGCCTAGGGGTGCCCTAACCTAAGGCTAGGGGAGCCCTATCCTAAGGCTAGGGGAGCCCTAGCCTTAGCCTAAGCCTACGGGTGCCCTAGCCTAAGGCTAGGGGAGCCCTATCCTAAGGCTAGGGGAGCCCTCGCCTTAGCCTTAGCCTAGGGGTGCCCTAGCCTAAGGTAAGGGGAACCCTAGCCTAAGTCTCAGGGAGCCCTAGCCTTAGCCTAAGCCTAGCGGTGCCCTAGCCTAAGGCTAGGGGAGCCCTAGCCTAAGGCTAAGGGAGCCCTAGCCTTAGCCTAAGCCTAGGGGTGCCCTAGCCTAAGGCTAGGGGAGCCCCAGCCCAAGGCTAGGGGAGCCCTAGCCTAAGGCTAGGGGAGACCTAGCCTTAGCCTAAGCCTAGGGGTGCCCTAGGCTAAGGCTAGGGGAACACTAGCCTAAGGCTAGGGGAGCCCTAGCCTTAGCCTAAGCCTAGGGGTGCCCTAACCTAAGGTTAGGGGAACACTACCGTAAAGCTAGGGGAGCCATAGCCTAATGTTCGGGGAGCTCTAGCCTAAGGGTCGGGAAGCCCAAGCGTAGGCCTAGGGTTGCCCTAGCCTAAGCCTAGGGGAGCCCTAGACTAAGGCTAGGGGAGCCCTGTCCTAAGGCTAGGGGAACCATAGCCTTAGCCTAAACCTAGCGGTGCCCTAGCCTAAGGCTATGGGAGCCCTAACCTAAGGCTAGGGGAGCCCTAGCCTTAGCCTAAGGCTAGGGGAGCGCTAGCCTTAGCCCAAGCCTAGCGGTGCCCTAACCTAAGGCTAGGGGAGCCCTAGCCTTAGCCTAAGCCTACGGGTGCCCTAGCCTAAGGCTAGGGGAGCCCTAACCTAAGGCTAGGGAGCCCTAGCCTTAGCCTAAGCCTAAGGGAGCCCTAGCCTTAGCCTAAGCCTAAAGGTGCCCTAGCCTAAGGCGAGGGGATCCCTAGCCTTGGCCTAAGCCTAGGGGTGCCCTAACGTAAGGATAGGGGAGCCCTATCCTAAGGCTAGGGGAGCCCTAGCCTTAGGCTAGGGGAGCACTAGCCTTAGCCTAATCCTAGGGGTGCCCTAGCCTAAGGCTAGGGGAGCCCTATCCTAAAGCTAGGGGAGCCCCAGCCCAAGGCTAGGGGAGACCTAGCCTTAGCCTAAGCCTAGGGGTGCCCTTGGCTAAGGCTAGGGGCGCACTAGCCTAAGGCTAGGGCAGCCCAAACCTTAGCCTAAGCCTAGGGGTGCCCTAGCTTAAGGTTAGGGGAACATTACCCTAAGGCTAGGGGAGCCATAGCCTAAGGTTCGGGGAGCTCTAGCCTAAGGCTCGGGGAGCCCTAATATAAGCCTAGGGGTGCCCTTACCTAACGCTAAGGGAGCGCTAGCCTTAGCCTAAGCCTAGGGGAGCCATAGCCTAAGCCTATGGGAGCCCTAGACTAAGGCTAGGGGAGCCCTATCCTAAGGCTAGGGGAACCATAGCCTTAGCCTAAACCTAGGGGTGCCCTAACCTAAGGCTAGAAAAGCCCTAGCCTAAGCCTAGGGGAGCCCTAGCCCAAGGCTAGGGGAGCCCTAGCCTAAGGCTAGGGGAGCCCTAGCCTTAGCCTAAGCCTAGCCGTGCCTAGCCTAAGGCTAGGGGAGTTCTAGCCCAAGGCTAGGGGAGCCCTAGCCTAAGGCTAGGGGAGCCCTAGCCTTCGCCTAAGCCTAGGGGTGCCTAGCCTAAGCCTAGGAGAGCCCTAGCCCAAGTCTAGGGGAGCCCTAGCCTAAGGCTAGGGGAGCCCTAGCTTAAGGCTAGGGGAGCCCTAGCCTTAGCCTAAGACTAGGGGTGCCCTATCCTAAGGCTAGAGGAGCCCTAGCCTTAGCCTAAGCCTAGGGGTGCCCTAGCCTAAGGCAAGGGGAGCACTAGCCTAAGGCTAGGGGAGCCCTAGCCTAAGGCCAGGGGAGCCCTAGCCTTAGCCTAAGCCTAGGGGTGCTCTAGCCTAAGGCTAGGGGAGCCCTAGCCTAAGTCTCAGGGAGCCCTAGCCTTAGCCTAACCTAGGGGAGCCCTAGCCTAAGGCTAGAGGAGCCCTAGCCTTAACCTAAGCCTAGGGGTGCCATAGCCTAAGGTTAGGGGAGCCCTAACCTAAGTCTAGGGGTGCCCTAGCCTTAGCCTAAGCCTAGGGGTGCCCTAGCCTAATGCTAGGGGAGCCGTAGCCTAAGGCTAGGGGAGCCTTAGCCTAAGGCTAGGGGAGCCCTAGCCTTAGCCTAAGCCTAGGGGTGCCCTATCCTAAGGCTAGAAAAGCCCTAGCCTAAGGCTAGGGGAGCCCTAGCCCAAGGCTACGGGAGCCCTAGTCTAAGGCTAGGGGAGCCCTAGCCTTAGCCTAGGCGTGCCTAGCCAAAGGTGAGGGGAGCCCTAGCCCAAGGCTAGGGGAGCCCTAGCCCAAGGCTAGGGGAGCCCTAGCCTAAGGCTAGGGGAGCCCTTACCTTAGCCTAAGCCTAGGGGTTCCTTAGCCTAAGGCTAGGGTAGCCCTAGCCTAAGGTTAGGGGAGCCCCAAATTAAGGCTAGGGGTGCCCTAGTCTAAGGCTAGGGGAGCACTAGCCTAAGCCTAGGGGTGCCCTAGCCTAAGGTTAGGGGAACACTACCGTAAGGCTAGGGGAGCCATAGCCTAAGGTTCGGGGAGCTCTAGCCTAAGGCTCGGGGAGCCCTAGCGTAAGCATAGGGGAGCCCTAGCCTAAGGCTAGGGGAGCCCTAACCTAAGGCTAGGGGAGCCCTAGCCTTAGCCTAAGGCTAGGCGAGCGCTAGCCTTAGCCCAAGACGAGGGGTGCCCTAACCCAAGGCTAGGGGACCCCTAGCCTAAGGCTAGGGGAGCCATAGCCTTAGCCTAAGCCTACGGGTGCCCTAGCCTAAGGCTAGGGGAGCCCTAACCTAAGGCTAGGGAGCCCTAGCCTTAGCCTAAGCCTAGGGGAGCCCTAGCCTTAGCCTAAGCCTAAAGGTGCCTTAGCCTAAGGCGAGGGGATCCCTAGCCTTGGCCTAAGCCTAGGAGTGCCCTAACGTAAGGTTAGGGGAGCCCTAGCCTTAGGCTAGAGGAGCCCTAGCCTTAGCCTAAGCATAGGGGTGCCCTAGCGTAGGCTAGGGGAGCCCTAGCCTAAGGCTAGGGGAGCCCCAGCCCAAGGCTAGGGGAGACCTAGCCTTAGCCTAAGCCTAGGGGTGCCCTAGGCTAAGGCTAGGGGAGCACTAGCCTAAGACTAGGGGAGCCCTAGCCTTAGCCTAAGCCTAGGGGTGCCCTAGCTTAAGGTTAGGGGAACACTACCCTAAGGCTAGTGGAGCCAAGCCTAAGGTTCGGGGAGCTCTAGCCTAAGGCTCGGGGAGCCCTAGTATAAGCCTAGGGGTGCCCTTACCTAACGCTAAGGGAGAGCTAGCCTTAGCCTAAGCCTAGGGGAGCCTTAGCCTAATCCTAGGGGAGCCCTAGACTAAGGCTAGGGGAGCCCTATCCTAAGGCTAGGGGAACCATAGCCTTAGCCTAAACCTAGGGGTGCCCTAGCCTAAGGCTAGGGGAGCCCTAACCTAAGGCTAGGGGAGCCCTAGCCTTACCCTAAGGCTAGAGGAGTGCTAGCCTTAGCCCAAGCCTAGGGGTGCCCTAGCCTAAGGCTAGGGGAGCCCTAGCCTAAGGCTAGGGGAGCCCTAGCCTTAGCCTAAGCCTACGGGTGCCCTAGCCTAAGGCTAGGGGAGCCCTAACCTAAGGCTAGGGAGCCCTAGCCTTAGCCTAAGCCTAGGGGAGCCCTAGCCTTAGCCTAAGCCTAAGGGTGCCCTAGCCTAAGGCTAGGGGAGCCCTAGCCTTAGCCTAAGCCTAGGGGTGCCCTAGCCTAAGGTTAGGGGTACACTAGCCTAAGGCTATGGGAGCCCTAGCCTAAGGCTCGGGGAGCCCTAGCCTTAGTCTAAGCCTAGGTGTGCCCTAGCCTAAGGCTAGGGGAGCCCTAACCTAAGGCTAGGGGAGCCCTCGCCTTAGCCTTAGCCTAGGGGTGCCCTAGCCTAAGGTAAGTGGAGCCCTAGCCTAAGTCACAGGGAGCCCTAGCCTTAGCCTAAGCCTAGGGGTGCCCTAGCCTAAGGCTAGGGGAGCACTAGCCTAAGGCTAGGGGAGCCCTAGCCTTAGCCTAAGCCTAGGGGTGCCCTAGCCTAAGGTTAGGGAGCCCTAACCTAAGTCTCAGGGAGCCCTAGCCTTAGCCTAAGCCTAGGGGAGCCTTAGCCTAAGCCTAGGGGTGCCCTAGGCTAAGGCTAGGGGAGCACTAGCCTAAGGCTAGGGGAGCCCTAGCCTTAGCCTAAGCCTAGGGGTGCCCTAGCTTAAGGTTAGGGGAACACTACCCTAAGGCTAGGGGACCCATAGCCTAAGGTTCGGGGAGCTCTAGCCTAAGGCTCGGGGAGCCCTAGTGTAAGCCTAGGGGTGCCCTTACCTAACGCGAGTGGAGCGCTAGCCTTAGCCTAAGCCTAGGGGAGCCCTAGCCTAAGCATAGGGGAGCCGTAGACTAAGGCTAGCGGAGCCCTATCCTAAGGCTAGGGGAAACATAGCCTTAGCCTAAACCTAGGGGTGCCCTAGCCTAAGGCTAGGGGAGCCCTAGCCTAAGGCTAGGGGAGCCCTAGCCTTAGCCTAAGCCTACGGGTGCCCTAGCCTAAGGCTATGGGAGCCCTATCCTAAGGCTAGGGGAGCCCTCGCCTTAGCCGTAGCCTAGGGGTGCCCTAGCCTAAGGTAAGGGGAGCCCTAGCCTAAGTCTCAGGGAGCCCTAGCCTTAGCCTAAGCCTAGGGGTGCCCTAGCCTAAGGCTAGGGGAGCCCTAGCCTAAGGCTAGGGGAGCCCTAGCCTTAGCCTAAGCCAAGGGGTGCCCTAGCCTAAGGCTAGGGGAGCCCCAGCCCAAGGCTAGGGGAGCCCTAGCCTAAGGCTAGGGGAGCCCTAGCCTAAGGCTAGGGGAGCCCTAGCCTAAGGCTAGGGGAGCCCTCGCCTTAGCCGTAGCCTAGGGGTGCCCTAGCCTAAGGTTAGGGGAACACTACCGTAAGGCTTGGGGAGCCATAGCCTAAGGTTCGGGGAGCTCTAGCCTAAGGCTCGGGGAGCCCTAGCGTAAGCCTAGGGGAGCCCTAGCCTAAGCCTAGGGGAGCCCTAGACTAAGGCTAGGGGAGCCCAATCCTAAGGCTAGGGGAACCATAGCCTTAGCCTAAACCTAGGGGTGCCCTAGCCTAAGGCTAGGGGAGCCCTAACCTAAGGCTAGGGGAGCACTAGCCTTAGCCTAAGGCTAGGGGAGCGCTAGCCTTAGCCCAAGCCTAGGGGTGCCCTAACCTAAGGCTAGGGGAGCCCTAGCCTAAGGCTAGGGGAGCCCTAGCCTTAGCCTAAGCCTACGGGTGCCCTAGCCTAAGGATAGGGGAGCCCTAAGCTAAGGCTAGGGAGCCCTAGCCTTAGCCTAAGCCTAGGGGAGCCCTAGCCTTAGCCTAAGCCTAAAGGTGCCCTAGCCTAAGGCGAGGGGATCCCTAGCCTTGGCCTAAGCCTAGGGGTGCCCTAATGTAAGGATAGGGGAGCCCTAGCCTAAGGCTAGGGGAGCCGTTTCCTTAACCTAAGCCTAGTGGTGCCCTAGCCTAAGGCTAGGGCAGCCCTATCCTAAGGCTAGGGGAATCCTAGCCTTAGGCTAGAGGAGCCCTAGCCTTAGCCTAAGCCTAGGGGTGCCCTAGCCTAAGGCTAGGGGAGCCCTAGCCTAATCCTAGGGGTGCCCTAGCCTAAGGCTAGGGGAGCCCTAGCCTAAGGCTAGGGGAGCCCCAGCCCAAGGCTAGGGGAGACATAGCCTTAGCCTAAGCCTAGGGGTGCCCTAGGCTAAGGCTAGGGGAGCACTAGCCTAAGGCTAGGGGAGCCCTAGCCTTAGCCTAAGCCTAGGGGTGCCCTAGCTTAAGGTTAGGGGAACACTACCCTAAGGCTAGGGGAGCCATAGCCTAAGGTTCGGGGAGCTCTAGCCTAAGGCTCGGGGAGCCCTAGTGTAAGCCTAGGGGTGCCCTTACCTAACGCTAAGGGAGCGCTAGCCTTAGCCTAAGACTAGGGGAGCCCTAGCCTAAGCCTAGAGAGCCCTACACTAAGGCTAGCGGAGCCCTATCCTAAGGCTAGGGGAACCATAGCCTTAGCCTAAACCTAGGGGTGCCCTAGCCTAAGGCTAGGGGAGCCCTAACCTAAGGCTAGGGGAGCCCTAGCCTTAGCCTAAGGCTAGGGGAGCGCTAGGCTTAGCCCAAGCCTAGGGGTGCCCTAACCTAAGGCTAGGGGAGCCCTAGCCTAAGGCTAGGAGAGCCCTAGCCTTAGCCTAAGCCTACGGGTGCCCTAGCCTAAGGCTAGGGGAGCCCTAACCTAAGGCTAGGGAGCCCTAGCCTTAGCCTAAGCCTAGGGGAGCCCTAGCCTTAGCCTAAGCCTAAAGGTGCCCTAGCCTAAGGCGAGGGGATCCCTAGCCTTGGCCTAAGCCTAGGGGTGCCCTAACGTAAGGATAGGGGAGCCCTAGCCTAAGGCTAGGGGAGCCCATGCCTTAACCTAAGCCTAGTGGTGCCCTAGCCTAAGGCTAGGGGAACCCTATCCTAAGGCTAGCCGAGCCTTAGCCTTAGCCTAAGCCTAGGGGTGCCCTAGCCTAAGGCTAGGGGAGGACTAGACTAAGGCTAGGGGAGCCCTAGCCTTAGCCTAAGACTAGGGGTGCCCTAGCCTAAGGCTAGGGGAGCCCTAGCCTAAGTCTCAGGGAGCCCTAGCCTTAGCCTAAGCCTATGGGAGCCCTAGCCTAAGGGTAGGGGAGCCCTAGCCTTAGCCTAAGCCTTGGGGTTCCATAGCCTAAGGCTAGGGGAGCCCTAACCTAAGGCTAGGGGTGCCCTAGCCTTAGCCTAAGCCTAGGGGTGCCCTAGCCGAAGGCTAGGGGAGCCCTAGCCTAAGGCTAGGGGAGCCTTAACCTAAGGCTATGGGAGCCCTAGCCTTAGCCTCAGCCTAAAAGTGCCCTAGCCTAAGGCTTGGGGAGCGCTAGCTTTAGCGTAAGCCTAAGGGTGCCCTAACCTAAGTCTAGAAAAGCCCTAGCCTAAGGCTAGGGGAGCCCTAGCCTAAGGCTAGGGGAGCACTAGCCTAAGGCTAGGGGAGCCCTAGCCTTAGCCTAAGCCTAGGGGTGCCCTAGCCTAAGGTTAGGGGTACACTAACCTAAGGCTAGGGGAGACATACCCTAAGGTTCGGGGAGCCCTAGTAAGGCTCAGGGAGCCCTAGCCTTAGCCTAAGCCCATCGGTGCCCTAGCCTAAGGCTATGGGAGCCCTAGCCTAAGGCTCGGGGAGCCCTAGCCTTAGCCTAAGCCTAGGGGTGCCCTAGCCTAAGGTTAGTGGAACACTAGCCTAAGGCTAGGGGAGCCATAGCCTAAGGTTCGGGGAGCCCTAACCTAAGGCTCGGGGAGCCCTAGCCTAAGCTTAGGGGTGCCCTTACCTAACTCTAGGGGAGCACTAGCCTAAGCCTAGGAGTACCCTAGCCCAAGGCTAGAGGAGCCCTAGCTTAAGGCTAGGGCTGTCTTAGCCTAAGGCTAGGGGAGCACTAACCAAAGGTAGGGGAGCTCTAGCCTTAGCCTAAGCCTAGGGGAGCCCTAGTCTAAGGCTAGGGGAGCCCTAGCCTAAGGCTAGGGGAGCCCTAGCAATAGCCTAAGCCTAAAGTTGCCCTAGCCTAAGCCTAGGGGATCCCTAGCTTTGGGCTAAGCCTAGGGGTGCCCTAACGTAAGGCTAGGGGAGCCCTAGCCTTAGCCTAAGCCTTTGGGTGCCCTAACCTAAGGCTAGGGGAGCCCTAGCCTAAGGTTAGGGGAACATTAGCCTAAGACTAGGGAAGCCCTTGTCTTAACCTAAGCCTAGGGGTGCCCTAGCATAAGGCTAGGGAGCCCTAGCCTAAGGCTAGGGGAGCCCTAGCCTAAGGCTAGGGGAGCCCTAGCCTAAGGCTAGGGGAGCCCTAGCCTTAGCCTAAGCCTAGGGGTGCCCAAGCCTCAGGTTAGGGGAGCCCTAGCCCAAGGCTTGGGTAGCTCTAGCCTAAGGCTAGGGGAGCCATAGCCTAAGGCTAGGGGACCCTAGCCTTAGCCTAAGCCTAGGGGTGCCCTAGCCTAAGCCTAGGGTTGCCCTAGCCTAAGGCTAGGGGAGCACTAGCCTAAGGCTAGGGGAGCCCTAGCCTTAGTCTAAGCCTAGGGGTGCCCTAGCCTAAGGCTAGGGGAGCCCTAGCCTTAACCTAAGCCTAGGGGTGCCATAGCCTAAGGATAGGGGAGCCCTAACCTAAGGTTAGGGGTGCCCTAGCCTTAGCCTAAGCCTAGGGGTGCCCTAGCCTAAGGCTAGGGGAGCCCTAGCCTTAGCCTAAGCCTAGGGGTGCCCTAGCCTAAGGCTAGAGGAGCCCTAGCCTTAGCAAAAGCCTAGGGGTGCCCTAGCCTAAGGCTAGGGGAGCCCTAGCCTTAGCCTAAGCCTAGGGGTGCCCTAGCCTAAGGCTAGGGGATCTCTAGCCCAAGGCTAGGGGAGCCTTAGCCTAAGGCTAGGAGAGCCCTAGCCTTAGCCTAAGCCTAGGGGTGCCTAGCCTAAGGCTAGGGGAGCACTAGCCTAAGGCTAGGGGAGCCCTAGCCATAGCCTAAGCCTAGGGGTGCCCTAGCCTAAGGTTAGGGGAACACTAGCCTAAGGCTAGGGTTGCAATAGCCTAAGGTTCGGGGAGCCCTCGCCGAAGGCTCAGGGAGCCCTAGCCTAAGCCTAGGGGTGCCCTTACCTAAGGCTAGGGGAGCGCTAGCCTAAGCCTTGGAGTACCCTAGCCTAAGGCTAGCGGAGCCCTAGATTAAGGCTAGGGGTGCCCTAGCCTAAGGCTAGGGGAGCCCTAGCCTTAGCCTAAGCCTAGGGGAGCCCTAGCCTAAGACTAGGGGAGCCCTAGCCTAAGGGTAGGGGAGCCCTAGCCTTAGCCTAAACCTAGGTGTGCCCTAGCCGAAGGCTAAGGGAGCCCTAGCCTTAGCCAAAGCCTTGGGGTGCCCTAGCCTAAGGCTAGGGGAGCCCTAGCCTTAGCCTAAGCCTAGGGGTGCCCTAGGCTAAGCCTACGGGTGCCCTAGCCTAAGGCTAGGGGAGCCCTAACCTAAGGCTAGGGGAACCCTAGCCTTAGCCTAAGCCTAGGGGTGCCCTAGCCTAAGGCTAGGGGAGCCCTAACCTAAGGCTAGGGGAGCCCTAGCCTTAGCCTAAGCCTAGGGGAGCCCTAGTCTAAGGCTAGGGGAGCCCTAGCCTAAGGCTAGGGGAGCCCTAGCCTTAGCCTAAGCCTAAAGGTGCCCTAGCCTAAGCCTAGGGGATCCCTAGCTTTGGCCTAAGCCTAGGGGTGCCCTAACGTAAGGCTAGGGGAGCCCTAGACTAAGGTTAGGGGAGACCTAGCCTTAGCCTAAGCCTTGGGGTGCCCTAACCAAAGGCTAGGGGAGCCCTAGCCTAAGGTTGGGGGAGCATTAGCCTAAGACTAGGGGAGCCCTAGCCTTAGCCTAAGCCTAGGGGTGCGCTAGCCTAAGGCTAGGGGAGCCCTAGCCCAAGGCTAGGGTAGCTCTAACTAAGGCTAGGGGAGCCATAGCCTAAGGCTAGGGGAGCACTAGCCTAAGGCTAGGGGAGCCCTAGCCTTAGCCTAAGCCTAGGGGTGCCATAGCCTAAGGCTAGGGGAGCCCTAGCCTTATCCTAAGCCTAGGGGTGCCCTAGCCTAAGGTTAGGGGAACACTACCCTAAGGCTAGGGGAGCCATAGCCTAAAGTTCGGGGAGCTCTAGCCTAAGGCTCGGGGAGCCGTAGCGTAAGCCTAGGGGTGCCCTTACCTAACGCTAGAGGAGCTCTATCCTTAGCCTAAGCCTAGGGGAGCCCTAGCCTAAGCCTAGGGGAGCCCTAGACTAAGGTTAGGGGAGCCCTATCCTAAGGCTAGGGGAACCATAGCCTTAGCCTAAACCTAGGGGTGCCCTAGCCTAAGGCTAGGGGTGCCCTAACCTAAGGCTAGGGGAGCCCTAGCCTAAGGCTAGGGGAGCCCTAGCTTTAGCCTAAGCCTACGGGTGCCCTAGCCTTAGGCTAGGGGAGCTCTAACCTAAGGCTAGGGAGCCGTAGCCTTAGCCTAAGTCTAGGCGAGCCCTAGCCTTAGCCTAAGCCTAGGGGTGCTCTAGCTTAAGGTTAGGGGAACACTACCCTAAGGCTATGGGAGCTATAGCCTACGGTTCGGGGAGCTCTAGCCTAAGGCTCGGGGAGCCCTAGTGTAAGCCTAGGGGTGCCCTTACCTAACGCGAGGGGAGCGCTAGCCTTAGCCTAAGCCTAGGGGAGCCCTATCCTAAGGCTAGGGGAACCATAGCCTTAGCCTAAACCTAGGGGTGCCCTAGCCTAAGGCTAGGGGAGCCCTAACCTAAGGCTAGGGGAGCCCTAGCCTTAGCTTAAGGCTAGGGGAGCGCTACCCTTAGCCCAAGCTTAGGGATGCCCTAACCTAAGGCTAGGGGAGCCCTAGCCTAAGGCTAGGGGAGCCCTAGCCTAAGGCTAGGGGAGCCCTAGCCTTAGCCTAAGCCTACGGGTGCCCTAGCCTAAGGCTATGGGAGCCCTATCCTAAGGCTAGGGGAGCCCTCGCCTTAGCCTTAGCCTAGGGGTGCCCTAGCCTAAGGTAAGGGGAGCCCTAGCCTAAGTCTCAGGGAGCCCTAGCCTTAGCCTAAGCCTAGCGGTGCCCTAGCCTAAGGCTAGGGGAGCCCTAGCCTTAGCTTAAGCCTAGGGGTGCCCTAGCCTAAGGTTAGGGGAACACTACCGTAAAGCTAGGGGAGGCATAGCCTAAGGTTCGGGGAGCTCTAGCCTAAGGCTCGGGGAGCCCAAGCGTAGGCCTAGGGGAGTCCTAGCCTAAGCCTAGGGGAGCCCTAGACTAAGGCTAGGGGAGCCCTATCCTAAGGCTAGGGGAACCATAGCCTTAGCCTAAACCTAGGGGTGCCCTAGCCTAAGGCTAGGGGAGCCCTAACCTAAGGCTAGGGGAGCCCTAGCCTTAGCCTAAGGCTAGGGGAGCGCTAGCCTTAGCCCAAGCCTAGGGGTGCCCTAACCTAAGGCTAGGGGAACCCTAGCCTAAGGCTAGGGGAGCCCTAGCCTTAGCCTAAGCCTACGGGTGCCCTAGCCTAAGGCTAGGGGAGCCCTAACCTAAGGCTAGGGAGCCCTAGCCTTAGCCTAAGCCTAGTGGAGCCCTAGCCTTAGCCTAAGCCTAAAGGTGCCCTAGCCTAAGGCGAGGGGATCCCTAGCCTTGGCCTAAGCCTAGGGGTGCCCTAACGTTAGGATTGGGGAGCCCTAGCCTAAGGCTAGGGGAGCCCTTGCCTTAACCTAAGCCTAGTGGTGCCCTAGCCTAAGGCTAGGGGAGCCCTATCCTAAGGCTAGGGGAGCCCTAGCCTTAGGCTAGGGGAGCCCTAGCCTTAGCCTAAGCCTAGGGGTGCCTTAGCCTAAGGCTAGGGGAACCCTATCCTAAGGCTAGGGGAGCCCTAACCTTAGCCTAAGCCTAGGGGTGCCCTAGCTTAAGGTTAGGGGAACACTACCCTAAGGCTAGGGGAGCCATAGCCTAAGGTTCGGGGAGCTCTAGCCGAAGGCTCGGGGAGCCCTAGTATAAGCCTAGGGGTGCCCTGACCTAACGCTAAGGGAGCGCTAGCCTTAGCCCAAGCCTAGGGGAGCCCTAGCCTAAGTCTAGGGGAGCCCTAGACTAAGGCTAGGGGAGCCCTATCCTAAGGCTAGGGGAACCATAGCCTTAGCCTAAACCTAGGGGTGCCCTAACCTAAGGCTAGAAAAGCCCTAGCCTAAGCCTAGGGGAGCCCTAGCCCAAGTCTAGGGGAGCCCTAGCCTAAGGCTAGGGGAGCCCTAGCTTAAGGCTAGGGGAGCTTTAGCCTTAGGCTAAGACTAGGGGTGCCCTATCCTAAGGCTAGAGGAGCCCTAGCCTTAGCCTAAGCCTAGGGGTGCCCTAGCCTAAGGCTAGGGGAGCACTAGCCTAAGGCTAGGGGAGCCCTAGCCTAAGGCCAGGGGAGCCCTAGCCTTAGCCTAAGCCTAGGGGTGCCCAAGCCTAAGGCTAGGGGAGCCTTAGCCTAAGTCTCAGGGAGCCCTAGCCTTAGCCTAACCTAGGGGAGCCCTAGCCTAAAGCTAGAGGAGCCCTAGCCTTAACCTAAGCCTAGGGGTGCCATAGCCTAAGGTTAGGGGAGCCCTAACCTAAGGCTAGCGGTGCCCTAGCCTTAGCCTAAGCCTAGGGGTGCCCTAGCCTAAGGCTAGGGGAGCCCTATCCTAAGGCTAGGGGAGCCCCAGCCCAAGGCTAGGGGAGACCTAGCCTTAGCCTAAGCCTAGGGGTGCCCTAGGCTAAGGCTAGGGGAGCACTAGCCTAAGGCTAGGGGAGCCCTAGCCTTAGCTTAAGCCTAGGGGTGCCCTAGCTTAAGGTTAGGGGAACACTACCCTAAGGCTAGGGGAGCCATAGCCTAAGGTTCGGGGAGCTCTAGCCTAAGGCTCGGGGAGCCCTAGTATAAGCCTAGGGGTGCCCTTACCTAACGCTAAGGGAGCGCTATCCTTAGCCTAAGCCTAGGGGAGCCCTAGCCTAAGCCTAGGGGAGCCCTAGACTAAGGCTAGGGGAGCCGTATCCTAAGGCTAGGGGAACCATAGCCTTAGCCTAAACCTAGGTGTGCCCTAGCCTAAAGCTAGGGGTGCCCTAACCTAAGGCTAGGGGAGCCCTAGCCTAAGGCTAGGGGAGCCCTAGCCTTAGCCTAAGCCTACGGGTGCCCTAGCCTAAGGCTAGGGGAACTCTAACCTAAGGCTAGGGAGCCCTAGCCTTAGCCTAAGCCTAGGGAGCCCTAGCCTTAGCCAAAGCCTAAAGGTGCCCTAGCCTAAGGCGAGGAGATCCCTAGCCTTGGCCTAAGCATAGGGCTGCCCTAACGTAAGGATAGGGGAGCCCTAGCCTAAGGCTAGGGGAGCCCTTGCCTTAACTTAAGCTTAGTGGTGCCCTAGCCTAAGGCTGGGGGATCCCTATCCTAAGGCTAGGGGAGCCCTAGCCTTAGGCTAGGGGAGCCCTAGCCATAGCCTAAGCCTAGGGTTGCCCTAGCCTAAGGCTAGGGGAGCCCCAGCCCAAGGCTAGGGGAGCCCTAGCCTAAGGCTAGGGGAGACCTAGCCTTAGTCTAAGCCTAGGAGTGCCCTAGGCTAAGGCTAGTGGAGCACTAGCCTAAGGCTAGGGGAGCCCTAGCCTTAGCCTAAGCCTAGGGGTGCCCTAGCTTAAGGTTAGGGGAACACTACCCTAAGGCTAGGGGAGCCATAGCCTAAGGTTCGGGGAGCTCTAGCCTAAGGCACGGGGAGCCCTAGTGTAAGCCTAGGGGTGCCCTTACCTAACGCTAAGGGAGAGCTATCCTTAGCCTAAGCCTAGGGGAGCCCTAGCCTAAGCCTAGGGGAGCCCTAGACTAAGGCTAGGGGAGCCCTATCCTAAGGCTAGGGGAACCATAGCCTTAGCCTAAACCTAGGGGTGCCCTAGCCTAAGGCTAGGGGAGCCCTAACCTAAGGCTAGGGGAGCCCTAGCCTTAGCCTAAAGCTAGGGGAGCGCTAGCCTTAGCCCAAGCCTAGGGGTGCCCTAACCTAAGGCTAGGGGAGCCCTAGCCTAAGGCTAGGGGAGCCCTAGCCTTAGCCTAAGCCTACGGGTGCCCTAGTCTAACGAGGGGAGCCCTAACCTAAGGCTAGGGAGCCCTAGCCTTAGCCTTAGCCTAGGGGTGCCCTAGCCTAAGGTAAGGGGAGCCCTAGCCTAAGTCTCAGGGAGCCCTAACCTTAGCCTAAGCCTAGGGGTGCCCTAGCCTAAGGTTAGGGGAACACTACCGTAAAGCTAGGGGAGCCATAGCCTAAGGTTCGGGGAGCTCTAGCCTAATGCTCGGGGAGCCCTAGCGCAAGCCTAGGGGAGCCCTAGCCTAAGCCTAGGGGAGCCCTAGACTAAGACTAGGGGAGCCCTATCCTAAGGCTAGGGGAACCATAGCCTTAGCCTAAACCTAGGGGTGCCCTAGCCTAAGGCTAGGGGAGCCCTAGCCTAAGGCTAGGGGAGCCCTAGCCTTAGCCTAAGCCTAAAGGAGCCCTAGCCTAAGGCGAGGGGATCCCTAGCCTTGGCCTAAGCCTAGGGGTGCCCTAACGTAAGGATAGGGGAGCCCTAGCCTAAGGCTAGGGGAGCCCTTGCCTTAACCTAAGCCTAGTGGTGCCCTAGCCTAAGGCTAGGGGATCCCTATCCTAAGGCTAGGGGAGCCCTAGCCTTAGGCTAGGGGAGCCCTAGCCTTAGCCTAAGCCTAGGGGTGCCCTAGCCTAAGGCTAGGGGAGCCCTATCCTAAGGCTAGGGGAGCCACAGCCCAAGGCTAGGGGAGACCTAGCCTTAGCCTAAGCCTAGGGGTGCCCTAGGTTAAGGCTAGGGGAGCACTAACCTAAGGCTAGGGGAGCCCTAGCCTTAGCTTAAGCCTAGGGGTGCCCTAGCTTAAGGTTAGGGGAACACTACCCTAAGGCTAGGGGAGCCATAGCCTAAGGTTCGGGGAGCTCTAGCCTAAGGCTCGGGGAGCCCTAGTATAAGCCTAGGGGTGCCCTTACCTAACGCTAAGGGAGCGCTATCCTTAGCCTAAGCCTAGGGGAGCCCTAGCCTAAGCCTAGGGGAGCCCTAGACTAAGGCTAGGGGAGCCCTATCCTAAGGCTTGGGGAACCATAGCCTTAGCCTAAACCTAGGGGTGCCCTAGCCTAAAGCTAGGGGTGCCCTAACCTAAGGCTAGGGGAGCCCTAGCCTAAGGCTAGGGGAGCCCTAGCCTTAGCCTAAGCCTAGGGAGCCCTAGCCTTAGCCAAAGCCTAAAGGTGCCCTAGCCTAAGGCGAGGAGATCCCTAGCCTTGGCCTAAGCATAGGGCTGCCCTAACGTAAGGATAGGGGAGACCTAGCCTAAGCCTAGGGGAGCCCTTGCCTTAACTTAAGCTTAGTGGTGCCCTAGCCTAAGGCTGGGGGATCCCTATCTTAAGGCTAGGGGAGCCCTAGCCTTAGGCTAGGGGAGCCCTAGCCATAGCCTAAGCCTAGGGGTGCCCTAGCCTAAGGCTAGGGGAGCCCCAGCCCAAGGTTAGGGGAGCCCTAGCTAAGGCTCTAGCCCTAGCTAAGCCTTAGCTAAGGTTAGGGGAGCCCTAGCCTTAGCCTAAGCCTAGGGGTGCCCTAGCTTAAGGTTAGGGGAACACTACCCTAAGGCTAGGGGAGCCATAGCCTAAGGTTCGGGGAGCTCTAGCCTAAGGCACGGGGAGCCCTAGTGTAAGCCTAGGGGTGCCCTTACCTAACGCGAGGGGAGCGCTAGCCTTAGCCTAAGCCTAGGGGAGCCCTAACCTAAGCCTAGGGGAGCCCTAGACTAAGGTTAGGGGAGCCCTATCCTAAGTCTAGGGGAACCATAGCCTTAGCCTAAACCTAGGGGTGCCCTAGCCTAAGGCTAGGGGAGCTGTAACCTAAGGCTAGGGGAGCCCTAGTTTTAGCTTAAGGCTAGGGGAGCGCTACCCTTAGCCCAAGCCTAGGGGTGCCCTAACCTAAGGCTAGGGGAGCCCTAGCCTAAGGCTAGGGGAGCCCTAGCCTTAGCCTAAGCCTACGGGTGCCCTAGCCTAAGGCTATGGGAGCCCTATCCTAAGGCTAGGGGAGCCCTCGCCTTAGCCTTAGCCTAGGGGTGCCCTAGCCTAAGGTAAGGGGAGCCCTAGCCTAAGTCTTAGGGAGCCCTAGCCTTAGCCTAAGCCTAGGGGTGCCCTAGCAGAAGGCTAGGGGAGCCCTAGCCTAAGGCTAGGGGAGCCCTAGCCTTAGCCTAAGCCGAGGGGTGGCCTAGCCTAAGGCTAGGGGAGTCCCAAGGCTAGAGGAGCCCTAGCCTAAGGCTAGGGGAGAGCTAGCCTTAGCCTAAGCCTAGGGGTGCCCTAGGCTAAGGCTAGGGGAGCACTAGCCTAAGGCTAGGGGAGCCCTAGCCTTAGCCTAAGTCTAGGGGTGCCCTAGCCTAAGGTTAGGGGAACACTACCGTAAGGCTAGGGAAACCATAGCCTAAGGTTCGGGGAGCTCTAGCCTAAGGCTCGGGGAGCCCTAGCGTAAGCCTAGGGGAGCCCTAGCCTAAGCCTAGGGGAGCCCTAGACTAAGGCTAGGGGAGCCCTATCCTAAGGCTAGGGGAGCCCTAGCCTTAGCCTAAACCTAGGGGTGCCCTAGCCTAAGGCTAGGGGAGCCCTAACCTAAGGCTAGGGGAGCCCTAGCCTTAGCCTAAGGCTAGGGGAGCGCTAGCCTTAGCCCAAGCCTAGGGGTGCCCTAACCTAAGGTTAGGGGAGCCCTAGCCTTGGCCTAAACCTAGGGGTGCCCTAACGTAAGGATAGGGGAGCCCTAGCCTAAGGCTTAGGGAGCCCCAGCCTTTGCCTAAGCCTACGGGTGCCCTAGCCTAAGGCTAGGGGAGCCCTAACCTAAGGCTAGGGAGCCCTAGCCTTAGCCTAAGCCTAGGGGAGCCCTAGTCTTAGCCTAAGCCTAAAGGTGCCCTAGCCTAAGGCGAGGGGATCCCTAGCCTTGGCCTAAACCTAGGGGTGCCCTAACGTAAGGATAGGGGAGCCCTAGCCTAAGGCTTAGGGAGCCCTTGCCTTAACCTAAGCCTAGTGGTGCCCTAGCCTAAGGCTAGGGGAACCCTATCGTAAGGCTAGGGGAGCCCCAGCCCAAGGCTAGGGGAGACCTAGCCTTAGCCTAAGCCTAGGGGTGCCCTTGGCTAAGGCTAGGGGAGCACTAGCCTAAGGCTAGGGGAGCCATAGCCTAAGGTTCGGGGAGCTCTAGCCTAAGGCTCGGGGAGCCCTAGTATAAGCCTAGGGGTACCCTTCCCTAACGCTAAGGGAGCGCTAGCCTTAGCCTAAGCCTAGGGGAGCCCTAGCCTAAGTCTAGGGGAGCCCTAGACTAAGGCTAGCGGAGCCCTATCCTAATGCTAGGGGAACCATAGCCTTAGCCTAAACCTAGGGGTGCCCTAACCTAAGGCTAGAAAAGCCCTAGCCTTAGCCTAAGCCTAGGGGTGCCTAGCCTAAGCCTAGGAGAGCCCTAGCCCAAGTCTAGGGGAGCCCTAGCCTAAGGCTAGGGGAGCCCTAGCTTAAGGCTAGGGGAGCCCTAGCCTTAGGCTAAGACTAGGGGTGCCCTATCCTAAGGCTAGAGGAGCCCTAGCCTTAGCCTAAGCCTAGGGGTGCCCTAGCCTAAGGCTAGGGGAGCACTAGCCTAAGGCTAGGGGAGCCCTAGCCTAAGGCCAGGGGAGTCCTAGCCTTAGCCTAAGCCTAGGGGTGCCCTAGCCTAAGGCTAGGGGAGCCCTAGCCTAAGTCTCAGGGAGCCCTAGCCTTAGCCTAACCTAGGGGAGCCCTAGCCTAAGGCTAGAGGAGCCCTAGCCTTAACCTAAGCCTAGGGGTGCCATAGCCTAAGGTTAGGGGAGCCCTAACCTAAGGCTAGGGGTGCCCTAGCCTTAGCCTAAGCCTAGGGGTGCCCTAGCCTAAGGTTAGGGGAGCCGTAGCCTAAGGTTAGGGGAGCCTTAGCCTAAGGCTAGGGGAGCCCTAGCCTTAGCCTAAGCCTAGGGGTGCCCTATCCTAAGGCTAGAAAAGCCCTAGCCTAAGGCTAGGGGAGCACTAGCCTTAGCCTAGGCGTGCCTACCCGAAGGTGAGGGGAGCCCTAGCCCAAGGCTAGGGGAGCCCTAGCCTAAGACTAGGGGAGCCCTTACCTTAGCCTAAGCCTAGGGGTTCCTTAGCCTAAGGCTAGGGTAGCCCTAGCCTAAGGCTAGGGGAGCCCCAAATTAAGGCTAGGGGTGCCCTAGTCTAAGGCTAGGGGAGCACTAGCCTAAGCCTAGGGGTGCCCTAGCCTAAGGTTAGGGGAACACTACCGTAAGGCTAGGGGAGCCATAGCCGAAGGTTCGGGGAGCTCTAGCCTAAGGCTCGGGGAGCCCTAGCGTAAGCATAGGGGAGCCCTAGCCTAAGCCTAGGGGAGCCCTAGACTAAGTTTAGGGGAGCCCTATCCTAAGGCTAGGGGAACCATAGCCTTAGCCTAAACCTAGGGGTGCCCTAGCCTAAGGCTAGGGGAGCCCTAACCTAAGGCTAGGGGAGCCCTAGCCTTAGCCTAAGGCTAGGGGAGCCATAGCCTTAGCCTAAGCCTACGGGTGCGCTAGCCTAAGGCTAGGGGAGCCCTAACCTAAGGCTAGGGAGCCCTAGCCTTAGCCTAAGCCTAGGGGAGCCCTAGCCTTAGCCTAAGCCTAAAGGTGCCTTAGCCTAAGGCGAGGGGATCCCTAGCCTTGGCCTAAGCCTAGGGGTGCCCTAACGTAAGGCTAGGGGAGCCCTAGCCTTAGGCTAGGGGAGCCCTAGCCTTAGCCTAAGCCTAGGGGTGCCCTAGCCTTAGGGTAGGGGAGCCCTAGTCTAAGGCAAGGGGAGCCCCAGCCCAAGGCTAGGGGAGACCTAGCCTTAGCCTAAGCCTAGGGGTGCCCTAGGCTAAGGCTAGGGGAGCACTAGCCTAAGGCTAGGGGAGCCCTACCCTTAGCCTAAGCCTAGGGGTGCCCTAGCTTAAGGTTAGGTGAACACTACCCTAAGGCTAGTGGAGCCATAGCCTAAGGTTCGGGGAGCTCTAGCCTAAGGCTCGGGGAGCCCTAGTATAAGCCTAGGGGTGCCCTTACCTAACGCTAAGGGAGAGCTAGCATTAGCCTAAGCCTAGGGGAGCCCTAGCCTAAGCCTAGGGGAGCCCTAGACTAAGGCTAGGAGAGCCCAATCCTAAGGCTAGGGGAACCATAGCCTTAGCCTAAACCTAGGGGTGCCCTAGCCTAAGGCTAGGGGAGCCCTAACCTAAGGCTAGGGGAGCCCTAGCCTTAGCCTAAAGCTAGGGGAGCGCTAGCCTTAGCCCAAGCCTAGGGGTGCCCTAACCTAAGGCTAGGGGAGCCCTAGCCTAAGGCTAGGGGAGCCCTAGCCTTAGCCTAAGCCTACGGGTGCCCTAGTCTAAGGCTAGGGGAGCCCTAACTTAAGGCTAGGGAGCCCTAGCCTTAGCCTTAGCCTAGGGGTGCCCTAGCCTAAGGTAAGGGGAGCCCTAGCCTAAGTCTCAGGGAGCCCTAGCCTTAGCCTAAGCCTAGGGGTGCCCTAGCCTAAGGCTAGGGGAGCCCTAGCCTTAGCCTAAGCCTAGGGGTGCCTTAGCCAATGGCTAGGGGAGCCCCAGCCCAAGGCTACGGGAGCCCTACCCTAAGGCTAGGGGAGCCCTAGCCTTAGCCTAAGCCTAGGGGTGCCCTAGCCTAAGGTTAGGGGTACACTACCGTAAAGCTAGGGGAGCCATAGCCTAAGGTTCGGGGAGCTCTAGCCTAATGCTCGGGGAGCCCTAGCGCAAGCCTAGGGGAGCCCTAGCCTAAGCCTAGGGGAGCCCTAGACTAAGACAAGGGGAGCCCTATCCTAAGGCTAGGGGAACCATAGCCTTAGCCTAAACCTAGGGGTGCCCTAGCCTAAGGCTAGGGGAGCCCTAGCCTTAGCCTAAGCCTACGGGTGCCCTAGCCTAAGGCTAGGGGAGCCCTAACCTAAGGCTAGGGAGCCCTAGCCTTAGCCTAAGCCTAGGGGAGCCCTAGCCTAAGGCGAGGGGATCCCTAGCCTTGGCCTAAGCCTAGGGGTGCCCTAACGTAAGGATAGGGGAGCCCTAGCCTAAGGCTAGGGGAGCCCTTGCCTTAACATAAGCCTAGTGGTGCCCTAGCCTAAGGCTAGGGGATCCCTATCCTAAGGCTAGGGGAGCCCTAGCCTTAGGCTAGGGGAGCCCTAGCCTTAGCCTAAGCCTTGGGGTGCCCCAGCCTAAGGCTAGGGGAGCCCTAGCCTAAGGCTAGGGGAGACCTAGCCTTAGTCTAAGCCTAGGAGTGCCCTAGGCTAAGGCTAGTGGAGAACTAGCCTAAGGCTAGGGGAGCCCTAGCCTTAGCCTAAGCCTAGGGGTGCCCTAGCTTAAGGTTAGGGGAACACTACCCTAAGGGTAGGGGAGCCACAGCCTAAGGTTCGGGGAACTCTAGCCTAAGGCACGGGGAGCCCTAGTGTAAGCCTAGGGGTGCCCTTACCTAACGCGAGGGGAGCGCTAGCCTTAGCCTAAGCCTATGGGAGCCTTAACCTAAGCCTAGGGGAGCCCTAGACTAAGGTTAGGGGAGCCCTCGCCTTAGCCTTAGCCTAGGTGTGCCCTAGCCTAAGGTAAGGGGAGCCCTAGCCTAAGTCTCAGGGAGCCCTAGCCTTAGCCTAAGCCTAGGGGTTCCCTAGCCTAAGGCTAGGGGAGCCCTAGCCTAAGGCTATGGGAGCCCTATCCTAAGGCTAGGGGAGCCCTCGCCTTAGCCTTAGCCTAGGGGTGCCCTAGCCTAAGGCTAGGGGAGCCCTAGCCTAAGGCTAGGGGAGCCCTAGCCTTAGCCTAAGCCTACGGGTGCCCTAGTCTAAGGCTAGGGGAGCCCTAACCTAAGGCTAGGGAGCCCTAGCCTTAGCCTAAGCCTAGGGGTGCCCTAGCCTAAGGTAAGGGGAGCCCTAGCCTAAGTCTCAGGGAGCCCTAGCCTTAGCCTAAGCCTAGGGGTGCCCTAGCCTAAGGCTAGGGGAGCCCTAGCCTTAGCCTAAGCCTAGGGGTGCCCTAGCCAATGGCTAGGGGAGCCCCAGCCCAAGGCTAGGGGAGCCCTAGCCTAAGGCTACGGGAGCCCTAGCCTTAGCCTAAGCCTAGGGGTGCCCTTGCCTAATGTTAGGGGAACACTACCGTAAAGCTAGGGGAGCCATAGCCTAAGGTTCGGGGAGCTCTAGCCTAATGCTCGGGGAGCCCTAGCGCAAGCCTAGGGGAGCCCTATCCTAAGCCTAGGGGAGCCTTAGACTAAGACTAGGGGAGCCCTGTCCTAAGGCTAGGGGAACCATAGCCTTAGCCTAAACCTAGGGGTGCCCTAGCCTAAGGCTAGGGGAGCCCTAGCCTAAGGCTAGGGGAGCCCTAGCCTTAGCTAAGCCTACGGGTGCCCTAGCCTAAGGCTACGGGAGCCCTAACCTAAGGCTAGGGAGCCCTAGCCTTAGCCTAATCCTAGGGGAGCCCTAGCCTTAGCCTAAGCCTAAAGGAGCCCTAGCCTAAGGCGAGGGGATCCCTAGCCTTGGCCTAAGCCTAGGGGTGCCCTAACGTAAGGATAGGGGAGCCCTAGCCTAAGGCTAGGGGAGCCCTTGCCTTAACCTAAGCCTAGTGGTGCCCTAGCCTAAGGCTAGGGGAGCCCTAGCCTTAGCCTAAGCCTACGGGTGCCCGAGCCTAAGGCTAGGGGAGCCCTAACCTAAGGCTAGGGAGCCCTAGCCTTAGCCTAAGCCTAGGGGAGCCCTAGCCTTAGCCTAAGCCTAAAGGAGCCCTAGCCTAAGGCGAGGGGATCCCTAGCCTTGGCCTAAGCCTAGGGGTGCCCTAACGTAAGGATAGGGGAGCCCTAGCCTAAGGCTAGGGGAGCCCTTGCCTTAACATAAGCCTAGTGGTGCCCTAGCCTAAGGCTAGGGGATCCCTATCCTAAGGCTAGGGGAGCCCTAGCCTTAGGCTAGGGGAGCCCTAGCCTTAGCCTAAGCCTTGGGGTGCCCCAGCCTAAGGCTAGGGGAGCCCTATCCTAAGGCTAGGGGAGCCCCAGCCCAAGGCTAGGGGAGACCTAGCCTTAGCCTAAGCCTAGGGGTGCCCTAGGCTAAGGCTAGGGGAGCACTAGCCTAAGGCTAGGGGAGCCCTAGCCTTAGCTTAAGCCTAGGGGTGCCCTAGCTTAAGGTTAGGGGAACACTACCCTAAGGCTAGGGGAGCCATAGCCTAAGTTCGGGGAGCTCTAGCCTAAGGCTCGGGAGCCCTAGTATAAGCCTAGGGGTGCCCTTACCTAACGCTAAGGGAGCGCTATCCTTAGCCTAAGCCTAGGGGAGCCCTAGCCTAAGCCTAGGGGAGCCCTAGACTAAGGCTAGGGGAGCCCTATCCTAAGGCTAGGGGAACCATAGCCTTAGCCTAAACCTAGGGGTGCCCTAGCCTAAAGCTAGGGGTGCCCTAACCTAAGGCTAGGGGAGCCCTAGCCTAAGGCTAGGGGAGCCCTAGCCTTAGCCTAAGCCTACGGGTGCCCTAGCCTAAGGCTAGGGGAGCTCTAACCTAAGGCTAGGGAGCCCTAGCCTTAGCCTAAGCCTAGGGAGCCCTAGCCTTAGCGAAAGCCTAAAGGTGCCCTAGCCTAAGGCGAGGAGATCCCTAGCCTTGGCCTAAGCATAGGGCTGCCCTAACGTAAGGATAGGGTAGCCCTAGCCTAAGGCTAGGGGAGCCCTTGCCTTAACTTAAGCTTAGTGGTGCCCTAGCCTAAGGCTGGGGGATTCCTATCCTAAGGCTAGGGGAGCCCTAGCCTTAGGCTAGGGGAGCCCTAGACATAGCCTAAGCCTAGGGGTGCCCTAGCCTAAGGCTAGGGGAGCCCCAGCCCAAGGCTAGGGGAGCCCTAGCCTAAGGCTAGGGGAGACCTAGCCTTAGTCTAAGACTAGGAGTGCCCAAGGCTAAGGCTATTGGAGCACTAGCCTAAGGCTAGGGGAGCCCTAGCCTTAGCCTAAGCCTAGGGGTGCCCTAGCTTAAGGTTAGGGGAACACTACCCTAAGGGTAGGGGAGCCATAGCCTAAGGTTCGGGGAACTCTAGCCTAAGGCACGGGGAGCCCTAGTGTAAGCCTAGGGGTGCCCTTACCTAACGAGAGGGGAGCGCTAGCCTTAGCCTAAGCCTAGGGGAGCCTTAACCTAAGCCTAGGGGAGCCCTAGACTAAGGTTAGGGGAGCCCTCGCCTTAGCCTTAGCCTAGGTGTGCCCTAGCCTAAGGTAAGGGGAGCCCTAGCCTAAGTTTCAGGGAGCCCTAGCCTTAGCCTAAGCCTAGGGGTGCCCTAGCCTAAGGATAGGGGAGCCCTAGCCTAAGGCTATGGGAGCCCTATCCTAAGGCTAGGGGAGCCCTCGCCTTAGCCTTAGCCTAGGGGTGCCCTAGCCTAAGGTAAGGGGAGCCCTAGCCTAAGTCTCAGGGAGCCCTAGCCTTAGCCTAAGCCTAGGGGTGCCCTAGCCTATGGCTAGGGGAGCCCTAGCCTAAGGCTAGGGGAGCCCTAGCCTTAGCCTAAGCCTACGGGTGCCCTAGTCTAAGGCTAGGGGAGCCCTAACCTAAGGCTAGGGAGCCCTAGCCTTAGCCTAAGCCTAGGGGTGCCCTAGCCTAAGGTAAGGGGAGCCCTAGCCTAAGTCTCAGGGAGCCCTAGCCTTAGCCTAAGCTTAGGGGTGCCCTAGCCTAAGGCTAGGGGAGCCCTAGCCTAAGCCTAGGTGTGCCCTTACCTAACACTAGGGGAGCGCTAGCCTAAGCCTTGGAGTGCCCTAGCCTAAGGCTAGGGGAGCCCTAGATTAAGGCTAGGGTTGCCCTAGCCTAAGGCTAGGGGAGCCCTAGCCTTAGCCTAAACCTTGGTGTGCCCTAGCCTAAGGCTAGGGGAGCCCTAGCCTTATCCTAAGCCTATGGGTGCGCTAGCCTAAGGCTAGGGGAGCCCTAGCCTAAGGCTAAGGTAGCCCTAGCCTAAGGCTAGGGGAGCCCTAGCCTAAGGCTAGGTGTGCCCTAGCCTAAGGTTAGGGGAGCCATAGCATAAGGCTAGGGGTGCCCTAGCCTAAGGCTAGGGGAGTCCTAGACTTAGCCTAAGCCTACGGGTGCCCTAGCCTAAGGATAGGGGTGCTCTAGCCTAAGGCTAGGGGAGCCCTAGCCTTAGCCTAAGCCTAAAAGTGCCCTAGCCCAAGGCTAGGGGAGCGCTACCCTTAGCCTAAGCCTAGGGGTGCCCTAACCTAAGGCTAGGGGAGCCCTAGCCTAAGGCTAGGGGAGCCCTAGCCTTAGCCTAAGCCTAGGGGTGCCCTAACCTAAGGCTAGGGGAGCCCTAACCTAAGGCTAGGGATCCCTAGCCTTACCCTAAGCCATGGGGAGCCCTAGCCTAAGGCTATCGGAGCCCTAGCCTAAGGCTAGGGGAGCCCTAGCCTTAGCCTAAGCCTAGGGGTGCCCTTGCCTAAGGCTACGGGAGCCCTAGACTTAGCCTAAGCTTAAAGGTGCCCTAGCATAAGGCTAGAGGATCCCTAGCCTTGGCCTAAGCCTACGGGTGCCGTGACGTAAGGCTAGGGGAGCCAGAGCTTAAGGCTCAGAGGCCCTAGCCTTAGCCTAAGCCTAGGGGAGCCCTAGCCTAAGGCTAGGAGAGCCCTAGCCTTAGCCTAAGCCTAAAAGTGCCCTAGCCCAAGGCTAGGGGAGCGCTACCCTTAGCCTAAGCCTAGGTGTGCCCTAACCTAAGGCTAGGGGAGCCCTAGCCTAAGGCTAGGGGAGCCCTAGCATTAGCCTAAGCCTAGGGGTGCCCTAACTTAAGGCTAGGGATCCCTAGCCTTACCCTAAGCCTAGGGGAGCCCTAGCCTAAGGCTAGCGGAGCCCTATCCTAAGGCTAGGGGAGCCCTAGCCTTAGCCTAAGCCTAGGGGTGCCCTTGCCTAAGGCTACGGGAGCCCTAGACTTAGCCTAAGCTTAAAGGTGCCCTAGCATAAGGCTAGAGGATCCCTAGCCTTGGCCTAAGCCTACGGGTGCCGTGACGTAAGGCTAGGGGAGCCAGAGCTTAAGGCTCAGAGGCCCTAGCCTTAGCCTAAGCCTAGGGGAGCCCTAGCCTAAGGCTAGGAGAGCCCTAGCCTTAGCCTAAGCCTAAAAGTGCCCTAGCCCAAGGCTAGGGGAGCGCTACCCTTAGCCTAAGCCTAGGTGTGCCCTAACCTAAGGCTAGGGGAGCCCTAGCCTAAGGCTAGGGGAGCCCTAGCATTAGCCTAAGCCTAGGGGTGCCCTAACCTAAGGCTAGGGATCCCTAGCCTTACCCTAAGCCTAGGGGAGCCCTAGCCTAAGGCTAGCGGAGCCCTATCCTAAGGCTAGGGGAGCCCTAGCCTTAGCCTAAGCCTAGGGGTGCCCTTGCCTAAGGCTACGGGAGCCCTAGACTTAGCCTAAGCTTAAAGGTGCCCTAGCATAAGGCTAGAGGATCCCTAGCCTTGGCCTAAGCCTACGGGTGCCCTAACGTAAGGCTAGGGGAGCCAGAGCCTAAGGCTCAGAGGCCCTAGCCTTAGCCTAAGCCTAGGGGAGCCCTAGCCTAAGGCTAGGGGAGCCCTAGCCTTAGCCTAAGACTAGGGGTGCCCTAGCCTAAGGCTAGGGGAGCGCTATCCCAAGGCTAGGGTAGCTCTAGCCTAAGGCTAGGGGAGCCATAGCCTTAGCCTAAGCCTTGGGGTGCCCTAACCTAAGGCTAGGGGAGCCCTAGCCTAAGGTTAGGGGAACATTAGCCTAAGACTAGGGAAGCCCTTGCCTTAGCCTAAGCCTAGGGGTGCCCTAGCCTAAGGCTAGGGGAGCCCTAGCCCAAGGCTTGGGTAGCTCTAGCCTAAGGCTAGGGGATCCATAGCCTAAGGCTAAGGGAACCCTAGCCTTAGCCTAAGCCTAGGGGTGCCCTAGCCTAAGCCTAGGGTAGCCCTAGCCTAAGGCTAGGGGAGCACTAGCCTAAGGCTAGGGGAGCCCTAGCCTTAGCCTAAGCCTAGGGGTGCCCTAGCCTAAGGCTAGGGGAGCCCTAGCCTAAGTCTCAGGGAGCCCTAGCCTTAGCCTATCCTAGGGGAGCCCTAGCCTAAGGCTAGGGGAGCCCTAGCCTTAACCTAAGCCTAGGGGTGCCATAGCCTAAGGATAGGGGAGCCCTAACCTAAGGTTAGGGGTACCCTAGCCTTAGCCTAAGCCTAGGGGTGCCCTAGCCTAAGCCTAGGGGTGCCCTAGCCTAAGGCTAGGGGAGCCCTAGCCTAAGGCTAGGGGAGCCCTAGCCTAAGGCTAGAGGAGCCTTAGCCTATGGCTAGGGGAGTCCTAGCCTTAGCCTAAGCCTAGGGGTGCCCTAACCTAAGGCTAGAAAATCCCTTGCCTAAGGCTAGGGGAGCCCTAGCCTAAAGCTAGGGGAGCCCTAGCCTTAGCCTAAGCCTAGGGGTGCCCTAGCCTAAGGCTAGGGGAGCCCTAGCCTAAGGCTAGGGGAGCCCTAGCCTTAGCCTAAGCCTAGGGGTGCCCTAGCCTAAGGCTAGAGGAGCCCTAGCCTTAGCCTAAGCCTAGGGGTGCCCTAGCCTAAGGCTAGGGGAGCACTAGCCTAAGGCTAGGGTAGCCCTATCCTAAGGCTAGGGGAGACCTAGCCTTATCCTAAGCCCAGGGGTGCCCTAGCCTAATGCTAGGGGAGCCCTAGCCCAAGGCTAGGGTAGCCCTAGCCTAAAGCTAGGGGAGCCCTAGCCATAGCCTAAGCCTAGCGGTGCCTAGCCTAAGGCTAGGGGAGCACTAGCCTAAGGTTAGGGGAGGCCTAGCCATAGCCTAAGCCTAGCGGTGCCCTTGCCTAAGGTTAGGGGAACACTAGCCAAAGGCTAGGGGAGCCATAGCCTAAGGTTCGGGGAGCCCTAGCCTAAGGCTCAGGGAGCCCTAGTCTAAGCCTAGGGGTGCCCTTACCTAACACTAGGGGAGCGCTAGCCTATGCCTTGGAGTGCCCTAGCCTAAGGCTAGGGGAGCCCTAGATTAAGACTAGGGGTGCCCTAGCCTAAGGCTAGGGGAGCACTAGCCTTAGCCTAAGCTTAGGGGTGCCCTTGCCTAAGGCTAGGGGAGCCCTAGACTTAGCCTAAGCTTAAAGGTGCCCTAGCATAAGGCTAGAGGATCCCTAGCCTTGGCCTAAGCCTACGGGTGCCCTAAAGTAAGGCTAGGGGAGCCAGAGCCTAAGGCTCAGAGGCCCTAGCCTTAGCCTAAGCCTAGGGGAGCCCTAGCCTAAGGCTAGGAGAGCCCTAGCCTTAGCCTAAGCCTAGGGGTGCCCTAGCCTAAGGCTAGGGGAGCGCTAGCCCAAGGCTAGGGTAGCCCTAGCCTAAGGCTAGGGGTGCCCTAACCTAAGGCTAGGGGATCCTTAACCTTAGCCTAAGCCTAGGGGTGCCCTAGCCTTAGGCTAGGGGAGCCCTAGCCTTAGCCTAAGCCTAGGGGTGCCCTAGCCTAAGGCTAGGGGAGCGCTAGCCCAAGGCTAGGGTAGCCCTAGCCTAAGGCTAGGGGAGCCCTAACCTAAGGCTAGGGGAGCCTTAGCCTTAGCCTAAGCCTAGGGGTGCCCTAGCCTAAGGCTAGGGGAGCCCTAGCCTAAGGCTCGGGTAGCCTAGCCTAAGCCTAGGGGTGCCCTTACCTAACACTAGGGGAGCGCTAGCCTAAGCCTTGGAGTGCCCTAGCCTAAGGCTAGGGGAGCCCTAGATTAAGGCTAGGGTTGCCCTAGCCTAAGGCTAGGGGAGCCCTAGCCTTAGCCTAAACCTTGGTGTGCCCTAGCCTAAGGCTAGGGGAGCCCTAGCCTTATCCTAAGTCTATGGGTGCGCTAGCCTAAGGCTAGGGGAGCCCTAGCCTAAGGCTAAGGTAGCCCTAGCCTAAGGCTAGGGGAGCCCTAGCCTAAGGCTAGGTGTGCCCTAGCCTAAGGTTAGGGGAGCCATAGCATAAGGCTAGGGGTGCCCTAGCCTAAGGCTAGGGGAGTCCTAGACTTAGCCTAAGCCTACGGGTGCCCTAGCCTAAGGATAGGGGTGCTCTAGCCTAAGGCTAGGGGAGCCCTAGCCTTAGCCTAAGCCTAAAAGTGCCCTAGCCCAAGGCTAGGGGAGCGCTATCCTTAGCCTAAGCCTAGGGGTGCCCTAACCTAAGGCTAGGGGAGCCCTAGCCTAAGGCTAGGGGAGCCCTAGCCTTAGCCTAAGCCTAGGGGTGCCCTAACCTAAGGCTAGGGGAGCCCTAACCTAAGGCTAGGGATCCCTAGCCTTACCCTAAGCCATGGGGAGCCCTAGCCTAAGGCTATCGGAGCCCTAGCCTAAGGCTAGGGGAGCCCTAGCCTTAGCCTAAGCCTAGGGGTGCCCTTGCCTAAGGCTACGGGAGCCCTAGACTTAGCCTAAGCTTAAAGGTGCCCTAGCATAAGGCTAGAGGATCCCTAGCCTTGGCCTAAGCCTACGGGTGCCGTGACGTAAGGCTAGGGGAGCCAGAGCTTAAGGCTCAGAGGCCCTAGCCTTAGCCTAAGCCTAGGGGAGCCCTAGCCTAAGGCTAGGAGAGCCCTAGCCTTAGCCTAAGCCTAAAAGTGCCCTAGCCCAAGGCTAGGGGAGCGCTACCCTTAGCCTAAGCCTAGGTGTGCCCTAACCTAAGGCTAGGGGAGCCCTAGCCTAAGGCTAGGGGAGCCCTAGCATTAGCCTAAGCCTAGGGGTGCCCTAACCTAAGGCTAGGGATCCCTAGCCTTACCCTAAGCCTAGGGGAGCCCTAGCCTAAGGCTAGCGGAGCCCTATCCTAAGGCTAGGGGAGCCCTAGCCTTAGCCTAAGCCTAGGGGTGCCCTTGCCTAAGGCTAGGGGAGCCCTAGACTTAGCCTAAGCTTAAAGGTGCCCTAGCATAAGGCTAGAGGATCCCTAGCCTTGGCCTAAGCCTACGGGTGCCCTAACATAAGGCTAGGGGAGCCAGAGCCTAAGGCTCAGAGGCCCTAGCCTTAGCCTAAGCCTAGGGGAGCCCTAGCCTAAGGCTAGGGGAGCCCTAGCCTTAGCCTAAGACTAGGGGTGCCCTAGCCTAAGGCTAGGGGAGCGCTATCCCAAGGCTAGGGTAGCTCTAGCCTAAGGCTAGGGGAGCCCTAGCCTTAGCCTAAGCCTTGGGGTGCCCTAACCTAAGGCTAGGGGAGCCCTAGCCTAAGGTTAGGGGAACATTAGCCTAAGACTAGGGAAGCCCTTGCCTTAGCCTAAGCCTAGGGGTGCCCTAGCCTAAGGCTAGGGGAGCCCTAGCCCAAGGCTTGGGTAGCTCTAGCCTAAGGCTAGGGGATCCATAGCCTAAGGCTAAGGGAACCCTAGCCTTAGCCTAAGCCTAGGGGTGCCCTAGCCTAAGCCTAGGGTAGCCCTAGCCTAAGGCTAGGGGAGCACTAGCCTAAGGCTAGGGGAGCCCTAGCCTTAGCCTAAGCCTAGGGGTGCCCTAGCCTAAGGCTAGGGGAGCCCTAGCCTAAGTCTCAGGGAGCCCTAGCCTTAGCCTATACTAGGGGAGCCCTAGCCTAAGGCTAGGGGAGCCCTAGCCTTAACCTAAGCCTAGGGGTGCCATAGCCTAAGGATAGGGGAGCCCTAACCTAAGGTTAGGGGTACCCTAGCCTTAGCCTAAGCCTAGGGGTGCCCTAGCCTAAGGCTAGGGGAGCCCTAGCCTAAGGCTAGGGGAGCCCTAGCCTAAGGCTAGAGGAGCCTTAGCCTATGGCTAGGGGAGCCCTAGCCTTAGCCTAAGCCTAGGGGTGCCCTAACCTAAGGCTAGAAAATCCCTAGCCTAAGGCTAGGGGAGCCCTAGCCTAAAGCTAGGGGAGCCCTAGCCTTAGCCTAAGCCTAGGGGTGCCCTAACGTAAGGATAGGGGAGCCCTAGCCTAAGGCTAGGGGAGCCCTTGCCTTAACATAAGCCTAGTGGTGCCCTAGCCTAAGGCTAGGGGATCCCTATCCTAAGGCTAGGGGAGCCCTAGCCTTAGGCTAGGGGAGCCCTAGCCTTAGCCTAAGCCTTGGGGTGCCCCAGCCTAAGGCTAGGGGAGCCCTATCCTAAGGCTAGGGGAGCCCCAGCCCAAGGCTAGGGGAGACCTAGCCTTAGCCTAAGCCTAGGGGTGCCCTAGGCTAAGGCTAGGGGAGCACTAGCCTAAGGCTAGGGGAGCCCTAGCCTTAGCTTAAGCCTAGGGGTGCCCTAGCTTAAGGTTAGGGGAACACTACCCTAAGGCTAGGGGAGCCATAGCCTAAGTTCGGGGAGCTCTAGCCTAAGGCTCGGGAGCCCTAGTATAAGCCTAGGGGTGCCCTTACCTAACGCTAAGGGAGCGCTATCCTTAGCCTAAGCCTAGGGGAGCCCTAGCCTAAGCCTAGGGGAGCCCTAGACTAAGGCTAGGGGAGCCCTATCCTAAGGCTAGGGGAACCATAGCCTTAGCCTAAACCTAGGGGTGCCCTAGCCTAAAGCTAGGGGTGCCCTAACCTAAGGCTAGGGGAGCCCTAGCCTAAGGCTAGGGGAGCCCTAGCCTTAGCCTAAGCCTACGGGTGCCCTAGCCTAAGGCTAGGGGAGCTCTAACCTAAGGCTAGGGAGCCCTAGCCTTAGCCTAAGCCTAGGGAGCCCTAGCCTTAGCGAAAGCCTAAAGGTGCCCTAGCCTAAGGCGAGGAGATCCCTAGCCTTGGCCTAAGCATAGGGCTGCCCTAACGTAAGGATAGGGTAGCCCTAGCCTAAGGCTAGGGGAGCCCTTGCCTTAACTTAAGCTTAGTGGTGCCCTAGCCTAAGGCTGGGGGATTCCTATCCTAAGGCTAGGGGAGCCCTAGCCTTAGGCTAGGGGAGCCCTAGACATAGCCTAAGCCTAGGGGTGCCCTAGCCTAAGGCTAGGGGAGCCCCAGCCCAAGGCTAGGGGAGCCCTAGCCTAAGGCTAGGGGAGACCTAGCCTTAGTCTAAGACTAGGAGTGCCCAAGGCTAAGGCTATTGGAGCACTAGCCTAAGGCTAGGGGAGCCCTAGCCTTAGCCTAAGCCTAGGGGTGCCCTAGCTTAAGGTTAGGGGAACACTACCCTAAGGGTAGGGGAGCCATAGCCTAAGGTTCGGGGAACTCTAGCCTAAGGCACGGGGAGCCCTAGTGTAAGCCTAGGGGTGCCCTTACCTAACGAGAGGGGAGCGCTAGCCTTAGCCTAAGCCTAGGGGAGCCTTAACCTAAGCCTAGGGGAGCCCTAGACTAAGGTTAGGGGAGCCCTCGCCTTAGCCTTAGCCTAGGTGTGCCCTAGCCTAAGGTAAGGGGAGCCCTAGCCTAAGTTTCAGGGAGCCCTAGCCTTAGCCTAAGCCTAGGGGTGCCCTAGCCTAAGGATAGGGGAGCCCTAGCCTAAGGCTATGGGAGCCCTATCCTAAGGCTAGGGGAGCCCTCGCCTTAGCCTTAGCCTAGGGGTGCCCTAGCCTAAGGTAAGGGGAGCCCTAGCCTAAGTCTCAGGGAGCCCTAGCCTTAGCCTAAGCCTAGGGGTGCCCTAGCCTATGGCTAGGGGAGCCCTAGCCTAAGGCTAGGGGAGCCCTAGCCTTAGCCTAAGCCTACGGGTGCCCTAGTCTAAGGCTAGGGGAGCCCTAACCTAAGGCTAGGGAGCCCTAGCCTTAGCCTAAGCCTAGGGGTGCCCTAGCCTAAGGTAAGGGGAGCCCTAGCCTAAGTCTCAGGGAGCCCTAGCCTTAGCCTAAGCTTAGGGGTGCCCTAGCCTAAGGCTAGGGGAGCCCTAGCCTAAGCCTAGGTGTGCCCTTACCTAACACTAGGGGAGCGCTAGCCTAAGCCTTGGAGTGCCCTAGCCTAAGGCTAGGGGAGCCCTAGATTAAGGCTAGGGTTGCCCTAGCCTAAGGCTAGGGGAGCCCTAGCCTTAGCCTAAACCTTGGTGTGCCCTAGCCTAAGGCTAGGGGAGCCCTAGCCTTATCCTAAGCCTATGGGTGCGCTAGCCTAAGGCTAGGGGAGCCCTAGCCTAAGGCTAAGGTAGCCCTAGCCTAAGGCTAGGGGAGCCCTAGCCTAAGGCTAGGTGTGCCCTAGCCTAAGGTTAGGGGAGCCATAGCATAAGGCTAGGGGTGCCCTAGCCTAAGGCTAGGGGAGTCCTAGACTTAGCCTAAGCCTACGGGTGCCCTAGCCTAAGGATAGGGGTGCTCTAGCCTAAGGCTAGGGGAGCCCTAGCCTTAGCCTAAGCCTAAAAGTGCCCTAGCCCAAGGCTAGGGGAGCGCTACCCTTAGCCTAAGCCTAGGGGTGCCCTAACCTAAGGCTAGGGGAGCCCTAGCCTAAGGCTAGGGGAGCCCTAGCCTTAGCCTAAGCCTAGGGGTGCCCTAACCTAAGGCTAGGGGAGCCCTAACCTAAGGCTAGGGATCCCTAGCCTTACCCTAAGCCATGGGGAGCCCTAGCCTAAGGCTATCGGAGCCCTAGCCTAAGGCTAGGGGAGCCCTAGCCTTAGCCTAAGCCTAGGGGTGCCCTTGCCTAAGGCTACGGGAGCCCTAGACTTAGCCTAAGCTTAAAGGTGCCCTAGCATAAGGCTAGAGGATCCCTAGCCTTGGCCTAAGCCTACGGGTGCCGTGACGTAAGGCTAGGGGAGCCAGAGCTTAAGGCTCAGAGGCCCTAGCCTTAGCCTAAGCCTAGGGGAGCCCTAGCCTAAGGCTAGGAGAGCCCTAGCCTTAGCCTAAGCCTAAAAGTGCCCTAGCCCAAGGCTAGGGGAGCGCTACCCTTAGCCTAAGCCTAGGTGTGCCCTAACCTAAGGCTAGGGGAGCCCTAGCCTAAGGCTAGGGGAGCCCTAGCATTAGCCTAAGCCTAGGGGTGCCCTAACTTAAGGCTAGGGATCCCTAGCCTTACCCTAAGCCTAGGGGAGCCCTAGCCTAAGGCTAGCGGAGCCCTATCCTAAGGCTAGGGGAGCCCTAGCCTTAGCCTAAGCCTAGGGGTGCCCTTGCCTAAGGCTACGGGAGCCCTAGACTTAGCCTAAGCTTAAAGGTGCCCTAGCATAAGGCTAGAGGATCCCTAGCCTTGGCCTAAGCCTACGGGTGCCGTGACGTAAGGCTAGGGGAGCCAGAGCTTAAGGCTCAGAGGCCCTAGCCTTAGCCTAAGCCTAGGGGAGCCCTAGCCTAAGGCTAGGAGAGCCCTAGCCTTAGCCTAAGCCTAAAAGTGCCCTAGCCCAAGGCTAGGGGAGCGCTACCCTTAGCCTAAGCCTAGGTGTGCCCTAACCTAAGGCTAGGGGAGCCCTAGCCTAAGGCTAGGGGAGCCCTAGCATTAGCCTAAGCCTAGGGGTGCCCTAACCTAAGGCTAGGGATCCCTAGCCTTACCCTAAGCCTAGGGGAGCCCTAGCCTAAGGCTAGCGGAGCCCTATCCTAAGGCTAGGGGAGCCCTAGCCTTAGCCTAAGCCTAGGGGTGCCCTTGCCTAAGGCTACGGGAGCCCTAGACTTAGCCTAAGCTTAAAGGTGCCCTAGCATAAGGCTAGAGGATCCCTAGCCTTGGCCTAAGCCTACGGGTGCCCTAACGTAAGGCTAGGGGAGCCAGAGCCTAAGGCTCAGAGGCCCTAGCCTTAGCCTAAGCCTAGGGGAGCCCTAGCCTAAGGCTAGGGGAGCCCTAGCCTTAGCCTAAGACTAGGGGTGCCCTAGCCTAAGGCTAGGGGAGCGCTATCCCAAGGCTAGGGTAGCTCTAGCCTAAGGCTAGGGGAGCCATAGCCTTAGCCTAAGCCTTGGGGTGCCCTAACCTAAGGCTAGGGGAGCCCTAGCCTAAGGTTAGGGGAACATTAGCCTAAGACTAGGGAAGCCCTTGCCTTAGCCTAAGCCTAGGGGTGCCCTAGCCTAAGGCTAGGGGAGCCCTAGCCCAAGGCTTGGGTAGCTCTAGCCTAAGGCTAGGGGATCCATAGCCTAAGGCTAAGGGAACCCTAGCCTTAGCCTAAGCCTAGGGGTGCCCTAGCCTAAGCCTAGGGTAGCCCTAGCCTAAGGCTAGGGGAGCACTAGCCTAAGGCTAGGGGAGCCCTAGCCTTAGCCTAAGCCTAGGGGTGCCCTAGCCTAAGGCTAGGGGAGCCCTAGCCTAAGTCTCAGGGAGCCCTAGCCTTAGCCTATCCTAGGGGAGCCCTAGCCTAAGGCTAGGGGAGCCCTAGCCTTAACCTAAGCCTAGGGGTGCCATAGCCTAAGGATAGGGGAGCCCTAACCTAAGGTTAGGGGTACCCTAGCCTTAGCCTAAGCCTAGGGGTGCCCTAGCCTAAGCCTAGGGGTGCCCTAGCCTAAGGCTAGGGGAGCCCTAGCCTAAGGCTAGGGGAGCCCTAGCCTAAGGCTAGAGGAGCCTTAGCCTATGGCTAGGGGAGTCCTAGCCTTAGCCTAAGCCTAGGGGTGCCCTAACCTAAGGCTAGAAAATCCCTTGCCTAAGGCTAGGGGAGCCCTAGCCTAAAGCTAGGGGAGCCCTAGCCTTAGCCTAAGCCTAGGGGTGCCCTAGCCTAAGGCTAGGGGAGCCCTAGCCTAAGGCTAGGGGAGCCCTAGCCTTAGCCTAAGCCTAGGGGTGCCCTAGCCTAAGGCTAGAGGAGCCCTAGCCTTAGCCTAAGCCTAGGGGTGCCCTAGCCTAAGGCTAGGGGAGCACTAGCCTAAGGCTAGGGTAGCCCTATCCTAAGGCTAGGGGAGACCTAGCCTTATCCTAAGCCCAGGGGTGCCCTAGCCTAATGCTAGGGGAGCCCTAGCCCAAGGCTAGGGTAGCCCTAGCCTAAAGCTAGGGGAGCCCTAGCCATAGCCTAAGCCTAGCGGTGCCTAGCCTAAGGCTAGGGGAGCACTAGCCTAAGGTTAGGGGAGGCCTAGCCATAGCCTAAGCCTAGCGGTGCCCTTGCCTAAGGTTAGGGGAACACTAGCCAAAGGCTAGGGGAGCCATAGCCTAAGGTTCGGGGAGCCCTAGCCTAAGGCTCAGGGAGCCCTAGTCTAAGCCTAGGGGTGCCCTTACCTAACACTAGGGGAGCGCTAGCCTATGCCTTGGAGTGCCCTAGCCTAAGGCTAGGGGAGCCCTAGATTAAGACTAGGGGTGCCCTAGCCTAAGGCTAGGGGAGCACTAGCCTTAGCCTAAGCTTAGGGGTGCCCTTGCCTAAGGCTAGGGGAGCCCTAGACTTAGCCTAAGCTTAAAGGTGCCCTAGCATAAGGCTAGAGGATCCCTAGCCTTGGCCTAAGCCTACGGGTGCCCTAAAGTAAGGCTAGGGGAGCCAGAGCCTAAGGCTCAGAGGCCCTAGCCTTAGCCTAAGCCTAGGGGAGCCCTAGCCTAAGGCTAGGAGAGCCCTAGCCTTAGCCTAATCCTAGGGGTGCCCTAGCCTAAGGCTAGGGGAGCGCTAGCCCAAGGCTAGGGTAGCCCTAGCCTAAGGCTAGGGGTGCCCTAACCTAAGGCTAGGGGATCCTTAACCTTAGCCTAAGCCTAGGGGTGCCCTAGCCTTAGGCTAGGGGAGCCCTAGCCTTAGCCTAAGCCTAGGGGTGCCCTAGCCTAAGGCTAGGGGAGCGCTAGCCCAAGGCTAGGGTAGCCCTAGCCTAAGGCTAGGGGAGCCCTAACCTAAGGCTAGGGGAGCCTTAGCCTTAGCCTAAGCCTAGGGGTGCCCTAGCCTAAGGCTAGGGGAGCCCTAGCCTAAGGCTCGGGTAGCCTAGCCTAAGCCTAGGGGTGCCCTTACCTAACACTAGGGGAGCGCTAGCCTAAGCCTTGGAGTGCCCTAGCCTAAGGCTAGGGGAGCCCTAGATTAAGGCTAGGGTTGCCCTAGCCTAAGGCTAGGGGAGCCCTAGCCTTAGCCTAAACCTTGGTGTGCCCTAGCCTAAGGCTAGGGGAGCCCTAGCCTTATCCTAAGTCTATGGGTGCGCTAGCCTAAGGCTAGGGGAGCCCTAGCCTAAGGCTAAGGTAGCCCTAGCCTAAGGCTAGGGGAGCCCTAGCCTAAGGCTAGGTGTGCCCTAGCCTAAGGTTAGGGGAGCCATAGCATAAGGCTAGGGGTGCCCTAGCCTAAGGCTAGGGGAGTCCTAGACTTAGCCTAAGCCTACGGGTGCCCTAGCCTAAGGATAGGGGTGCTCTAGCCTAAGGCTAGGGGAGCCCTAGCCTTAGCCTAAGCCTAAAAGTGCCCTAGCCCAAGGCTAGGGGAGCGCTATCCTTAGCCTAAGCCTAGGGGTGCCCTAACCTAAGGCTAGGGGAGCCCTAGCCTAAGGCTAGGGGAGCCCTAGCCTTAGCCTAAGCCTAGGGGTGCCCTAACCTAAGGCTAGGGGAGCCCTAACCTAAGGCTAGGGATCCCTAGCCTTACCCTAAGCCATGGGGAGCCCTAGCCTAAGGCTATCGGAGCCCTAGCCTAAGGCTAGGGGAGCCCTAGCCTTAGCCTAAGCCTAGGGGTGCCCTTGCCTAAGGCTACGGGAGCCCTAGACTTAGCCTAAGCTTAAAGGTGCCCTAGCATAAGGCTAGAGGATCCCTAGCCTTGGCCTAAGCCTACGGGTGCCGTGACGTAAGGCTAGGGGAGCCAGAGCTTAAGGCTCAGAGGCCCTAGCCTTAGCCTAAGCCTAGGGGAGCCCTAGCCTAAGGCTAGGAGAGCCCTAGCCTTAGCCTAAGCCTAAAAGTGCCCTAGCCCAAGGCTAGGGGAGCGCTACCCTTAGCCTAAGCCTAGGTGTGCCCTAACCTAAGGCTAGGGGAGGCCTAGCCTAAGGCTAGGGGAGCCCTAGCATTAGCCTAAGCCTAGGGGTGCCCTAACCTAAGGCTAGGGATCCCTAGCCTTACCCTAAGCCTAGGGGAGCCCTAGCCTAAGGCTAGCGGAGCCCTATCCTAAGGCTAGGGGAGCCCTAGCCTTAGCCTAAGCCTAGGGGTGCCCTTGCCTAAGGCTACGGGAGCCCTAGACTTAGCCTAAGCTTAAAGGTGCCCTAGCATAAGGCTAGAGGATCCCTAGCCTTGGCCTAAGCCTACGGGTGCCGTGACGTAAGGCTAGGGGAGCCAGAGCTTAAGGCTCAGAGGCCCTAGCCTTAGCCTAAGCCTAGGGGAGCCTTAGCCTAAGGCTAGGAGAGCCCTAGCCTTAGCCTAAGCCTAAAAGTGCCCTAGCCCAAGGCTAGGGGAGCGCTACCCTTAGCCTAAGCCTAGGTGTGCCCTAACCTAAGGCTAGGGGAGCCCTAGCCTAAGGCTAGGGGAGCCCTAGCATTAGCCTAAGCCTAGGGGTGCCCTAACCTAAGGCTAGGGATCCCTAGCCTTACCCTAAGCCTAGGGGAGCCCTAGCCTAAGGCTAGCGGAGCCCTATCCTAAGGCTAGGGGAGCCCTAGCCTTAGCCTAAGCCTAGGGGTGCCCTTGCCTAAGGCTAGGGGAGCCCTAGACTTAGCCTAAGCTTAAAGGTGCCCTAGCATAAGGCTAGAGGATCCCTAGCCTTGGCCTAAGCCTACGGGTGCCCTAACATAAGGCTAGGGGAGCCAGAGCCTAAGGCTCAGAGGCCCTAGCCTTAGCCTAAGCCTAGGGGAGCCCTAGCCTAAGGCTAGGGGAGCCCTAGCCTTAGCCTAAGACTAGGGGTGCCCTAGCCTAAGGCTAGGGGAGCGCTATCCCAAGGCTAGGGTAGCTCTAGCCTAAGGCTAGGGGAGCCCTAGCCTTAGCCTAAGCCTTGGGGTGCCCTAACCTAAGGCTAGGGGAGCCCTAGCCTAAGGTTAGGGGAACATTAGCCTAAGACTAGGGAAGCCCTTGCCTTAGCCTAAGCCTAGGGGTGCCCTAGCCTAAGGCTAGGGGAGCCCTAGCCCAAGGCTTGGGTAGCTCTAGCCTAAGGCTAGGGGATCCATAGCCTAAGGCTAAGGGAACCCTAGCCTTAGCCTAAGCCTAGGGGTGCCCTAGCCTAAGCCTAGGGTAGCCCTAGCCTAAGGCTAGGGGAGCACTAGCCTAAGGCTAGGGGAGCCCTAGCCTTAGCCTAAGCCTAGGGGTGCCCTAGCCTAAGGCTAGGGGAGCCCTAGCCTAAGTCTCAGGGAGCCCTAGCCTTAGCCTATACTAGGGGAGCCCTAGCCTAAGGCTAGGGGAGCCCTAGCCTTAACCTAAGCCTAGGGGTGCCATAGCCTAAGGATAGGGGAGCCCTAACCTAAGGTTAGGGGTACCCTAGCCTTAGCCTAAGCCTAGGGGTGCCCTAGCCTAAGGCTAGGGGAGCCCTAGCCTAAGGCTAGGGGAGCCCTAGCCTAAGGCTAGAGGAGCCTTAGCCTATGGCTAGGGGAGCCCTAGCCTTAGCCTAAGCCTAGGGGTGCCCTAACCTAAGGCTAGAAAATCCCTAGCCTAAGGCTAGGGGAGCCCTAGCCTAAAGCTAGGGGAGCCCTAGCCTTAGCCTAAGCCTAGGGGTGCCCTAGCCTAAGGCTAGGGGAGCCCTAGCCTAAGGCTAGGGGAGCCCTAGCCTTAGCCTAAGCCTAGGGGTGCCCTAGCCTAAGGCTAGAGGAGCCCTAGCCTTAGCCTAAGCCTAGGGGTGCCCTAGCCTAAGGCTAGGGGAGCACTAGCCTAAGGCTAGGGTAGCCCTATCCTAAGGCTAGGGGAGACCTAGCCTTATCCTAAGCCCAGGGGTGCCCTAGCCTAATGCTAGGGGAGCCCTAGCCCAAGGCTAGGGTAGCCCTAGCCTAAAGCTAGGGGAGCCCTAGCCATAGACTAAGCCTAGCGGTGCCTAGCCTAAGGCTAGGGGAGCACTAGCCTAAGGTTAGGGGAGGCCTAGCCATAGCCTAAGCCTAGGGGTGCCCTAGCCTAAGGTTAGGGGAACACTAGCCAAAGGCTAGGGGAGCCATAGCCTAAGGTTCGGGGAGCCCTAGCCTAAGGCTCAGGGAGCCCTAGTCTAAGCCTGGGGGTGCCCTTACCTAACACTAGGGGAGCGCTAGCCTATGCCTTGGAGTGCCCTAGCCTAAGGCTAGGGGAGCCCTAGATTAAGACTAGGGGTGCCCTAGCCTAAGGCTAGGGGAGCACTAGCCTTAGCCTAAGCTTAGGGGTGCCCTTGCCTAAGGCTAGGGGAGCCCTAGACTTAGCCTAAGCTTAAAGGTGCTCTAGCATAAGGCTAGAGGATCCCTAGCCTTGGCCTAAGCCTACGGGTGCCCTAAAGTAAGGCTAGGGGAGCCAGAGCCTAAGGCTCAGAGGCCCTAGCCTTAGCCTAAGCCTAGGGGAGCCCTAGCCTAAGGCTAGGAGAGCCCTAGCCTTAGCCTAAGCCTAGGGGTGCCCTAGCCTAAGGCTAGGGGAGCGCTAGCCCAAGGCTAGGGTAGCCCTAGCCTAAGGCTAGGGGTGCCCTAACCTAAGGCTAGGGGATCCTTAGCCTTAGCCTAAGCCTAGGGGTGCCCTAGCCTTAGGCTAGGGGAGCCCTAGCCTTAGCCTAAGCCTAGGGGTGCCCTAGCCTAAGGCTAGGGGAGCCCTAGCCTAAGTCTCAGGGAGCCCTAGCCTTAGCCTAAGCCTAAGGGAGCCCTAGCCTAAGGGTAGGGGAGCCCTAGCCTTAGCCTAAGCCTTGGGGTTCCATAGCCTAAGGCTAGGGGAGCCCTAACCTAAGGCTAGGGGTGCCCTAGCCTTACCCTAAGCCTAGGGGTGCCCTAGCCTTAGGCTTGGGGATCGCTAGCTGTAGCCTAAACCTAGGGGTGCCCTAACCTAAGTCTAGAAAAGCCCTAGCCTAAGGCTAGGGGAGCCCTAGCCTAAGGCTAGGGGAGCCCTAGCCTTAGCCTAAGCCTAGGGGTGCCCTAGCCTAAGGCTAGGGGAGCCCTAGCCTAAGGCTCGGGGAGCCTAGCCTAAGCCTAGGGGTGCCCTTACCTAACACTAGGGGAGCGCTAGCCTAAGCCTTGGAGTGCCCTAGCCTAAGGCTAGGGGAGCCCTAGATTAAGGCTAGGGTTGCCCTAGCCTAAGGCTAGGGGAGCCCTAGCCTTAGCCTAAACCTTGGTGTGCCCTAGCCTAAGGCTAGGGGAGCCCTAGCCTTATCCTAAGCCTATGGGTGCGCTAGCCTAAGGCTAGGGGAGCCCTAGCCTAAGGCTAAGGGAGCCCTAGCCTAAGGCAAGGGGAGCCCTAGCCTAAGGCTAGGTGTGCCCTAGCCTAAGGTTAGGGGAGCCATAGCATAAGGCTAGGGGTGCCCTAGCCTAAGGCTAGGGGAGTCCTAGACTTAGCCTAAGCCTACGGGTGCCCTAGCCTAAGGATAGGGGTGCTCTAGCCTAAGGCTAGGGGAGCCCTAGTCTTAGCCTAAGCCTAAAAGTGCCCTAGCCCAAGGCTAGGGGAGCGCTACCCTTAGCCTAAGCCTAGGGGTGCCCTAACCTAAGGCTAGGGGAGCCCTAGCCTAAGGCTAGGGGAGCCCTAGCCTTAGCCTAAGCCTAGGGGTGCCCTAACCTAAGGCTAGGGGAGCCCTAACCTAAGGCTAGGGATCCCTAGCCTTACCCTAAGCCTAGGGGAGCTCTAGCCTAAGGCTATCGGAGCCCTAGCCTAAGGCTAGGGGAGCCCTAGCCTTAGCCTAAGCCTAGGGGTGCCCTTGCCTAAGGCTACGGGAGCCCTAGACTTAACCTAAGCTTAAAGGTGCCCTAGCATAAGGCTAGAGGATCCCTAGCCTTGGCCTAAGCCTACGGGTGCCGTGACGTAAGGCTAGGGGAGCCAGAGCTTAAGGCTCAGAGGCCCTAGCCTTAGCCTAAGCCTAGGGGAGCCCTAGCCTAAGGCTAGGGGAGCGCTAGCCCAAGACTAGGGTAGCCCTAGCCTAAGGCTAGGGGAGCCCTAACCTAAGGCTAGGGGAGCCTTAGCCTTAGCCTAAGCCTAGGGGTGGCCTAGCCTAAGGCTAGGGGAGGCCTAGCCTAAGTCTCAGGGAGCCCTAGCCTTAGTCTAAGATTAGGGGAGCCCTAGCCTAAGTCTCAGGGAGCCCTAGCCTTAGCCTAAGCCTAGAGGAGCCCAAGCCTAAGGGTAGGGGAGCCCTAGCCTTAGCCTAAGCCTTGGGGTTCCATAGCCTAAGGCTAGGGGAGCCCTAACCTAAGTCTAGGGGTGCCCTAGCCTTAGCCTAAGCCTAGGGGTACCATAGCCTAAGGCTTGGGGATCGCTAGCTGTAGCCTAAACCTAGGGGTGCCCTAACCTAAGTCTAGAAAAGTCTAGCCTAAGGCTAGGGGAGCCCTAGCCTTAGCCTAAGCCTAGGGGTGCCCTAGCCTAAGGCTTGGGGAGCCCTTACCTAACACTAGGGGAGCGCTAGCCTAAGCCTTGGAGTGCCCTAGCCTAAGGCTAGGGGAGCCCTAGATTAAGGTTAGGGGTGCCCTAGCCTAAGGCTAGGGGAGCCCTAGCCTAAGGCTAGGGGAGCCCTAGCCTAAGGCTAGGGGAGCCCTAGCCTTAGCCTAAACCTTGGTGTGCCCTAGCCTAAGGCTAGGGGAGCCCTAGCCTTATCCTAATACTAGGGGTGCGCTAGCCTAAGGCTAGGGGAGCCCTAGCCTAAGGCTAGGGGAGCCCTAGCCTAAGGCTAGGGGAGTCCTAGACTTAGCCTAAGCCTACGGGTGCCCTAGCCTAAGGCTACGGGAGCCCTAACCTAAGGCTAGGGGAGCCCTAGCCTAAGGCTAGGGGAGCGCTAGCCTTTGCCTAAGCCTAGGGGTGCCCTAACCTAAGGCTAGGGGAGCCCTAGCCTAAGGCTAGGGGAGCCCTAGCCTAAGGCTAGGGGAGCCCTAGCCTTAACCTAAGCCTAGGGGTGCCCTAACCTAAGGCTAGGGGAGCCCTAACCTAAGGCTAGGGAGCGCTATCCTTACCCTAAGCCTAGGGGAGCCCTAGCCTAAGGCTAGCGGAGCCCTATCCTAAGGCTAGGGGAGCCCTAGCCTTAGCCTAAGCCTAGGGGTGCCCTTGCCTAAGGCTAGGGGAGCCCTAGACTTAGCCTAAGCTTAAAGGTGCCCTAGCATAAGGCTAGAGGATCCCTAGCCTTGGCCTAAGCCTACGGGTGCCCTAACGTATGGCTAGGGGAGCCAGAGCCTAAGGCTCAGAGGCCCTAGCCTTAGCCTAAGCCTAAGGGAGCCCTAGCCTAAGGCTAGGGGAGCCCTAGCCTTAGCCTAAGACTAGGGGTGCCCTAGCCTAAGGCTAGGGGAGCGCTAGCCCAAGGCTAGGGTAGCCCTAGCCTAAGGCTAGGGGAGCCCTAACCTAAGGCTAGGGGACCCCTAGCCATAGCCTAAGCCTAGGGGTGCCCTGGCCTAAGGCTAGGGGAGCTCTAGCCTTAGCCTAAGGCTAGGGGAGCCCAAGCCTAATGGTAGGGGAGCACTAGCCTTAGCCTAAGCCTTGGGGTTCCATAGCCTAAGGCTAGGGGAGCCCTAACCTAAGGCTAGGGGTGCCCTAGCCTTAGCCTAAGCCTAGGGGTGCCCTAGCCTAAGGCTTGGGTATCGCTAGCTTTAGCCTAAACCAAGGGGTGCCCTAACCTAAGTCTAGAAAAGCCCTAGCCTAAGGCTAGGGGAGCCCTAGCCTAAGGCTAGGGGAGCCCTAGCCTTAGCCTAAGCCTAGGGGAGCACTAGCCTAAGGCTAGGGGAGCCCTAACCTTAGTCTAAGCCTAGGGGTGCCTTAGGCTAAGGTTAGGGGTACACTAGCCTAAGGCTAGGGCATCCATAGCCTAAGGTTCGGGGAGCCCTAGTAAGGCTCGGGGAGCCCTAGCCTTAGCCTAAGCCTAGGGGTGCCCTTGCCTAAGGCTAGGGGAGCCTTAACCTAAGGCTAGGGTAGCCCTAGCCCTAGCCTAAGCATAGGGGTGCCCTAGCCTAAGGCTAGGGGAGCACTAGCCTAAGGCTAGGGGACCCCTAGCCTTAGCCTAAGACTAGGGGTCCCCTAACCTACGACTAGGGGAGCCCTAGCCCAAGGCTAGGGGAGCTCTAGTCTAAGGCTAGGGGAGACTTGCCTAAGGCTAGGGGAGGCCTAGCCTTAGCCTAAGCCTAGGGGTGCCCTTACCTAACGCTAGGGGAGCGCTAGCCTAAGCCTTGGAGTGCCCTAGCCTAAGGCTAGGGGAGCCCTAGATTAAGGCTAGGGGTGCCATAGCCTAAGGCTAGGGGAGCACTAGCCTAAGGCTAGGGGAGCCCTAGCCTTAGCCTAAGCCTAGGGGAGCCCTAGTCTAAGGCTAGGGGAGCCCTAGCCTAAGACTAGGGGAGCCCTAGCCTTAGCCTAAGCCTAAAGGTGCCCTAGCCTAAGCC